>NC_136498.1:42835227-43205227 GCF_053919585.1 Euprymna scolopes | reverse complement strand
TAAAGTCCGACATGTTTGAATGTCTAATATTCATACAAGACTTTACATCTGTGTAAGCAAAAGAAAGACCTGGTTACTAACAAAGATGGGGTAAAAATCAATGCATAACCAGCCAAAATTTAAAAGGAAAATAACAAAAGGTTTCAAACTTGAGAGTGGACATCGCAAAAATCAACGAACGTGATGAAGAATATATTTAAATATTCACGCAACGAAAAAAAAAAAACAATATAAAAAATACCTGAATAATATTGCACCCCTCTCGGTTTTTTTAATTTTTGATAATTTTTACAAGTTTCTCGGCGGATTTTTTTTTTTTTATCAAATCGACACTTATCTATCAGATTAATAAAAAAAATAAAATAAATAGTCACTATGTAAATATTTGTATGGTTCAGTCAGTTTTTAATGCAACATTTTAATCAATAGATCACCCATTTTAAACAACTCAGTGTTTTAGGCGAAATCTCGCAAGTTTTTACGTAGTTTTTTTTTTTTTCTCATTTAAAATATTAAAAAAAAACTCACACTGATTAAAAAAGCTAAAGTCGCGCAATTTGACCTAAAACTTTAAATGGTTCTAAAATAAATGATCGATTTACTATAAAATGTACACCACTACAAATATTTTAATATTGACTTTCTCATTTTCCTTTTTTGATAATCTAGTAGACTGCAGTTCATTCGATAATAATCTGCTGAAAAATTTGAAAAAAATTACGGAAATAAAAAAAATAGAAAGGTTGCAATATTCTTCATGTCCGCCGAAAATATTTATTTTAAAATAAATCGTTGTTGCATGGAATAGCAAACACTTGCACCACTACCAATATTTTATTCCAGTCAACACATCCAGTAGCGTCTATACAGTATAATCGTTTTCAAAAACCAATATTTCATAAGACACCAGGTGTTTCAATCTTTAGCCTAGGCTAAACAAACATGGTTCTGTGGTTTATTAAAATTTGCTCCAATGTTGTACCTCGTCTTATCTGACGGTCGCATTATACGCCGAAATATACGGTATTTAAATCGTATTTAAGGGGAGAAAATTCTATAGACTTACTTAGCACTCCAAAATTAATATCCTCGCTAAAAAAATCGGAAAAATGACGAATGAAAGTTTAATTAAGTATAAAAATCAGTTTCCGTTTTTTACTGATTCATCATTGATAAGAAGGGAAATATCAGTAAAGGCGTAAGAGATAAGTCTGTCAGTAAACCAAGTAATAATGAATGATCGGCAAAATATGTAAACTGAATTTTATGTTTAAACTTCTACTCGATAACGTTTCTGAAATTTTAGGGAGGATACTTCTTTTGCATGATCCATAAGTATCCGGGAGAAAATTACGTCGAATGCTGTTTTCATATGTGTCCCTTTGGAATTCTCCTTTTTTTTTTAATAGCACGAACCTGTCATTTTATTTGCATGACAAATCGTTTTTGACAAATAAGCTTCGTTTTAAGATTTTATCCCCATTATTTTCACAGACACCTCAATTAAATCATCAACTAATTTTTTTTCAATAGGTTTTGCATTTTACTTATGCTGTCCCTCTTTCTATTTCATTTAGCTTTTAACCTTCTCTTAAAATTACTCGTCCACTTTTATAAAGGCTTCTCCTGACGAATTAAGAAATAAAAGTCTAACCTTTCTAGCAGGTCAACGGATTATCTTGTCTCTTATTTTCTTTCTTCTCATTATTCCATTTTTTTTCGTTTCTTTCTTTTCATTCTATCCTTTGATTATATTTTTATTCCCGCTGTCTATTATAGACCCGTATTCGTGGGTAATGATGTCTCTGAAAGCGTTTATCTTTCTTACCATTTTGCCTATCTGAGAAATATATATATATATATATATATATATATATATATATATATATATATATATTATCTGAATTGTTTGGACTAATATGTATGTATATATATATATATATATATGTATATATATATATATATATATTTGTATTCCTACACATCAACATACAGGAAATAAATACATATAAACATTCATATATTTTTCGTATTGATTTTTTATTCATAAATATGTGCATATATATATATATATATATATATATATATATATATATATATATATACTATTATCTGAATTGTTTGGACTAATAAAATCAGTTTTGTTACTAATCTGAGAACGTCTCTTCCGATATAAACTCCAACCTTCTGCAAATGCATCATTTTTGAATTCGGGAAGCTGAATATCAAATTACAAAACTTATATACAATTACGATTTGAATTATTTATTTAATCCAAGTGGGGTAGATTGTTCTTATTCTATTTATTATGAGCGGCTAAAAGTTTTATAATTTATGTTTAGTTATCTCTGGTTAGAGTAGACTGCGTACTAACATGAGTAAAACAAACTTTTTATTCATTTGTTACATAAATATCTTGATTGCACTTAGCTGTGAGATCACGTAGACGTTGCACGGTCATCTTCGCATTCGTTTCCCTTCAATCCTTTCTTCTAAGTTAATATTAGATAATCCAGTTTTAAATTACGTTTCTTAATTTCTTAGATTAGGATTGCTGATTTGTAGTATTTGGAATCTTCGGAATACTGTTCTCATCTTGACTGTCATTTTCACAACGTATCGGTCGATGCAACCTCAAACTTTCTTCAAATGTATCTTTTCGAACTCGAGAATGTTTCTATTAAACTCCGGAATTTGGACGGAATTTCGAACGAAACCCTTTATTTACTAGCATGATCTCAATGCATCATCCTTGACTGGATAGAGGTTATAAGTAATTTGCAAATGTATTTTTAGTCGCTCACACTAAGGATTGAACATTAAATCTTCAGGAGAATATCATTTGTTCAATTTATTTTTCTACATACGCTAACCACTGCTCCATAGGCCCTTGCTTAGAGTAATTGGAAAAATCAATTGTAAAACTTACATTCTCCTGAAGGTTTAAGGTTCAATTCTTAGTTTAGGCGACTGAATAATACAATTGCCAATTACTTAGGACCTCTATCCAGGCACGGCTGATGGAACAAGGGCATGCCTCCCCTATGAAGTAAAAAAGAGTTTCGTTCGAAATTCCAGAGTTCGAGAGAAACATTCGATCTGAACATTCTTAACAATGGCAAAACAGTCATAGAAAGATTCCCAATCCGTACCGGTTTTAGATATTCTGATATGACTAAAGAGTGTTAGGACTTTGCTTTTGATTAATAGAGTGAATGTTGTTATAATGATCTGAGAATGTCCCTTTTAGTTGTGGCTAATCTGTGATTATGCTGTCAGTCATTGACCTCATAATATAATTTTGAAAATTTTCTATTTTCAGGAGTAATGAAGCTATCTAATTCATGCAGTCGAAGCCACAGAGTGCAGCCGTGGCCATGTTATTCTTGACAAAATATTATTCAAATTTAAAAGGTCAGAAAAATTATTTTCAACTTTTAAATTTTACAAAAGCTTATATTCAAAATATCACATCGTTTCATCGTATATGATGATGATTGAGAGGTCGAGAGGAGAGTGGTGATGAAGCCAATTAAAGTCGGAATGCTCCCCGACTTTAGTGCATTATCATCAGAAGAACTGAATGAACGTCTTTGTTCGTTGTACAACGTGTCTTTTTCTTCCGATGCTATTATAATAATTCCAAACGTTTATATTACCTTTAGTATATCTCCAGTTGCATAACATTATTGTTGCGTAAAAGAAGGGAAGATGACACTTTATAACGGCGTTTCTTTTGGTTGTCATTCAATTCATGAGGCACTCAATTATACATTTTTTTGTCTTTCTAGTCTCTCTCAAGTAGTGCGAAATCGTTTTATATGTTCCCTTCAGTTTAGAAGCAAGTTCTCGATTAGTTGTGCGTAGATTAAATTCGACTAAGGCCCCTTACTTTTCGTTGTCCGAACATTACGTTCATCATTTTCAAGACTCTCATCCCCGCCACGAAATTTCTAATACCACCACTGTGCTGTGCTTTTTGTATTGGTTCCTGGACTAAACACTTCCTTGATATCGGGACCTCTTTCAGCAGTTTTTCGGCCTAGCTTGAATATAAGAGCACTGTGCGAATGTGATTTTTTCCATCTTGAATTTAACGTTCTAAAAAGGAGACATCTTTTCTTTAAACGAGTGTAATTAAACCGATTAAAAAGACCGAAAAACGTTCTTAAAAATTATATAGATTGTGAAAGTGCTGTAACGAAAAAATTCTTTTTAAATACATCAGTTGAAACTAAAATTTTAAATTCAGTAAAACTCTTCTTTTCAACCTAATAATTATTAAGTGATTCTGTTCTTATCTAATCGAAGATTACATATCATACTTGTCTTGTGCCAAACATCACTAAGATTTGTATATATCTATAATGGTCCGAGTTATCTTCTGATAGCAAACAATGCCATTAAAACATATTGTCTCAACCCTGTTCAATATTTGTCGATATGCATATGTAAACATGTTCTGCCTCGCGTTTGCGCAAAGCGAGGAACTCCGCGCCAACCCGATATCGCGTTCTGGCCAACGCAAACACGCGAACCCCTTCGCCCAACAAGAGACGCGGATTGGATTTTTCGAAATCAATTCTTGGTCTCGACGACCTTCAGTAAACATTTAATAAACTTCTTTGACGAGATGCGATATTTTTTTTTTTTTTTTTTGCTTACTGCTTTTCATGTAGAAGTGAGTAACTGTTATGGTCGGACGTTTATTGATTTGGTACGGAATGGTGAGAAAGGTAATATTTTGAAAAGTGGAGGAGGAACAAGGTGATGATGCTTATGTTTATGAAGTCTTAGTTTATTTTAATTTTATCTTTATTGATCCTCTAATAAATCGCGATAAATGTGTTGTTCCTCGCTACAACAGATTTAAATTTTGATTCGTTCAGAATTTACTTAATTTTTTTGCTTTTGCTTTTAAAGTAGAGAGATTTATCATAGTCTAGCACGCCATCCGGCGTTGCTCGGCTATATAATAAGCTTAAAAATGGTATTTTAGTTTATGCATATCTCGTATTTAATCTTATAGAGCCAATCTTCTACGGCGTTGGGTTGTATTATTATATTGTACCCAATATATAGTCGTGATTTCAAAAGTTTTAAAAGAAATATGACTTGGGTGTCATCAGCTAGCATCAAAACCAAAACATTTACCTATCAAGTAAATACTGTATTAAAATATTTATCTATGAGATATGGAATCCGACGATTCTTCACGGTAAAATCGTGCAGGCGTCTTATCTATAGTAAAATATTATATGTATATATATATATATATAATATTTTATAATATGCAAAAAGTCTGCAAATTTTCATGTAGTTTTGCCCCATAGAACCAAAGATATGAGCATTTTAATATTAAATTTGGCTACAGTACCTTTTTCGCAATTTTATAAGCTCAAAATCTAAACGACTATTGCTCAGAATTTAACTAATAAAAGATCGTTGGTAAGTTAATGACCTGAATTGTGTAGTGAGTTATGTGACATTTGTCCTTTATGTGATATTTTCCTTAAGGTCGCATATAAAAGGGAATATCCATCACCCCGAGCTTATTTTGTGGCAATTATTTACAGCCATAAAATGTTAAAATCATAGTAATTTGCTTTCCGAGTTTTGCATATGAATTAGAAAATATCTGATCTTTTCAAAAAACCATCTGTCCCTGATGTAAGGGAGACTAAAACTTGCTCTGATGGTTTCAAATGATCTGAAATAACAGCAAGTGGAGACTGTATTACAAACATTTCTTATATATTATATCTCCCCTTTTTAGTTTTCATACATGAACTAAATTTCACAGTGTTTAAGGATGATTTGATACTGGAGATATTCATAATAGTACCCTATTTCCAAAAAGGGGGGGCGTATAACATATGAGAAATATTTGGAATCAAGTCTCCCTCTGCTGTTGTTTCAGATCATATGAAACCATAGTAGCAAGTTTTAGTCTCCCCTCAATCAAGGCCAGAGATTTTGGAAATATATATATATATATATATATATATATATATATATATATATATATATATATATATATATATATATATATATATATACTAGCAAAGATACCCGCGCATAGCACGGGAGTTTGCTGCACACTCAGATACGCGATTTGTGGACACCTTTCCAGTAAGTGGATGTTGTAAGAGGGAAGTAAATTTCAACTCGATGCTTAAATCTTATCCAACCATTGAATACTAGAAAACATACCACAGTCGGATCATACCAATTTTTCATCATATCCTTTTGTAGAACGTTTCATTGAAGAGCTTTGTGGTAAACTACATTTCTGTTTCTTTGAATTGGAGCCAGAATGTAGAGATTTTTTTTAACTTCCTGTCTGGCTGATGGAGACGTAGAACATACCATGACTGAAGCAGTCTGATGTGCGGTCTACGCTAACGTTTTTAAACGTCTGACATTGGTTTTTATTTATGCTCATTGCAAAACACACCTTCACAGGAAACATTTCTAGATAGTACAATTACAACAACGCCACAAGCCCCCGGCCACCGCCGACACCCCGCTCCCACGCCCCAATGTAAACAAAATATTTTGGGGGAGGGGGCTCAAGGTGTGTGTACTCATTTTAGGTTAAATTATCATAGAAAAGTGATTCCCCACTTTATTGAAACTAACATTTCTTCAAAAAGTCCCAGGGTCCAGGAGTTCATACTATGCAAACGGTAAATTTGCGACGGGTTTGATTATCAGATTTGATGTCAGAAGAAAAGATCGGTTTGTGTCAAAAATCGAAAATAAATGTGTGTGTGTGTGTTTTTATCCTAAAAATAATTATTTGTCCAATCATGAGAAAGTGAAAGGAGGCCTGGGTTCATTTTTGGTTCCTTTGGCTCTTTTTGGTGTTCTTTAGTAAATGCACGAGTGGCCATCTTGCTTGCCAAACTGTAGTGATTACGTCGGATACTGAATGCCTTCAAATATGAATAACTACTCGTTTGCGCAAGAAATAAATGCGATATTTGTTCTCAGCGTCCCCAAAAACCTTAAACAGTCGACAATGCAAAAGTGAATGCCGAGGGGTCGGTAAATTCAAAAATACCGATTTATGGTAATAATTATTCGATAGCGATGTATGTGATATCATATATGACAAAAAATTATATTTTATATTAAATCTATATAATTATAAAACTCAAATGACCTTGTAACGGGTATTGTAACCCAACATCCGGTTTACGACTTCCGGTTGCGTATGCGTACAAAAACGTAAACCCATAACAGCGTAAACAAATAAACATAAATCGCTAATTTTGCAGAATTTGACCTGCGCACTAAAATATTAACGCTATTATTTAGAACTTATTATTTAACATGGGAAGGATGGAGATTTTTGCAACTATTCTTTATTACAACTATACTGTCGCAATTTTCTTACAAATAAATCAACTTTAACCCGTTGACAACGTATTGTTTTACTGTCTACGTTTTCAGCGTCCCAATTGTTTATTTTTTAAATTAAGTTTAAATTATCCAAATAAACAATTGTTAATACTTTCTGCATTTCTGTACATCGTTCATTTCCGTATTACGTTTAAGTTACTTTAACGCAATTTTCTTACAAATAAATCTACATTAACCCGTTGACAACCATAAGAGAATTTTACAACGTATTGTTTTACTGTGTATGGTTTCGGCGTCCTAATTGTTTTGTTTTTGTCTTTTTCGCGTTTAAATTAAAAGATATATCAAAATTTGAATTTAACTTCAAGTATTATGGTATCTGTTCAGTGCACATTTACCTATAAGTATGGCAAACCACTTATAATTCAATGGCTGTATTTTTTTTTTATCAAAAATAAATAATTATAAACAGAACGATCAATTATATCGGCGTAAAACTACTAAATACAGTGAGAGAAACGAATAACTCAACAATAACAATTAAATAAGATTACTTAAAAATTAAGAATAAGCGAAAAAAATTAATTCAGCTTAGAAGAATATTTCGAAATGAAAACAAATCTATTACAAAAATATTTAATAACGTGCTCAAAGAATTAAACTATCACAGTTATTCCCCCTGGTTTTCTGGTTTGAAAATTAAAAGGCTTCAGATTTACGATAACAATAAGAAAACCTAAGTTAAATCAAATATAAATTGAAATGAAAATAAACTAAATAATTAAATTTTAAATTATATTTTTAAATAGTACAGTATTAACGACGCTATTATGTCGAATAAGTAATATCATCGAACTAATTATTTAAAATTATTTCATTTAATGTGATATGCTAATGACCGTAAATCAGTCGATGTATATCTGGTGTAAAGAATGCTATATATAGAAATGACAGATAAAAATAAATGTCTCCTTGAAAGAAGTATCCTATCATAGGGTGTTAATATTTCTTGACCAGAACACACTATATACACTTCCTATTTCTTTGATTATAGGGAGTTGTATACACAGACAAATACACACACACGAACGCTAATACTTTATATATATATTATTTATTTGGTTTTCTTTTGCAATACCTTTTTTGAATGAATTGAATTCTTTATACGAAAGTGCATTTTTACCTAAATGCGAGTTGGGAATAATTTTCGATTTTACCAAATTGGTGCCCCCTAATGAGGAGCGGCATTAATATTGCTTAATATATACTTATCCACTGGCTCGTGTTCCGTCGTCTAGACTCATCAGAGTAGCCGAATCTAGCGATATTTGAATATATATATATATATATATATATATATATATACATATATATATATATGTGTGTGTGTGTGTGTGTTTTTTTAATAAAAGAAAACTCGTATAAATAAGTAATAAGACATTTTTTCCGACTGCGGCTTTTAGAATAAACACCTCTCAACCTCGAAAGCCGGTCCTAACACAGGAAGTTTTATGTGTTTATTTCGAAAGCAGTTCTTAACATTGGGAAGTTGGATGTGTTTATACTACGCTTGAGCAGGTTGTAAGAAAAGTACACAAATAACTTTTCATACGCAAAGAAAACCAAAAAATTCACAACCTCACATGTACAATAATACCCTGATTAAATTATACTCATGTAAAGTTAGTGAAACATTTTTAATAAAAATAAGGAAACGACAGTTTTATCTCGTGTGTCCGTAATAATTATTTAGTAAAAACGATTTACTATATCGTTATATCTCTTACGAAAATTAAATATAATTATGAATTCTTTTTATGCGTGTCTGCCACTGTGACTGAAGTAAATAAATTACAAAATGTATAAAAATAAATAAGTGAAAAAAGAAAGAAAGAAAACTCGCACAAATAAGCAATGAGACATTTTCTTTTTGAACAGAAGGTATTTGTAAACGAAAACAGTTATTTTCTACCAAAGTATAAATATATAAAAATGCGGTAATTCTTTTTTGGCACACTAGCACATCAAAAATATCCCACACGACAAATTTCATTCCGTCATAAAAGCAACTTTTTAAAGAAAAGAAAAACAAGTTGTTTTCACATTTTTATTTAACGAAAAAACCTTAAATATGTATATGAAAAACTACGTTTATTATTTTTTAATTCCAACAACGGAGCTGAACTCGATGTTTATGAATGGAAAACAAAACTAATACACTTATGTAGCGACTAAACATAAAATATATATGTAAAAACACGTGTGTATATATTTTGTAATCCATTATATATAACGGGGATGAAGTTGGCTTTTTTTTATTAAACGTAACTTCATCTCTATCGCATAAGATATGCATTAATTTATTTTAAACATTTCAAAGAAGACGCCTAAACGCGCATGAGTGTTCGTTGAATGGGATGTTTTCAAAAACGAAAATACGAAACCACGGTGTAAACAATGAACCACTCCTCCACCAGAAGAAACGAAAAATGGTTGTGAAGTAAATTATAACGCTTGATTGTACGCAAATAATACTGTAAAACGGCTTATGTTCCTCTATCTCTTTCACTTCCACTCTCTGTATCTCTCTATCACTAACGATCCCTCCTTCTGAGTGAGTATAAGCAGAAGTATTTTCGCCTAAGTGGTCATGAAGTATCGTTAATGATTTATGTTTTGGGACTGTAATATTTACACAAATAGATAGTAAAAGTTCATATTTTTGAAGCGGAATAATTTCGTCAATAATAAATAAACAGTAAGACTAATGTGTACGTACCGAAAACGGCTGCGTGTTTTATAGTTGATAACTTGGTGAAATAACCGAAGGGTGGAATTGTAAAATGAATACTTCTCATCTAATCAGTTGTGCCGGATATTTCAAAGGAAGAAATCATTATTTGTGTCGAGAGTAAAGGGTAAGAATATGCGTATGTGTTGGAAATCTCTAGGCAGTTAATGGCGGTTTACACCCGGGAAAAGTGTTCAAAAGTATAAAAGAATGCGGTGTCGTAAGAGTAGACGGTAAAGTGAGGGTAACATTTTAGCTACTTCCTCTTTAGTTTAGGACAATGATGAGCATGGCGCTCCTCGGACTAAATGTAATTTTTAATAAAACGAAATAATTTGTATTTAATTGTAGTCTATAGTTAGATAACGTAATGTCTAATGGCGTAAACATAGCAATATTTTACGTGCCATCTGATGTTGTCAACCCAAGGTAGTTTCGTCTAGAGGGGAAAAATAGCGTCTCTTTTATTATATACAAAATTATTATTACTATTCTTATTCTTATTCTTCTTCTTCTTCTTCTTCTTCTTCTTCTTATTATTATTATTATTATTATTATTATTATTACTATTATTATTATTAAGGAGTTTACATATTATCATCAATGATTGCACACTGATGGTCTTGATCATTGATCTTCCCTATGATTTGTATGACAGAAAGGCTAATTTAGGTCTCAGTACTCACTCAACACAAATAGTGAAACTCTGGATTATCATAATCATTATTTTCGTCAATTATAAGTATGCTTTTGTAGGCAGTAATATTCTCCCACTGACTGACTTTTTTTATTAAAATATATGACGACGAATATATGCTACACTTTACTCTAATGAGAAGGTAATTCCAGGGAAATTTGTATCATTACGAACCAACATATTCTCCAGTTCCTGATAGGATCATATCATTAGCAGAGACCAGATACTTTGCAATAGAAAAGGGAGGATAGTAGCATGATTCCAGACCAGATACTACATTACCCATCAACAAAGAAGTTGAGAGCAGCCCATGCATTACCACCCAAAGCAGAGAAGGTAATTCCTAGGTATATGGTCTTATGATAACAGACCACTACACTAATCCTTGTGGTAAATGGAGGATGTAATGCCTGGCAGTATAGTGAATGATAAAAGAAGAGTTATAATACTCTCCCATAAATTGATGATTGGAAAGTAATACATTAGTATAAAATATAATAGTAAACAAAACCTAGCAATGAAAAGTGTTCGTAGTGGTCCGCTTTACATAGAGAAGTAATAGCATTTTTTATTCCATATGTTTCTGCACTGAAACAATATTTTGTAAAATAAGCCTCAATATAAATCAAGATTGTCTAGTTGCTTTCACTCGTGTATCTTAAAACTTATTCTGTATTGAACAATTCGACAACATTATCAGATGTATGAAACTGTTGTGACTGCATGACGGTGAAGGTTTATCGAGATGAACAAAAATTTTAAAAAGATTAGTTGTTTAAGAAATATAAAAAACGAACGTTCTTAACCTCATTTGTCAATCAACTGTTTTTATTTAGGTATATAGAACACGAGAGAAACCAAACAAGAGACGCGTGAGGTGTGAAGAAGAGACGTGGAGCAAGATATGTCACACTTATTCGATCCACACACATGTGCAGTACCTTAAAATTAATTCCGTAAAATAAGATAATGAAAGTATTCAACTTCATCGTCACTTTGAACTTTTCTTACCGTACAATCGATGTTAAGCTAAATTAAACTTTTTCAAGTATTATATTTATTTACTATAAATGAATCAAGCACTGTTTAACAATGATTTGTTTTCGGTATTTCAGTAATGTTAACAAGATTTTCATAATTAACAAAAAAGGGTTTATTTTCCTGGTTAGTAAAGAAATCACATTTCCCATCATACTGCATGATTTACATCTCATTGAGACCAACCAATCAACTAGTTTTAATAGTGAATGCGACGAATCCGATGGTACAGCTATCTAAGAGTTAAACAAGTAGAGTTCACATAATTTGACTGCATATCAATAAGTCAGGTTTATCTATAATATAAATCGCACCTCTCTGTTTAAATGTATGTATGCATGTATTTATGTATGTATGTCTGCCTAAAACTTTCGACAGAGGCGACTGATTTTCAGGAAGTCGGTATCATTTTGAAGGTCGACTATTTGAACGCCAAATTCGAAATATTGGCTAAAAACACTAATTCCTACATCCTATAGTTGCCACTTTTCTAGAAGTTGGGGTCGCTTTTTTCGCCGATATTTTCGAAAGTCACCCCCTCTTTTCGATTAACTAGCCTTAATTTAAACCTACGCCATTTCCAGTGTGGCGATGACAGCAAAGACGTCACGTTTTTTTTTCACGTTGTTTCGTCCTTCGCCGTGTGGGTTCGAACCTGCCTGCCTACTACCACTTTTTATTTTTTTATTTTTTGCTCAACACACACGTCCAAACATCAGGGTCCCAGGCTAGTTATAGAAAAACGCAGTTTGCTTAAACGAATAACCATTGCATTTCTTCCTACTCAGTTCATCATAAAATCGAGCTACCCATGTATTGTTTGGCAAGTATATATAATTTAAAATGTTCTTTTATATGTATTTGAATATCTGAAACTAGCAGACTTAAGAATGTTAACTTTTTTACATTTAAAATCCACACTTCAGTTCTATATATGAGTTTCGAACGTATAGTGCTTCTGATAATTTACGACTTGTGCGAATATTTAATTTATTTCTTTTTTTTCTATGTGTGCATATATGTTTTTGTTTTGTTAGCCAGTTAATGCTACACTATTCTGTAGCGCACGATATATTTAGCATGTCAAGATCTGTTCGAAGTAGATATAATTTGGAATCTTGTTAATGGGTTCATTGCCAATTGTAAACAGTGATTTATGTGAAGAAATAAGAAAACAATATTGTTGAAAAATCGTCAAGAAAGAAATTAATATAAAATATGTGTTCTATTTCCTTATTTCTTTTATGTTTTTTTTTTCCTTTTTTTTCGCTTGGTGGCAAAACAAGTGATAAAGTTGCAAAATGGCGAAGAACAGACGGTGCTAGGCGTGGAAGGGCAGCAATAGCGGATCGATTGGCGGAAAAGTCTGGAACCGTCCAATTATACGTCACGTTTCTATTTGTCCCATAAGTCAGCGTCCGTGTAAACAGCAGAACATAGCAACTCGATTATTAATGCCGTCCGGACCCGAAAACTTTATACAATACACTGAGAATCTGGCAAAACACGTAAAAAATGATGCGAGCAGGGGCAGCTGATTTGTGTGGTTTGCTGATTGAGAAGAAATGCAATGTTCGTTCGGTTAAGCAAGTTTACAAATGAAGGTACACATACACTCATGGATATTGACAGAAAGCAACACGGAATTAAACAGGTTGAAAACATATATGCGCATATATATATATATATATATATATATATATATATATATATATATATCGATGAGAGAGAAAGGGAAAGAGACAGTAATATAGAGAAGGAGGTAATATTCATATGAATATATATAGAGAGAAAGATAGATAGATAGACGCATATGCATATATATATATATATGTGTGTGTGTGTGTATGCTACAAAGATTTCCGAGAAATATATAGTAAGATTCTTATATATAATTTTCTATATGCAAATTTACTGATTATGATAAAAGTGAATTACACATAGTTTCAATTACGATAGCTCAGTGGTGAAAAACTAGAGCAATATACAGTTCATACATTTTACCACTTAATAAGGAACAGATTCTCTAATGTTCATTTTCCAAAATATTATTTATTCATTTGTGATAACTTACCAATTAAAGAATAATATGAGGCTGGTGTAAAAATAATGTCGTTTTCTAAGGTTCAGCTTCGAACGAGCATAACATATTTTATAATAAACATTTTTAATCGAAATAAGAACTATTAGAATCAGCATATTTTTTCCAACGAGAAACAAGTTTGTTTATTCATAAGCGTAGAATTAGTAAGAGGGCCGCGGAGCGACCCGTCCCTTTACATCTCTATCACCAATAGCAATGGCCAAATGCTCTTTATCTGAAAGTACATCTTTTAAACTCCTCGGTCTAACGTTCACAGGAAACAATAGTTGGAACAATTACATTGAGAGTATTGCCAGGAAGGCTGCGAAGGAGGTAGGCTCTCTCTACCGTGCTAGAAAGCTACTAACGCCCGAAAGTATCCTCTACCTCTATAAGGCTACCATTCGCCCATGTATAGAGTATTGTTGTCATATTTGGGCTGGTGCATCTGCTACTAGTCTCTCGCTCCTAGACAAGGTCTAAAAGAGAGTCGCCAACCTAATAGGGCCTGAACTGTCATCTAAGCTTCAGCCTCTGTCCCATCGACGAAATGTTGTATCCCTCTGCCTGTTCTACAAGTACTTTAACGGTGAATGCTCTGACGAACACTAAGCACTTGTACCCCGTCGACGTAAATACCCCCGACAGACCCGACAAGCAGCTAAATCCAACCCTTTCACAATAGAGACCCCTATATGTAAGAGAGCCTTCTACTCCAGTAGTTTCTTCCCCAGAACCACTAGACTTTGGAACTCCCTTCCGGGATCCTGCTTCCCCAACTATACTGACATGCAGAAGTTCAAGTGTAACGTGAATCGACATCTTCCTGCCAAACTCTCTACATAGTACCCCTGTAACTTATGTCCCTGATAGTACCCCCTACATCAAAGTGGCAATGTGCCTTGTTTGGGGTGAAAATGTTATGAAAAATTGATTTGTTTGTTTCGTTTCTCATGTTGTTGTTTATTATGCCAGAATGGAAACGAAAGCACAAAAATCGGTTAATATGCCATTAGCTAAACTAACACACATGGACGCAAAGTTTTCTGTTCTATTACACTCATTGAAACATAATAAATGATATTTTAATTTATGACGCTTCCATGAGTTTTTTTTTTTTATTTATTGGTGTGATTTTATAATAATAAGCAACTTGATATCGTATTTTTATTTTATCCTTATTGAGTTTTTAAAAAATTAGTTACTTACTTTTTACGAGTTTTTCCTTACTAATAAAATCCCCTCTAATTCTAACATAAGTAACTGTTTATAAAATGCATATTTTTTAATAAAACAAAGCACATAATGTATAAACGCCTCTTTTACCAGAGCAAGATATTGCTTATCATGATTTTATGATTGTTAATTTAAACAAATAAACAACAGTTAGAAGTTATTTTTTCATGTTTTATGACAATTTCTCGACTGTTATTTTACACTTTTAACCAGTGAGACGATTCCTCAACAAAGTCAAACGCCAACTAGACCTAAAAATGTTTCCGTTATTTTTTTTCTGAGAACCAGTTACACATTACGCACAATAACAGAAAGAAAGGATTTCCTGGTTAGGAGGACATTTCCAGTGTTTCCGTAGTTGGTAATCGTATGAAGTAGACCTTTGTGCTAGACCCTATCAAATGGCTTAGATATGTTAAGATTTATTATTTTAAAAACGAATCCATCGTTAATAGAATTACTGACCCTGCGTGATATTACTGTTAGCATGTCGGCTGTTGACCTCTCAGAACCGAAGCCATATTGCATATCGCTTAATAGGCAGTTTTCACTGAGGTGCTTGATAACTTCTCTATTTTCACGAGTCCAACCAACTTGCTCATGGTGCACAGGAGGCTGATTCATGTAGTGACCGATTCCTTTATATTTTCTAATACGGGGCTGACTGTCGAGATTTTTCAAGGTGTTGGGAAGCTTTTTCTTTAATGCAACGTTTAAGCAACACAAACGCTTCCGTGTTTCGCGAGTGTATGAGATCTTCAGATAGACATGCCACATTTTTACCTGACGTTTCTCAAAGAATTGAATGGTCTCTGGTCCTTGATAAATAGAGTCTGCTTGGTAAAAAAAATATATATTTAACCGCCAAACCATCTCCTTATTTTTCTTTATTTTTCATCATTTATATTTTATTTATCTTGCTACCATATTATTTTGCATTTCCATCCTAATTTATTCATAGCTAGATGTCGCATTTCTCTCTATATAAAAGCTAGCACCATTCTCGTCTTCAGACAAGAATCATTAGGATTCGAAATGATTAGGCATAAAGAGCGTTTCTGTATGATGTTTTTTCCTTATTGAACCGACAAATAAATTTATATAAATCTGTATTTATTTTTGTCTTAAATTATATATATATATATATATTATATATATATATTATATATATATATATGTGTGGGGGGGGGTACGGAGGAAGCCTGTTAAACCCGAATGGAGGCAGAGGCTGAAGCTTACGTGACAGTCCAGGGCCTATCAGGTTGGCGAGTCCCTTTGGAACCCTGTCCAGGAATGAGAGACTAGTAGCAGATTCACCAGCCCAAATGTGACAATAATTCTTCATACCTGGGCGAATTGGGGAATTATATAGATACAAGATAATTTCAGGAGTAAGAGAGTTTTCTAGCACGGTAGAAAAGGCCCACCTTCTTTGCAGCCGCCTTGACAATGCTCTCAATATATCTGTTCCAACTCATGTTCCCTGTAAACGTTAGGTCGAGGAGTTTAAAGAAAGTACTTTAAGGTAATATGTTTTTGACCATTGCTATTGGTGGTAGAGAACGTTTCTTGTAATTATTGAAGGAAACAAGCTTAGTCTTGGCATTATCGAATGTGACCATTCATTTTTGTCCCCATTCCTCTACAGATCCTCTGGTGTGTCTGCCATTTCCTTGGATATGTGTTCATTTGTTTCTCCCTCGTGCATCTTAGAGAGCGAGTTATCATAAAAGTAGGATCCTACCATCAACAAATTTTATATAGGTCAAACAATCAATACTTTAAAGAAAAATATACTGGCCTTAAATTTGCTTTTGTTAATCAAAATTATAGTGATAAGACATCATTGGCTTCGATGCCATACGTTTAGTCCCGAAAGACAAGGGATACCGCTGTAGGGGCAGCTGCGCGTGTAATAGCGTGGCAAAGTTTGTGCAATCCCAACCCCACCTCTCCTGAATCGGCACTGCATGAATCCAGTCGCAATGAGTAGTTGACGGCGACTGGAAACAATGCCGAGATAAGCAGAGAGCACATACAGCACCTGCAAGTCTCAAATGGTTACCCGTCAGGTACTGGTCATGCTCATTGTTGCTTAACTTCGGTGATCTGATGGGAACCGGTATGTAAAACATGATTATGCCGTATTGGCTTCATATTATAGCTTACTAATGAGAAACATCCTAAATTGAAAACTTGTCAATCGCTATACTCTTCTTGTTTTCTTTGCATAAATAAAAAACCTCTTAATACGAAATTTAAGGGTAGGGACAAACTATTAAATAAAAAAAAAACATAAATTAATTGTAAACATTATAAGTTACACTTACTTAGCCCTCTCTCTTACAGTTCCTATCAAACAGGCATCTTAGACTACATATAAGTATACCCTACAGTAATGTTCCATTTTACTAAAGACTTCTCAAAATATATAATTTTTACTATATTTCTAACTGCATCATCTTTACTGTTACTGCTTCTAAATACAATTTCATATAACTATACCATTATTCACAAACAATTTCTTTGCATGCTCCAAACATTCATCCGTTTACCCTCATTTTAAATTCTGTACATTTTAAATATATTTGCATATTCATGTATATTGTATACTATATCTTTTATTAATTTTGATTCAGTTTTTTTCTTTTTCTTCTTTAAAACGATTTTTAACGATGTTTACTTTTTCAATGATGTTTACTTTTAATATATATACTTTAAAATTTAAAAAAAGCTAGAGAAATGTGTGGGTAATTTGTTTTCCACGCTAACATTAAACAAAGAGGATAGTGAATTCAATAAGTTGGTAATTAACTTTTGCCCCGATCGTGGGCATTGGTAAAAGGATGAAATAAAAAAAATAAAGAAAAGATAGAGAGAGAGGTGGAATCGAACCCGAAAACGTAGAGAAATTAGGCTTCCTCGTTAAACATAAGGGCGAGGAGGATAGTGAATCAAATGAATTCGTAATTAACTTAAAACAATAGAGGTCGCGACGCATGCGAGGAAATGGGGGCTATGTAAGCTTCCTAGTTTTTTTAAATGCAGCTTTTAAAACTATCCGAGGGACAGGTAAGGATTATTATTTGCTTACCTTTGAAATCAAATTAGACACCAGGTCGTTTGTAATGTGGGGGAAAACAAGCTCCCCAAAAAGGAGGCACTCTGGCAGTATCCAAATAAATAGTAATTATCTCAATATAAAGAGTTTCCCTATATTGACCAAGGAACAATTACTCAAGTGAAGCATCCCGGTCTGACAGCCAAGATATGTTCAGGGGCCACGTAAAGTTGTTTGCGTACGAACAGTTTCGCTTTATTATACGAAAAAAGCAAACAAACACTCAAGACGACGGCACAATGGAAACTTTTTAAACTCGATCAAAAAAATGAACAGAAACGGTGTCCATTTGCGAATCTCAGATATTATGATCTCGGAATTTTGAGAAAAGATCTCGCGGAGTTAAACAAATAGCGAAACTCCGATCTGAAAAGTACTTTTACATAACATAAACTTAAATATATACTAACTCTGTAATATTTCATAGACTTTAATGCAAGTAAATAAAATTTTAATAAACACACACACACACACACACACATATATATATATATATATATATATATATATATATATATATATATATATACCATTCAAATAAATTATCTTTATCATTCTTTATTAATTTATTTTATTTTCTTTACTTTTAACTTTTTATTTCTTATTTTTATTCTTATTTTTTGTAATTTTTTTACATTTATTATTTATTTTATTTATTTCTATTTCACTATTATTACCATTAAATTAATTTTTGTTGCTATTGCCATCTCCACACTAGAAATCAATATAGTCATTATTACCGATTATTATCAGTATAGCATATTTTAATATTTATTGCTAATTGCTTTCTATTATTCATTATATTTTCACTATTATAATTGATAATTTATCTTATGATTGATTATTCTGGTTAAGTATATTTTGAGGTTAATATTATTAATTATAAAACTTTTAAAATTTCTTATATACAAAATTAATAAAAGAGAAGGAGAAAGCGGGCGGAAAACAGGACAAAAAGAAAAAAGTTTAAAAGAATTGTTTTTTTTTTAATACCGTGAATATTATTATTTATGGTGTGCTTTCCTTTTCTCATTCTCTTTTTTTCTTTGTTTTTTTTTCTTTATTGTCTTGTAATCTTTTTTATTAATGCGTACAGTGATGGCAGTGGGGTGGCGGGGATATGCAAGATGCCAACGCAAGTGGTTCCATTTTTACCAGGACAAATTCGAGTTAATTTAAATTCATTTTTTATAACCGTTTAATTGAGATGTATTTTGTAGCCCCTTTTTATCACAAAGTTATACCAAAATTGTT
This sequence comes from Euprymna scolopes, assembly GCF_053919585.1. Lineage (NCBI taxonomy): Eukaryota > Metazoa > Mollusca > Cephalopoda > Sepiida > Sepiolidae > Euprymna > Euprymna scolopes. Next base: position 43,185,639 of record NC_136498.1, on the reverse strand, counting down.
TACCTGACATAGTTTTACAGATTGATACAATATACAGTAGACTGTTAATGTCTAAGTCGTTTCCGGAGTTAGCGACCGTCACATACACATACATATATCTTCCTTAATAGTTTTATATTTTTTGTTCTCTTTTTATTATATACATCGTTGGTTTTCTTTACATCCTCGCCTTTCCCTCTTGCTTCATATATCTTAATAAAAACCATAATCCACACACCTATTTTGTTTTCTGAACATACATTTTAATTTAATTTCTTATTTTTACTTGGTATAACATGTAATAGAACCTGCTGATAATAATTTCTTATTTTTACTTGGTATAACATGTAACAGAATAATAATTTCCGATAACACTGAATATCTGAAATAGTGTCATTGCAGAGTTAGCTTTCGTATAAACTGTATCACCTGAAGTAGTTTCTTGTTACTAGTAACTAACTGACAAAACATGCTCGTGAATGTGAAGCGTCATATCAATACTTATGTAAAAACAAATAGAAAGCACAAAACCACACACACACATACACACACACACACACACATATATATATATGAGCAAATAGTTAATAAAATATGTTAAAAAACACTTTGAAATGAGTTAAAACATATTTAATCTGAAAAGGAAAACACTAGATAAATGGATAGTCCTTAATCCGCGGAGTTTCGAAGAAATACTTTCCTCCTCATCAGAGGGTAGGAATTAGCAAAATGCGGGATCGGATTTTGCATGCAGAAGTATTTGATGAAACAATAAGTAAGTCAAAGATCTTACTTGAAAACAAAAAAAGTGAAGCAGAGGGAATATGGTGGAGAAAAAGATGATTACACCTGAATGTATAGTCTGGTAGTTATAAGCTCTATTTCCTATTTAGTTTTATCGAGCTTTTACATCTGGCTGAGATAATTTTATAAATATTAATTCTTTAATATTTATAATATACTTTAATTTTACCATCTTGGATCATTTTGGTAAATTTCATTGTAATTTTTATTTTATATATATATATATATATATATATATATATATATATATATATATATATATAGAGAGAGAGAGAGAGAGAGAGAGGGGAGAGAGGGAAAGGGGAGAAAGGGTAAAATAGAAAGAGAAACGTATATATCACATCATTTTTCAAAAGTATCTTTGTAAAATTATCACATTATCTTTCAACTGACACAGTATAAATTTAATTTTCGAAGAAGAAAAGAAATAGAACGTCAACTTTTTTTCTTTCTTGAAAGTCAAAAGAAATCCATAACTTACTTTGGCATTCTAGATCCGCTAAAGGGTCAAACAGAAAGCCTCGATTTCGGAATATGAAATTTCTCTAAATCATAAAAGAAAATATGGTGTTGGATTTCCGCACCGAATTCTGTCGCTCTGTAGTCAAACCAGTTTGCGGAAATTCGATTACCCGCCCTTTGATAAATTACCAACCACGCAATGGCGCTCACACAGAACGGGTCAGATAGAAAACAGAGATGTCCTTTATTGAAATTGATATATCGCAACCCGGGCTTCATATCAATCTTTTATCATTATGGTCGGAAAAATATGAGTCGGGAACCAGAGGGCGGGACTATAGAGATATGTGGCACTTCAAAACGATGGAATTGCTTTTGATCTAGTTTTGAAATAACGGTTCACACTCACAACGAAAAAGATTAGACGATTTTCAGGTAGAAAGATATATTTGCGTGTAGGTAATTCATAAGAAGGAAAACTAATATGCGCCTATCCGTGTTCGGATATTCGTCGAGTGGTCTCAGAATGTAATTTTTTAATGAGTTTCTATAGTATTTGTATTCAATAGTTATGCAGTTAAATGTAGATATTTTATTTTATTGAAGCGTTATCAAAGTAGATATAGAAATGCTACCCAGGTTAAACCGTTATAAGATGGATAGATTGCCGATTGGATGATGGCGAATATTATCTGAATATTTTAAATGATGAAGGGAATCAATAAAATTAGAATGTTTGTTTTATAACGACTATTTGTTTACATTAGATTTGAAGACAGCAAAGTTTTAGTGTATAGTGAAGTATATGCATGGTAATGTGCTCCCGGGTATGAAACTATTCGAAAGAAACGCTGTTCATTCAAATTCCGTTTGATGCTAGGCATATTGAGCAAGAAGAACATAATAGCGGCAGTTGTAGTGATGAAACAAGTACTTTTACTAACGTTCACCCCTAACAAGGAATAAAACTACTTGGACATCAGGGGCTACCATTTGAAACCATGTCTAGGAAAGATAACCAATATATTGGTTTACGCTACATTTAAACTTCTGCATATTAGTACAGTCATAAAAGCAGGTAGTAGGAAAGGAATTCCAAAGTCTAGCTGTAAGAGGAAAGACACTATTAAAGTAGAAAACGTTATGGCATTTAGGGACCTCAACAGTGAAAGGTTGAGATTTTGTTGCTGGGCAGCTTTGTCGGAATACGTACGTCGAACAGGGGCACAACAACTTGCTGTTATCATAACTATCTGGTCAGGCTATTTGCCCGAACCAATGTGAATCTCTCTCTCCTTCTCTCTCTCTCTCTCTCTCTCTCTCTCTCTCTCAAGGGTTCCCTATCTTCCATCAGTGGCCTCAGATCATCAGGATAACAGTAGGCGTCATGTACAATTTGCTGGATGTATGTTGATCTAGGGCGTGCTAAGCTCGTGCGCCTGTTCCGTGGAGTTCACAGAAATAAAATTCTTACCAGCCTTTGCTTGCTGCTCTAGCATTGATCGGCAAATCGAAGACTATACTGACCGTGGTTCATCTAATGCAGCTATACTTTTGAGATGCGAATTTCGATATCTCTCTTCGTGAAACCTATATTGCTGCTCAGGTACATAAACTCAGAGACTTATTTCAGTGTTGTTCCATCTAGATCTTTGACCTCCCTCTCTACATTGGAAGTCGTGAACTTTGTCTTATCTGCATTAATGTAAAGACCAATGTTGCTTGCAGACTTTTCTAGCTTACGTAACTGTTCGCGGATCAAACTTTCTGTTAATGTCATGGAAGGAGGGATCAAACAGGTTGTATTCTGTCCAAATGAGAAAACGTGTTCCGGTTGGCGTCTCTCAGCATGTGACAGCAGTATTCACTCTTCAAATGTTTATGATTCTTATGTAAATAGTAAAATCTGATAAGAGGAAGGTATTTTTCTAGATCTAGAGAATATTCCCCCAACTGCAAGTAGTCATGCATTCCTTAGAGCGATAGAATGTTCGGCTAATTGACAAGAGTCAGGTATATACTGGAACCATAGAATGTTCCACTAATTACCAGGAGTAATGAATTTTCTGTAGCGAGAGAATATTTCATTAATAGCCAGTAGTTATGCATTTTCTGGAGCAAAAGCATGCTCGACTAGTTTCAAGGAACCATGTATTTTCTGGAGCGATAGAATGGTCGAATAATTGCCAGACGTCATGTGTTTTCTTTAGTTGTAGAATGCTCCACCCATTGCTAGTTTTGCGGTATTTTCTGAAGTGATCGAATATTCGACTAAATGCCATGCGTCATATATTTCTAGAGCGATAAAATATTCCATATATTAACCGAAGCAAAATCTGTGTTAGAGTATCGGAGATGTTTTGTAGTATAACTAACCTGTGTTACCTACTAAAAGACTATTCTAATCTCAATAAATATCGAAAGACTAAACCGTAATGTTTCAATCGATACCCAGTGAACCAGCCTAGGTCGTTTCTCGGTTACAACAACCAACCCACCTACTTTATGCTTTGCAATGTGTTGTTCTTTTATTTTTGCTATCTATTTTTATTTGCCCCCCCCCTTAACAGGACTATAACAGTGTCAATGTTGGATTTCGTATTCACAGAAGATCTCTCGAATTGTATATACCCAGCATTAAAAATAAAACTCACGACAGAAAGCTGAATTAAACCAAGCAAGTGTTCAGAAAAATACCGAAAAAGGAGAAAAACAAACGAGTGTGTGGACATAAACGTTTAAATTGCAGACTCATGGAAAGTAAAAATACTTCACATTTTTCTCCTTGCTTATCATTGTCACGATATCCTAGCGCACTCGTAAATACAAAAGGAAGAGGAATACAAATTATTCATAAACTTAAATAAGCGTGTCAGTTATTTTTATTTTTATTTTTTTAGAAAAAAGTAGATACGGCTTTCGTTTTTCCCCCTTCGGTGAACATTTTTGTTTTATGAAACGACATTTTCTTGAGGGAATATAACATTTTTTTGCGACATATATTTTTCTCTACTATGTCGAAAAAGGCATTCGCTTGGAGTTTAGACCCGGTCATTTTTAAAGTTATTGAAGGTATGAAATTACTATTCCTTTTCCCCCAGTTGTTCTTTTTACAGGGTGAAGGTGCTGGCCCCAGGCCCAACCTCCCCAGAAAGTGCATGCAGAACCTAGCCTTCGCAAATGGTCACCCATCTGGTACTGGCCAGGCTCAACGTTGCTTAACTTCGGTGATCTGGTGATAACGGGTGTGTCAACGTGATTGTGCCGTACATAACAACAACATCAATAAAAATTATTTGAACATCAGATGAAAGAAAGCAACAACAATAAAAACAATGCATAGAAAAGCTATTTACATAAGTCATAAAAAATATGTCCACCGATAATCATATTCTATTTTTACAAGAATCAATATGGAATGCGATTGACGATTTTTGCTACGAACAATATGAAGCTAAATCATTTGAAGCCTATTTTCGTCAGTATGAAGATGTTCGTTTTTTTTTTTTAAGTTTCCGCTGCAAACAGTGGCCAGACCAGAAAAAAAGTTCGTTTACTATTACGGAAACTAGAGACTTTCTTCCTGCGGAAACTAGAAACTCCATCTTTAGTAATTATTACAGAACTATTTGGCCCCAAAATCTCTTTACTCTATAAGAGTTGGTCAAGTCTAAATTTGCAGGATAATGACGAAGCTGATTTCGCAACGTACGCAGCGATGATAGTTAAACAGTTTGCCGAATTCAAACTTGCAGATCTCAGTGCATACAATTTTAAATGTATAGTATTCGTACAAGGACTGACTTCTGGTCGAGATGAGGAAATTAGGAGGTGTGTCATAACAAAATTAGAAAAACTAATCCTATAAAATTTTACGGAAGACTGCCAGAAAATAGAAAGTATAAATAAAATTTCGACACATATCGAAGTTGGAGTTGCACAGAGAAAAATGCAGACGGACAATTTTAAAAACACGTAAGAAATAAAACAAAAGTTAAGAACACAGGACTCACATATCGACACATAGCTAAGAAAGAATTTGAAGAAAAAATCCCCCGTCTTCATGTAATCGATGTGGTAATTTGCATTGGGTTAAGGACTGTTCATATTTACCAAATTTTTAATAGTTAAAAAAATAGGACACAAACGTTCTCATTACAGAAATAAAATTAAATGCAAACCTTGGGTATGTTTCGTGGAGACTTTCATAATACAAAGAAGGGGTGCGAACATGTGACTATAAAAATTTATGACTAAAAGATGAAAATGCAACTCAATTCGGGTTTTGATAGTAATTTTTAAAAAAATGGATATAAAAAATGGATTAACCCACAATGTTTAGAACACGCAAAACAGCAAAGGTACGCAAATTCATTTCGATGGTGAATATTTAGCAAACGTTACATTATTGAGAAATACGAAAAAATTAAAAGCTTATGCATTAAGGAATACCAGTAATCTACTGGTCTCTGGCTGGATTCATGAATTTAAATTATGGAACCAGCCAATCAATAACTTTTGCAAAACGAAAATAAAATGTACAACAGACGCCCAGACCTTGAAAAATACATTAAAAGGAAACTTTTCTTGTTCTATGCCAAGAAAAGACAAACAGAAGCCGCAAACAAACCGATAGTGTTGTATATCAAACAAAAGCAACTTTCATCAAACGAGAACAGTGCCTGACAACAAAGCAGGAAACCAAACTCAGGCTGGATACTCTATCGCTAGTTCTAAAGTAGTGACACCGTAACCCACCAACCTAATCTAAAATGTTAATGCGACTGCAGGCGATTTTTCACCGGATATGAAAGCTGCTAGAAGATAGTATGAGTAATATTTACTATATTAAATGCTATTTCTTTTTATGCGAAGAGACCAGAATAAGGTGGAAGAGTTTCGTAAGAATTAAAGGAGTGACCATTCGAATGAAATTTGAACAAAATATATAAAATATTAATAATCGTGTTTTCAGGAAATTAATTTTACCAATACTCAGACTTGTATTGGTGTATATATATATATATATATATATATATATATATATATATATATATATATATATACGTACATAGCTCTACTATTATATAAAAGGATCTTTCTACACGTGAGTGTGTGTCTGTGAGCTTGTTCTCTATAGAATCTAAAACGGCAGGGATTTTTTATTACGATTTACATGAGGAAACTTCATGGGCGTGGCAGATTTTTAGATGGGTTTGGTATTAGATTGTCTTTGATGAGTATCGATAATCGAAAAAAATCCGATGAAAGACGAAACAGGCGATTCTGAGCGAAGTTAACACTTTACACCTATCAGCCTATCATCACAAGTGCATTTAAGAGGTGTTATTACCACACAAGCCGAAAGGCTCGATACATACACCTAAATAAAATTCACAGTAGATTATTTAAAATGACAATAAAATAAAAATCGATTTGATTATTTATATACTGTAGAACGTCTATCTGAAAACTGAAAAATTTCTGATCTCGTTGAGGAAATAACTAAAACAATACAAGCAAATAGAAAACTATGTTGTTATCAACCAAACCTTAAAAATAGCTTGCTTCACAAACACACACACACACACACACACACACACACACATATATATATATATATATATATATATATATATATATATATGTATATATGGGGTGTTTGTGTGTATGTATACATATAGGGAGCAATTCGCCATTGTGCTTTGTTCGTTAGTGTGCTTTATTTTAAAATCCAGTATTTCGAATAGAAAATCCCATTCAATAACAAAAGATGTCCATTAATACATCGCGAAGATCATTATGAACTGAAAGAACATTGAAGTTCGCTAATAGTCTGTTGTAAAATAGTACCACATTCTAGTATAAATATAAGTTTACAAACCCCATAGAATGTATATCTAATAAGGAATTTTTAATTCTAAACTTTAAAATCCCAAAACTTTACAAGTGAAATAGGAAAAACTTTATACACAGATTAAACATGACTTTTGGGTAACTAACGTGGGAAAATGTGTATTTACAACTCATTGCTAAAATCGACACAAAAAGCAAACGGCCGCTCCCATCTATCCTCTATAGAAAGTTTCAAAATTGCGTTTAGTAAATTATTGAAAAAAAATCAATTAAAATCGTTTAAAAACACTTAAGCGTATTATCGCCATACTGAACCTGATTGAGGGTAATTTTTTATGCGAATCAGTAGAGCGTCTGTAGTAGGAAAGCGCAAGTTATAATGTAAGACAACTAAAATGGCGTTTTCGACTTTGTCGATAAATTCCCTAAACGCAGTTGTTTAATTCATCACGTGCCTGAAAACGACACATGAGCGTTGTAAACCTTCAGAACTGTTACGAATTTCGTTTTGCACTCGAACAGTATTTTCGACGATTTCCTGGCTAATGAAAAGGACAGATCGCAAAGGAAACAACAATAACCCTCTTGATGTTCAACAAAAATGCATAAGAGAAAAATAAATATACGAATATAGTTTACAGGAGAGATTATGCACTGGTTAGTTCTTCTCTCAGGGGAGATAACTCAACATTTACCTTCGATTGTCAGAGGCATATGACCATTATACTTATAAAAGGCCCCTCTACTCTGCCATCACAGTATGAATCATTGTAACATGTTTTTGTGCACCAGAAAACTTGTGTGATATTTCGCGCATTTGTTGCGATATCTTTCTTAGAGCTCTTGTTTAACGACATGAAGATTTTCCTTGTGGTGGGGGAGCGGATTGGGTGTGTACATCTCCCAGGCATATAATCAATATTCATTACTTCATCATCATGCTTGCTGAGCGATCCGACATTGATGAACAGTTCGACCTATATTGTTTTCTAAAAGGGCTATTCTTGTGAGAGCTCAAGATTTGTGGAATGATTTGGGGATCCTGGTGTGACGTTATGAGTGGCATCCACAACTGGATATATTTTACGAAGAGCCCGACAGTTGAGCAATTTTACTCGATTGCTTGCAATCTACTCGCATTTGGTATTGTCGGTTTAAATGTGTCTCCACGGTCCTACTTGTATTCGCCCATCGACACAGGAAGTTACTGTCTTGATTCTTGATTTGGACAGGATCCCTAACTACACCCTCTTCAAGATCGTTTGTTACAAATGAAACCCAACACATATACGGCCTGTCATGTAATGTTTCTAATTCTATGTGTAGAAACAAAGCAACCATAAAAAATGTCCGATATGCTCCATATCCGATAGGTGGCTGACATGAGGTATTTCCCTGGGTGTCCAATAAGTTTCTGAATGTCAGGCCCTCTCGAACACGTTTGTGTTCCGCTGTCTAAAAGGGCAGATATACGATGATTGCGCTTGATCATCGTTTTTTTTTTCAGTACATTTTGCGTGAATTTCAGCTATCAAAGTCAGTACCGTTACTGAAGTGGAGGATGTTCTGGAGCGCACACCTGTAATTGCTTCATACCCCACTGAAAGTGCAGCATATTAATCAGCTGTGTCTTGAGCTCGGTACAGAAAAATCATCTGAAATACCGTTGAATAGAGTGTTCACTTCTTGTTACCTTGCATGTGTCTTCCGTTATTGACCACTAAAATTTATGATACATTTTTCAGGTGCTCCACCGCTCCACAACTGTTGCACTTGAGTCCAGCTGTTGGACAAGTCTTTCGTCACATTGACTCTCTTCCCACCTGTGGTGTATTGTATGGTCAAACGGGACTTGGTCTCCAGATTGTGCTAATCTTAATTAGACTTTTGTGCACCGGATAACGCAGAAGGATGTGTGGTATCCTTAGTAAGAAGTTTACTTGTCCGTTGCCTCCAGAATAATCAACCGTGAAATCTTCTGCTCAAATGTCGCAAGCGAATCTATTTAAGCTATTACACACTTTGGTCATCTGTGTTTCTAAGCCTAGTTATTATGTGCACATAAATCCTGTTCTCTGAATAGTCCACTTGCTGCCGGTAAGTTTGTTCGTTTTAACATTGAATTCTTGATACACAAAATTTGGCCTGGTCACATAGTCCCGAAAATAAATGTGTTATATACTCATCCTCGTTCTGCATTATGAAGCAAAATTTCTCTCGGTCGAGATTTTTGCGTAATCATTTCAATGCCATTAGTCATATCTGACATAAAAGGTACTTCTTTGAGACAAAATTGAACATCTCTGGCCTTACGAGTTCAAATAATAGCCAGTTTGGTTCTGGTATACGGGTCTTCCGTATATAAATCAGGATTGCGGCTACAGCTTTGTATTATGCCCATGTTTCCAAAATCAATGATATCTATACATATCAAGAGATAATCTGTTTTTTCACTTGTGATAAGTTGGGATGATTACAAAGCGTCTTTTTACTTGGTTCGCTGTTTTCTATCTGCAGTCCATTAAAGTTACCTCATGATGTTTGTTTGTGGTTATGTTCAATGCCCACTGCTGTTCTACATATTTTCACGCTTTGCAAAGCTGGTCCTGTTAGTAGCACCATGTAAAGTGGTAAAACGTGTTCTTCACGCTAAGGTCTATACAAAATGCAAACGGTCGTTCTCTATATATAGCTCTGAGAGGAGATCACACTTTGTTTGATTCTTGTGGTCAGGAAAGATAACAACGATACTTCAGTCCTTTGTCAGGAGCAAATAACTCTTTTACCTGTACAGTATACATTCAGAAAAATAAAATAAAAATAACATAATTAAATAGAAGATTAAATAAACGTATGTGTTAAAATAAGGTCTCGTTTATATAAATCAGAACTAACGAATAAGTAGTAAAGTCGGCACATGTTTTCTTTGGCAGAAAATTGTCTTTTACTAATGGAAACAATCATAATAACAATAATAATAATGAAAACAATAATAATCTGATTGGCTAGTGAACACCACGTGGATATATATATATATATATATATATATATATATATATATATATATATATATATACATATACATATATATGCATATATATATATACATATATATATACATGTATATATATATGTATATATAGCTATGCAGTAAAATGAGTAATATGCATTTTAGCCTGATGATTCTCAAAGGGGATGAATTGCACAAGCGAGCTGCTGTGTAGTTTAATTGGCATAAATATATTTTAGTTCCTAGCTCTACGCAGGTATTTAACACTGTTTAATAAATAGTGAAATATATATGCCCTTATAAAATGTTTTTAGATACTTGAAATAATATATATATGTATATATATATATATGTATATATACATATATATACATATATATATATGCGTTTGTGTGTGTAGGTGTGGATTTATACATATATATATATATATATATAAGATTTTGATTATGATTTTCTTTTATTCTCTATTGTATTCTTAAATATTACATTCTCTTCGAGATCATCATTGCAACGTTAAATATGAAAATGCCGCGTAAGAAGGATCGCGACCCCCACTACCTGACCTCGATCAAAAAGCAATTCTTTGCAATGGCAACGGTCAGCAATATTCCCTTCCGAAAATCGAAGTACCGCAATACAATATGTTCGTCTGAAATTCCACCTTTGCAAATAATCGAACACGAGAGGAAATGTGTTAGCCCTCATCTAATACTCTTACCGCAGATTTAGATTAAGGAATCTACATCGGCAACAGTCAAAGACCAATAAAAGCAATACGAATCCAGAACAAAATTGCCATAAAATAAAACGCTGTTTTATATTGTTTAGAGTTAGATCGCGTAGACATTTACATCTGAAATAGAGATTCGCCTTCCATTAGAATGAAAACTATGATTTTGGCCGGCATGTATACTGCTTTATATATTAATAGGAATGCTATTTGACGATATTTCTGAGATTATATATAACATTGAAATATATTATTCAGTGGTTTTTGTCTATTTTTCATATTTTTCGTCCCATGTGCCTTTTTGTCTTGCTCTACTCAAATGTATATATTTGTTTATATAAAGCTTTTCTTAACAATTATATATACACATATATATGTTTTATTATTTATTCGAAGGTTAACACTTGTTACCAAATGTAAATGCTTACCTTCAAATAAATAACAAAAAATATATTTTGCTATTGATATCAAGTATTCTTTAACAACCTCGTTGAGTTCATTAATGGTTTATATATATATATATATATATACATATACACATATATATATACATATATATGCACATATATACATATATGTACATATATGTGTATATGTATATATATATTTATATATATGTATACATATGTATAAATATATGTTTACATTTGTATATATGTATATATATGTATATATATAATTATGCATATATATAAATGTCTATATATATATATATATATATATATATATATATATATATATTCTGATTATTTATATAGACAAGAATTACATAGTCGCTACACTTAACATGCTAAGAAGTCTGGTCCTAAATCTTGATTTGAGGACCAGACTTCTTTAGTCAAATACAAACTTTATTACGTCGCCTGACGAAGACTTGTTCTCTTGACCGACGGCTTGCTTGAAACATTAGCATATATATATTTGTCCGTGTGTGTGTGTGTGTGTGTGTGTGTGTGTGAGGGTGTGTGTGTGTACAGCCAATATGTAGCCTGGTCCTTATTTCCTGATAGCTTGAAAAATGGTTTTGCTGTACTAATAATCAAGAGTCCTAGCAAAAGATCTTACGCGCTCGCTTCATCAGCCTCCTGTTCCCCTTCACTAAAATCTTTGAGTTTTTAATTAATCAAGCATTAGTCTACCATTTTATAGATGGTTATCGTCTTTTCTGGCCATGTGTATGGCTTTAGGCTAACCCGTTTTACTACATATATTTCGTCCGTCATCTGTGAACGTCTATACAATTCACCGAATAAGGCGAGGAAAGCTAGTTAAAGCTCTTGATATATGCAAATCATTTGCAAAGGTCTTGTATGAGCGGCTTCTCACGAGAATTAAATCCTATGGTATTTCTGAGCGAATACTAAACAAAATCATATCTTTCCTGGGAAGAGATGCTGTCTAAGGCCGTAGGTCCAAACAACCTGATATTAATGCAGATGTGCCCCAAATGTCAATTCTGTAACCTTTATTGTTCCTGATATCCACAAATGGCCTTCCTAATAAAATTGTTAATTAGGTAGGGATATTTGCTAGGGACACGGCGGTCTATAATGCGCATGAGAGAAAAACAAATTTACATATATCTGAGGCAATGGCAGAACCCTAGAAAACGACATTCACTCGGTGGTCGAATGGGATCTACGTTGATGGCAACATTTAATCTTCTAGTACTAAGCTAATTTTTTGAAACAACTACAAAAGTTTTTCTCAATAACTTATTGCAATGAAAAAAAAACACTCTACATTAGGTCACATATTTCAAACTCCACAGACAACTATTCACAGACAACATGAATTGGAACAAGTACATTTAACCCTTTACCAAGGCTGCGGCCAAGAAGTCGGGCTTCCTATACCGTGCGAGAAAATTACTTGCAGCAGAGTATTCTATATTTTTATAAAGCCACAATTCGCCCATGATTGGAGAATTATTGCAAAATCTAAGCTTAAGCATCTGTCACAAGTCTTTAACGTTTTCAGAAAAACATCATTAGACTTAAGATTAAGTCTAATAAGTCGTACGTTATCGATCGATCTCCAATCGTCGCAATGTCGTATCCATGTGCTTGTTTTAATGAGGCGGGCATTGATAAACTCATGGCACACTTCGACTTACATACCCCGACTAACCTGAAGCAGCAAAGTCCTATCAGATACTGTTGAGTTCCTTAGATGCAAGACAGACTTATATTCTAATAGTTTCTTCCTTTGGACAGCTGGACTTTCAAATTTCCTTTCATCATTTCTTGTTTTCTTGATTTTATCAACATGCAGATATTTAAATGAAATGTGAACAGAGGTTTCGCTGCAGAGCCCCAAGTAGTTCATACATTCTACTGAAAACAAACCTTATTTGGTTTGAATACTATACATATATGTATATATATATGTATATATGCACTGCTATATATATGCTGTTATATATATATATTATATATACACATATACTGTTATATATACAGTTATATATATATACTGTTATATATATATATTATATATACACATATACTTTATATATACAGTTATATATATACACTGTTATATATATATATACTGTTATATATATATACTGTTATATATATATATATATATATATATATATATATCCAATATTTCACAGAGTACAGTATTTGAAAAATAATTTCTACAAGTAGTAGATGAATAATGGAATTGCATTTTCCAAGTTTTGAAATTGAAATCTTATCAGGTGTCCCCAATAGTTTTTAATATGTTATATCGATGCACTTCCTGGACTATTAAAAACTGCAAATCGAGCGTTAAAATTGTGAATAGTTTATCTTATCAGCTAGTATTCGATTATCTCTTCTTACTGTTATATTACCTGTATAAATTTAAATTTTAAAGCAGTACGCTATATATAACATTGGAGGTGTTTTCATATACTAATCCCTCCTAACCCTTACACACACTCCCTCTGATTATGGGAAAACAGCTTTTGCAAATGAGCATACACTCGTGAGCAAAAAAAAAATGCGCCAAACAAATTTTAGACATTTTATTGCACTAAAAGCTATATTTAACAAAGAACAATTGAACAATGGAAACTTAAACGAGACTAATAACACAGACCAAGACATTTACTTTAATAAATGCTTAGGATGGAATAGCATTCCCTTTTGATTTCTTTAAAAGATCAATCCTTTTAGACATGCTCTCAACCAGAGTGGAACACTGTGAAGAGGATATGTTCTTGGATATTCCCAGCTTCTGAATACTTAGTAACAGTCCTGTTTCTAATATTTGAATGCATTCCTTTTCATTGATTGACTTTTCACATCTGATAAGTTTCCCAACTCATGCTGCAGTAAAAGTTCCCAATACCATTATTCCTCCATTCCCGTGTTTAACTGTCGTTTTTATGCAACTTGGCGAAAATCGTTCTCCAGTTCTTCGATTGCACCGTTCGGGAGCATCGGGAGCATCACTAACAAGGCACAATCTCGATTCCTTTAACCAGAAATCATTCCTGAACCAATCTGTATCTTTCTTGTCATGACATGAGAAACATCTCTTTCTATCATTGATATTCTTCTTAGATAACAATCTCTTCTTTGCATACCTTTTAGAGGAAAATCCCATTTCTCTCATCCGTCTAGATATTGTATATCTAGAAAGAGAATTTTTAGCCCCTGTTTGAATTCTTTGCTATGGTCAAAATAAGTTTTCTTTCGATACTTCAAAACAGTTGATTTAAGCCTCTGATCGTCCTTCAAAGTGGATGCTCTAGGGCGAATAGATCCAGATTTCCCTTTTACCAAGCCTTCGACTTCAAACCTTTGACCAATTCGCTTCACTGCAGAAAAAGATGTTTTCACATTTTCTTTTCTTAAAATATCAAAAATCTGCTTGTAGGTCATTTTGGGCTGCCTTAATCCTGCAATTCGGTTTTTTATATCCTCGCCAAGATGCGCTCTTACCTTTTTTATGATTAATTTTTTCACTTATTGCATAAATAGTAATGATCTGCAAAATAGAAATGTTCAGTTAAAATTAACAAAAATTAATGGAAATATATTGAAAAATCGATTTCTTCCTTCTTTCACTCTTGGTCCATTTTTTCTGATCATGAGTGTATATGGTTTGTATGAATTTCTGATGGAATATCGAGCGAGAACAACTCAAGAAAGTAAATGAGTCAATATTGAAATTTATTGCACACGTAGGTTTTATTTTATACAATGTTACGTGATTGAAGACCTGTATGTATTTCTTAAAACGCTCGGATTTTTTCTTGAATTAATGTCCAAACGGAATTATCTCGATACACCACATAGCTGAATTTTGGCATAAAGTCATATCTTAAAGTATTGAATCGGATACCGATTTTCTGCGGCTGTAACCTATAATTATAATTAATGATTAGGTTAATGGCAATGTTAATGGTGCACTTTATAATGGTTTGTGATTATTGATTTTTGTTTCTTCCGCCATTCTGTAAATGCACAGTGAGTTTTTACTTTCTTTTAAGAATATGAAAATCTTTCTAAGGTTTTCTGTTCCATTAGAATGTGATAATTCACGTTTGTTATCTATGTATCTATTTATCTATCTATCTACCATTATATAAAAGTAATTTTGTGAGTGAGAGTGATTATTCCTCATGTTCCGAAACAGCTGAGCCTATTCTTTTGCGAATTTCACACAAAGAAGAGTTATATGTGTTAAAGTATTCTTAGATATGTTTCTGAAACTCATCCGATAAGTCTCAACAATCCGAAAAAAAAACCCGATCTTAAAAATAGCTTTTCTCTCTAATAGATACGAAGAGAATTTTTTACAGAAAAATATTCTACGTTATACCGGCAAACGGTGATAATAAAATTTCAGAAAATCATTCCTTCTTAAAAAAAAAAGATGTGTTATAATCTAGCGGTACAACTTCATGTTAGAACATTCAACTACCGATCGAAGGATCCCTTTTTCAAGCCCGGGTGTACCTTACCATTTTTTAAATATTTTTCTTATTATTGAGTTCACTTTAGGATAAAAGAAGAGGTACTATTTAAAATCGCCGCAAATTATTTCTTCGTTTGCATATTTTAAAACTAAGCTTTAATCAGAAGTGCCTTTTCCAGGGCAATCATCTTCAAGCCTGCATATTAGCTTACGTGCTATTGTTAGCAAACACAGACGAATTTAATGAACGACATTATCATTATTATTATTTTAAAAAATTTTTGCGAATTAGTCCACCGCGCGAATTATTCCTAGTAATATATAATAATCAATAGAGGATCGATTCTATAATAATACGTACGCAATCTGTATACATTAAAATATGTGTAAGCGTATTGGACGACCGGGCAGTGCCGGGCAGCCAGCTAGTATACATATATATATATATATATATATATATATATATATATATATATATATATATATATATATATATATATATATATATATATATATAATGCTCCCTATCTTAGGTTGAGCATTTGGGAAGTGATATACAAATTGCCATTAGCATATGAAGCGATGCTCTCTGTGTAAACGAATTGAGCTTAGGTACTTTAGAAAATATCAAAACATCGTTAATTCACTGCCCACATAGCAGCACTCATATAGCACAACGGTTACAAGCTCCGGCTGTCATTTGAGCGATCGGATTTCGATCCTAGCTTGAGGTAGTTGCTTTTATCGCCGTACTGATGGTGAAACAGCGAAACTGTACTGTATGTGAATGACTATATATATATATATATATATATATATATATATATATATATATACATACATATATTTAAGCGTATTGGAAGACGGGACAACGTCATACTGCCAGCTTGTCTATCGTATTATAGCATATTACATTTTTTCTGTTGTATTCAAATATATAATATGATCGAATATTTGACTTGGGCCTGAATAAAATGCATGCGGAAATATACACATATAATCGTAACTAACTTTATATAAATAGATAGATAGAGGATTATTAAGTGATATTAGATGTATTGTATTGTGAAAATAATATTTTTCCGGATAAAATGGACCACTTGTTTCAAACCACAATCCCGAATAATTAATTTCATAGACTAACTTGAGCGGATTAACGATTAATATTACTTGCTATTCTAGAAAAATCACTAATATATGTAAAAATAAACCAACCATAATAAATAATTTCTATCTATCTCTATATATTTACTATAAGATAGGTT
Organism: Euprymna scolopes; assembly: GCF_053919585.1. NCBI lineage: Eukaryota > Metazoa > Mollusca > Cephalopoda > Sepiida > Sepiolidae > Euprymna > Euprymna scolopes. Next base: position 43,168,616 of record NC_136498.1, on the reverse strand, counting down.
TTGAGAAAATTTGATTTAATAATCAATAATAATGATTGATTATATTTCAAAGAAATCTTTTAGAAATCAACAAGATTCGATACGTCATTTATTGGCGAAGATGAATCATACTTTCTAATCTTATAAAGACATTATTTATTTGTCACGTATTTTTTTTATTCTCATCGTTTGATTGATATTCTGATTATCTCTTAACGTCTTTATTTCCGGTAAACTCGTTTATGTTTTGTTTGTTTTTTTAATAAAATGGACGGGCAGTTATATTAATGCTATATTTATTTGCATATCATATTATATCGATCAGGTTTAAAATATAAAGATTTATGAATTAAAAATAAGTCCATCCGGTTCCTTCAGTGGCATTAAGAATTAAAATAAAGATTTCAAGTTCATATGTTTTGTGTAATTAAATTAACGAGCGGAAATGTACATACAGACGGACAAACAAACCGACAGAAACAAATATATTATACCAGGCTAGATTATATATATATTTTTTATGAATAATGAATATAATAGAAGTACCAAGTAAATGAGAAGAGAATAATAAGAAGGAGCGATTGGTACAGATAATTGGAAAATATTTTAAGTTAAATAAAAAGTAAGCTTTATACTTGTTATTTCCCTGACCCTGATGGTAAGATTTAATCTCTTAAGGTGAACACCTGGCAACAAAGACATTTCTGTCTCTCAAGTGTGGCTGACTTCCAGATAAAGCACTGATTAGAAACAAAGGTAACACAAAAAAAAGCAAAAAAAAAAAAAGGAAATAATGAATTTCTTACTCGAGGGACTCGGAATTAAACTGCCCTGACTAAATAGCGGTCAAGTTTTCAGCTAACCCAAGCGTTGAACAAGAAGAAGGGTCAGTGACGGTAGGATTTGCTAGAACGAATGTTTCATGTCTGCAAGGAAAAGGTCAGGAAGCCGCATGTTGCTTGCCAATAATGACAGATCGTCGTACGAAGAACTGATAGGAGCACGCATGTCTCATTATCCCACGATGCATCGGCCAAGGCGAAGCTTCCAAAACAGTCATCAAATTAACAACTGACCAGGATTAGAAACATTGAAACCTTTTGGACGAAACAGATATTGCAGTTCGACAGCCGGGGAAGAGGCATGTTGTTAGGAGATTGCGAACACGGGGGATGGGTAAGGGACAGGTTGTAACGGTGATGGTGTATGTTGGCGCCCATGTTGAAACTGATGGGTTGCAGAGAGTAGAAGGGCGGACAAGGGCCTAAAGTAATATTAGCTTGAAACACTTGCCGACGCGAACGGAGAAAAAAGTATTGTTCGACGCGGACAAGTTATAGAGGCGCAACAAAATATTTAAGAACACGTATTAAGGAAAACGGAAATAGCGATATGCCTCGGATCACTGCTGTAGTTTGATTGTGAAGCATATCAAAATAAGTAAGCAAATTATATATATATATATATATATATATATATATATATATATATATATATATTTCTACTAGGCTTGATAATAAAATGCATATATTTTTTTAATTATACAATATTATCAGGTATAGTTCTCAGAATCATGACTGACAATAGATAGATTCGAAACCAAAAACAAAACGGCATTACCTACGAATTGCACATGCGCACACATGCACATGCAGAAGCAAACACACATACATACATACACACATACACACATACATATATATATGTAGTTTTTACAAAGAAGTTACGAATTATCAAGTCCCGGAGGCCACTCGAGGATAAAGGTTAATGAGTGTACAGTGGTCAAGGGGGAGATGTAGTCATAGTTAGTGGTTGAAATTTGGTAGATTGGATTACTTCAGAGATGGCTAATCCAGAATTTGTTCACGTTTGACTTGAAGACAACCATATTGCAGTCAGTAGGAAAGCAGAAAAACGGAAAAGAGTTCCACGACGTGCACTTATTAGAAAGAAGCTTTGTTTATGGAATTTAGGCACAGATAAAGAGTGGGGGAATTATTGATAGTGTTGTTTTTTACATGGGGTTCACCACTTATCAAGGCCCGAAGGCTACTCAGGGATAAGGGTTATTGCGTGTACAGTAATTAATGAGATAGTATTGTAGTAATCTCTAGTATTGGGTGTTTAGATAGACTGTCTTACTTAAGGGGCGGTTTGTCAGGAGTTTGTTTATGTTGGACTTGAAGACGTCCAAGTTGTAGTCAGGTGGGAAACAGGCAAGCGGCTGCGAGTTCCACTGGCGTGCAGTTCTAAGAAAGAAGCTTTGCTCATGGAATCTACGTTTGGATTTAGGTATAGATAAAGAGTGGGGAAAATTATTGACAGTAGTTTCAGCCATGCGAGTGTTTCTCGTGAGAGATTGGCGAGGGGGGGACGAGGGATTGGAGCCCAGACGATCACCCGCCATGGAAATAACGATAAAACAAAGACATGCTCGCAACGTCTCTTCTGTGGGAGAGAGGTTGCAGGGAAGAGAAAAGGACATCCCCCCACTAAACCACGAAGTCTATTTTGTACTCTGTCAAGGCAGGATAGGCTGTTTTTCAGCTAGATGAGTGTTTTTTTTTTGTGAAAGTCAGAACAGAGCAACCATAGATTGCCGAGCATTTGCCGTATATATATATATATATATATATATATATATATATATATATATATATATATATATATATATATATACTTCATTTACTCACATTAAATTAATATACGAAAGTATAAATTTATATATATATATATATATATATATATATATATATATATATATATATATATATATATAATAGAGGCGGCACGTAATCTAAAAAAAAGAAACCTTTTCTCTTAATTTCTATTGGTAATATAGCCAAACGGATTAAGATTATCGAAAATAACAACAAAAACAACTAAACAAAGATATTTAAATACGGTAAAAAGCGTTCTGCTGTTTAGCGAAATTTCTGTGACTCAGTGCTTCTAACATTGTATTTTGGTTGTCCTCCATGCATAGGATTTAACGTTCAACCTTCAGAAGTAACTTACGACCGAATTTTACCAGGTACTATATCCACTACGCCACGGATCTACCGGTTGAAGGTTTAATCCTCTGCGATGGCAATACCCAAAATCTAATCGGGAATTATTTAGCCCTGCTACCTAGTTATGGCTGACAGAACTATAGCATGCTACCTCCATGAATTAAATAATGATCGCCTTCGAAGTTCCGTGCAGATTTTCCAGTTCGACAAGGTACACCTAATAAGATCGGATGTTACATCGACGGAAACGTTGTTAAAGTCAAACTCAAGGTAAGCTGTAAAGCCGTAGAGCGATCCATTCTTAGGGGATCACTTTTCACATAAGAGTCAATCCTAGGTCACTTCGTAGGTAGGTAAGGTATATCAGTGTGACAGGATCCATCAATCAATTTGGTTAGTCTTAACTTCGCGATCGGTTGATATGTCGCCTATTCGTCGATCTGTTGTGCTGGACGGGAAGCAGTCTCATATATATATATATATATATATATATATATATATATATATATATATATATATATATATATTGTGTTATAATGGAATAATTCCAGGAGGAAATCCGGGTATGAGAGCTCAATGTGGTAAACAGAGCAATAACATAAAAATATAACACGGAAATTACATAATTGTCGATGCAATAATTTATTTAAACCTTATGGTATTTTCAAGCATCTAAACTAGACAATTACATTTTTGATACTGAAATAAAGAAAAAAAAAGAATCGGGCCTCGACCGTCAAAAAACCAGAGGGGGTGGTAGTAGCAATCCACTTAATACATTTTATAGAGAGGGTGGGAGGGATTTAAAAACAAATCCCTCCCACCTTCTCTATAAAAAAAATCCCTCCCACCCTCTCTATAAAAAAAATCCCTCCCACCCTCTCTAAGAAAAACATACACAGAGAAATGAAAAAATTAGGCCTAAAAGCGGACATATCAGCTAACATAAAAATAACAAACTTCCTGGACGTCACGTTAAACTTAGATAAAAACACATATGAACCATACTTAAAAGATAACGCTACTCCAATTTACGTAAAACGTAAGTCCAACCACCCACCATCAATTATAAAACATATTCCTAACTCGATCGTAAGTAGACTCAGTAATAACTCAAGCGACGAAAATGCATTTAACAGGTCATCCAATATTTACGAAACAGCCCTAAAAAATAGTGGATACAAAAATATCGATATCAAATATAAGCAACAAAGCACCAACAACTATAATAAAATTAAAAACAGAAGAAAAAGAACTATAATTTGGTATACGGCCCCATACAATCAAATGTTAAAAACAAAACTTGGCAAGAAATTTCTAGATCTTATTGAAAAACACTTTCCCGCAACCAACCCCTTACACAAAATCTTCAATAAAAATACCTTGAAGTTATCTTACAGTTGTTGCGAAAATTTACAGATGATAATTAAGGCACATAATAACAAAATACTAAATGAAAACAATGTAAACAACAATAAAATAAACAATAAAAAAGTAGACACCATGACAGAAATAAAACCAACACTAGCAGAAATAATAATAATAATAATAATAATAATAATAATAATAATAATAATAATAATAATAGTAATAACAAACCAACCCCGGACAAGAACAACCATACCATAAATAAAAATACTAATAACGAACAAGATAAATGCAATTGTAGACACCGCACACTTTGCCCAGTCCAAAATAAATGTCTAACAAAAAGCGTAGTTTATCAAGCAACAATATTTGCGAAAGAAAACCCGAATAACAAGAAATATTACATAGGCATGACTTCCTTAGATTTCAAAACCCGATACTATGACCACAAAAGCACATTCAAAAATAAAAAACACCGTATAAAAACAACACTAGCGAATAAATACTGGGAACTCAAAGAAAGCGGACATTCGCCGGTAGTCGAATGGAAAATAATGAGACAAGCTACCACATGCAGACATTTAGACGACCCATGTAAATTATGCCTCCATGAAAAATTTTCTATCCTGTACTTTAAAGAACCTCAAAATCTATTAAACTGTAGGCGGGAAATAGCAAACAACTGTGTTCACAAAATAAAACTTACTCTAGGATAGCGATACAAAATAGCTTTAAAACTAACAGTAACAATAGGAAAAAAAACAAATAAATAAATTAAATAAACATGAATATACATAAACGATCACATACGTATATGTATATATATGTATATATATATGCGTATATATGTATATGTATGTGCATTGTTTGTGCACATAGGTATATTTATATGTATAAAAAAAAGGAGAACGACTACCTAAAACCACTAACCTAGTTCTAAAACAGATCCTTTGTTTGATAAAATGCATGCCCATTGGCTGGTAGGAAGGGGCGCGGTGGATACTAGAAAGCTGATTGGCCGACTAGAAATCCTCAACATATATAAAAACAAGAAGCAACGACAGAATTCGCGCATAAGCCTGACGAATCCTATAGTTGGATGAAACGCAGAATATTCAGTGTAGCTTAATCGCCATATATATTTTATAAATTACTATATATATATATATATATATATATATATATATATATATATATATATATATATATATATATATATATATACAACTCTCCGTTGATGCTGATTTTGACAGACTCAACTGACTCAAAAAAAATAGATTAATTTATCTCCTGGTATAGCGGGGGAATGATGCAGGAAAAAAGGGTGTATGGTGACTCTTGGACTATCCTTAACTCTGCTCCAAGGCTCAGCTCGATTCTGGCGGTTTCGACGCTGGGATCCTTCATATAGTGAGGTGAGCGATGTCTCGGGAACGCTTCCTAGGTAATCGCGTCTAGTTACGTCATCCCTAGGGAAGGCTCTATCTTCTGCGGCTGCACCTGCGATTCTGCGCTCCCATGCCCCGAACGGGTCACTACCGCGATTTCTGGGTCACGGGCATTGTATTCAATCTATAAACATCCTAGGTCTCCATGTTGAGTCATCCCATTTTCGGAGTACAATTTACACAAAAAAAAATAATATTGTGAACGATTTTAATAACAATGAAACTTACAATCTAATTTACTCTCAGCAAGGTATGTTGTTATTGTCCGGGCACACAGACTATAATAAAAGAATAAAGGAAATCATATCTGCCCGGCTTTTCCAGCATTTCGGGAGTCTTGGGAAGCTCAATCGCCCTCTGGAATGGTCACGTCACAAAGAACAGCAATCCGAATAATCCAAATAATACGAATAATCAATCCTCATCTAAAAATACATTAGTTTTGCACGATTTAAAAGGGTTTTAATCATAATTATTTTATGCTAGTATAAGCATTCTTAAGATATTAATAGTGAGAGTTTATTTACGGAGAGGAGATAATGAATGCACTATTTTTAGAGGCAATAAAACGGATTTTTTATTGCAGTTAAAAGCATAATTGAACGTAAGTAAGGACTTATTGTGAATTTTTGCGTGTGTTTTATTACATCGTTAGTGTCTGCTAAAATAAGGTTATCGCAAACGTGGCGGACATAAATTTATGATTTACTAATTCTGTTATATATTTAATTTTCGATGTCAACAATTTAAAATGTATTGAAGATCGGTCCAAGGACCGGTTCAATAGAAACGCTATCGATGTTATTATATCTATTATCCTTATTGCCGTAGAAAGCGACATTGTTGTAAAATTAATTGTAACTTTTGAAGTATCTTATGATCAATACTTAATGGAAGGTATGATGATATTGTATATGTTATCAATAATTATATCAAATGTTTCGTATACTGTAACATTTGTAACCATTCACCGTCAAGTAAAGCAATACTTTTATTATTTTTTTCTTATTATTATTTTTAAATTTTAAGTATCTGTATTAAAGTATTCAGCTGCATTTTCTGACTACATTATTCTCTATATAAATAAAATTAACTCATTTTCCCCTCCGAGTTTGCCATTAATAGGATGTACTGTACACAAAGTGCATCGCGCTATATGAGGTTTGTTATAAGCATATTACCTATCCACAACCTCTCTGGTCGGAGCGTCCTATATTTTATCTGGTGAGAGTTCACTGCTAAAACCAGTTACGATCAATTCATACGTCCACCACCACCTATTTACACTGGTCGAGGTCGTTCACAGGAGACACTTACGGACGAACACCGGGTTAGGTTTCTATAAAAACTGACTGCAATTCAGGTGAAACGCACCACGCTTACTTTTGCGTTGGTTCAAAATAAAGACAAAAAAACAAAACAAAACAAAAAAACTTTACATTTTATTTCCTTAAAATAAAAATTATATTACTTCAATTCCGTTTTATTTCGCGTTCTGTTCCATTTATAACATCGTTTCTTTGTATTTTTTTATCGTATTTTATTTGGGTTTTGTACGTTTTTTTTTCTCTCTGTTTTTCCGGTTGCCGATCTTTCCATTTTACAAACTCATTTCTTCTCGTTTCTTTTTATTTTTATTTATTTATTTATTTATTTATTGTTCTTTCCTCTGTGTCTGCTTCTCTTTCCACGATCTTTCCATTTTCTTTTGTTATTTCTTCTCTCTTTCCGTTTTTCCTCTTCCTACGGCAAGTTTAACATCGTTTCTTTCTTTGGAAAACAGCCGAATTTTTTTACACTAAACAACTCCTTCTTTTTATTCCGTTTCTTTGCTCTTTATTCGCTGTCCTCCCAATCTCATTTCTTTTTTTATCAATAAACATATCATAAATCATTTCCGTTACATTTCGCTTTGTTCGATGCCTTTCTCTCTATTTTCATCGTTTATTTCTTTTACCCCATTTTTTCCATTCTTTTTCCTTTTTCTTCTTTTTTAGGGTTGGAAACGTCCGTCTCACGTTCGTATATAACAACATATTTCTTTAGTAGATTTCCGGATGCTAAAACCGCGATGATGGAGATTCTCCCTTTACACCAAATCGAGCCACAGCAAAGCGTGCCAGGGTACAGCTAGTAAGTTATAAGCCCATTGTTTTTAATATTGTTATATAGGGGTTGTAACTTGGGAGGGGAGTTAGGTATATCGATTTTTACAGTAATGTAAGATAATGTGTTTAAATTCCCTAATCATTTGAATGTATTTAAATATCGTTTACGACATTATTGCCATATATATATTACATATGTCCGAAATGTATCAATTAGGTTTTATTTCAACTTTGTAAAATTTGATTAAATATCAACATGTCCATTTTAGTTATTTTATATACAGTTGGTTGTAGAGATGGCAGATAGCAAAAGTAGACACAAACATGCCGTGTTAGAAAGATAGAAAGTAAACAAATGATAAAGTATAGCAATAGATTTTTATATACTAGATTGGTGCAAAAATATTTTTTTATATCAGAGATATATGCGGCCAAAAACGACATTATTTTTGCACCAACTTAATAATAGGATTGGGTCAGGTAGAAATGTAATTTTCTGAACTAGATTTGTGATATTCAAGATATATGTTCCTTTTATCAGCTTCTTTTTTTAAATAATAGCGTTTGGATGGTCGATAGTTGATTTGTAGTATTTTTAACTATGGAATACGATTGCTGTGTTCCTATGGGATACGATTGCTATGTTCTTTATCGTACCTTTTTTTATAACTTCAGCCCTGAATAAATCTTTTATTTTGCGCTGTGTGATAATTTGTTTTCCATTTTCTAGTTTCATGATCGTTTGAATACTAGTTCGAGTTTAGATTTTTTATCGACCAAATACATAAAAATTGACTTCAAGGTTAAGTAATTCTTTTTGATTTTCATTGCGTACAAGTTACTGCACGTCTGTGTTTCGTTAGGAAGTAAGGTAAAGCATTTATAGAAAGTGTTGATACTATTTTCAATGAAGGGAGGTAATCAATCTGAGTGAATAATCAAAGATGTTATTTATTTCAGTGCGATGCTATTGGAATATAGTGTATTGATTATTAGTGATAGAACTCTCCAGATTGTTTTACAATTCCTGAAATGTGATGGGTAATAAGATCCTCCTTAATGGCAACTCGTCGCTTTATTAAGTAAACTCTGAAGTGCTAGCTTCATGTTTTTGTGCTGTAATATGTGTGTGGATTAGCAGCATATGTCTCCAAGCACGTATAAGAAACTTGACAACCAGATTTTAATAGCCATTGCGACCGGTCGCTAGCTTGTCTGGTCCCCTCAAACTCTTACTACAAAATCTACGTGTAGCGAAATATTTATCTCCATTCATAATGACGTCATCAATACAGATGACCTAGAAAATCAAATTATCTTATGTGTTCTTATGTATTTATTTATTATTACTTTTGTCAGTTAAAATTTCTAACTTTTCTGTTTAACTAAAACCTCCATGTCCATCAAGCTAACATTCCTATTTATTTTAAATAAATATTTTAATATAAAGTACATAGCTTAGCTGACATCCCATTTAGTCTACGAAACACAATCATAACATTAATCGACCAGCACAGCCCCCGATGTTGCTGTGAAGACAGCAAGAGAATAGAGATTTGATGACCGGTGTGTGAGTACTTCTCAAAGTCCAAATCGTGTCCTAATTTTAGAAATAAATGTAGCATTTTTATTAAAGTACATTATTATGGGAGTGAAAATCAGTTCTTTGTCTATATGCGTGTATGAGTGTGTCCCTAATTGCTTATGATTATACGCATAGTTAAAAAGGCAGGTATAATTTGTGCTTTTCGTTGTCTGAGTAATAATAATGTGTACTTTAGTTGCCCAGCACTGAAATGAGAGCCAAGAATGTTGTACAATATAACTTTGAAGTATTTCTGACACACGACGCCAGTCCAGTCCGTGTATTCAGAAGGTTACTGATACTAGCCAGGAAATAGATCAAGTGTAGACGTTTTTGTGAGATTGAGGTTTGGATATCCGGTAACCCTAAACGGATTGGGAGGTGTAGATTTCCATCAGTGACACTTCCATTAATCTATCACCTTCAAAACCAAAACGAGTCGGGACAAGTTACGCACATCTACGAATTGGCACGATTGGCCATTTTATTTTTAAACGTTATTCTCACGTACACTGATACGTCGAATCTTAAGATGATGCGATTCTGAATAGATGTTGGACGTTTAGGTCAAGTGGATATAGAAATCGCCACGTTTAGATTCGGATTAGATCGGTTTCAATTCGTAGAATTCAATTCCCACGTAAAAATCAGGCTACATTTCAAGTAAATTGTTTTGAATGTGCTTCACATAAAGGACTATCATGATTACTGTCTAGAATTGATGAACATTTCTTTTGTATGAATATCTGACATTAAAAGGGAATGCAGTTGATTAAAAATAATTATAGGGATTTTGAAAAATTCTACGATTAAATATAGGATACACACACATACACACACAGATATATGTGTGTGTGTGTGTTTGTGTGTGTACATATATATATATTGAATACACACACACACACACACACACACACATATATATATATATATATATATATATATATGTGTGTGTGTATGTGTGTGTGTGTATCTTGTAATTTCTTATTTAAAAAAATGGACATTTTTGAAAACAAGATCGAAGTAAGAGCGCATGGTCAACAGAGTTTGATAATTACACACACACACACACACACATATATATATATATACATATATATATGCATATGTATATACATATATTTATATATAAATATATATATATATGTGTGTGTGTGTGTGTGTGTGTGTACGTGGTCAGTAAATAAGGAATAATGTATGTATGTATGTTTTTGTTTTGATTCTAGCTGATGGCACACGCACACACACACACGCAGCCATATATATATATATATATATATATATATATATATATATATGTATGTATATATTTGTATTTCACTACTGCATATAAGATTCAATATAATAACTGATAGTGACTTGTCTCTATATTAATACATACGTAATCTGCATGAATTAAAATATCATATTAAAGCATATATTACGACCGAGCAACCTCGGGCGGCCTGCTAATATATATGTTAATTTATATATATATATATATATATATATATATATATATATATATTATTATTATTATTATTATTATTGTTATTGTTATTATTGTTATTATTGTTAATCTGACATCAATTGAAATGAATGGCTCTCGTCTTGGGGAATCCTAATGTTTTGATAAGCTTCTGGGCTTGACCTTTACGCCTGATCTGAAATGGAACATATATATCAAATCCGTTGACATCGCCGCTGGAAAAATAGTTGGATTCTTCTATCGACCCAGTAGATACCTCACTGCTGATGCAATTCTCTTTCTATATAACAGCCAGGTACGTCCGAAGGTGTAGTACTGTTATCACATCTGAGCAGGAACTGCTAGAAAGGACATATCCTGCTTTGATAGAGTTCAAAATAGACTTCGTTGCCTCGTAGGGGATGTCCTTTTCTCTTCCCTGCAACCACTTTCTCGCAGAAGAGATGTAGCGAGTTTGTCTTTGCTTTATCGTTATTTTCATGGCAAGTGCTCGACAAACTTTCACAAGAAACACTCGTCTAGTTGTAAACACTCGTTATTCCCCCCACACATTTTATCTGTGCCTAAACGTACACGTAGATTCCAAGAACAAAGCTTCTTTCTTAGGACTGCACGGCTGTGGAATTGTCTTCTGTTTTCCTGCTTTCCAGCTGACTGCAATATGGTTGTGTTCAAGTCCAACGTAAACAAGTTCATGAGGAACCGTTCCACCTATGTTAACAAATTTACCGAATTTCTATTACTAACCATTACTATAGTGTCCAATTGACTACTGTACACTCTTTAACCCTTATCTTCGAGTGATCTTTGGGACTTGATAAGTGGTGATGCCTATCTATATATATATATATATATATATATATATATATATATATATATATATATATACATATATTATTGGTTGATTTATCTCTTCTATATTAGTTCCCTCTTTGTGCATGTATCGTAATTTTGGTTGTTTATCAGTCGCGCTAGAGTCAGTACGTATCTGTGATTATCTGTGTGTACATATTTTTTTTTATAAGTTTAAAAAACTATACAGGATAACTAGTCGGTCCAGTTACCTGTGATATCCACGTGATGCTCATTGCATACATATTTTATAGGTTAATGTTATCATGTTATTTATGTTGATTTTAGAGTTCGATGATTTTTCTACAATAGTAAAGCTTATTTTATTTTTCCATTCGTCGTATAGTGTGAATCTTCTTGTGTTTCCAATGTGTCAATAATAATAATAATAATAATAATAATAATAATAATAACAATATTAATAATAATAACTACAATTTTATTCATGTTATATAATATTATATATTATATAATATATATCATTATAATAGTAGATGATTAATAATAATAATAATAATAATTATTATTATTATTATTATTATTATTATTATTATTATTGTCAACTCAGTAAGTGTTCTTAAACAAGTCGTTATCAGCGATTGCTCACTGCTGATAACTGGTGGTTTCCCTAGGATATGCGTGAAAACAAGTGTTCCAAATTTCCAGTAATCTACACTTTTTCGATGACATTTACAAATAATTTTGCGTTATCGCAACAGTCGCTGGCAATTACCATTGGCTTTCACTAGCATTTGAATGGCAATAAATCTCTCCAAAGTCATCGTTCAGTTTGCACACATCCATTGAAGATCTAGTCCCTTGACTTTTTTTGTGATCTTCAAATCCCTTGATCTTTTTCGACTATTTGGTGTTATTGCAGTAGATGCCAGAACTACGCTAAAGATTTGGGAAAGTAATGGTAGTTAATTGACAATTTTTCGCTTTTGGTTTTAGTGTTCCCATATTGTTTTTTTTTTTACATCTGTTATAGTTATAATGTGGCGGGTTAGCTGTTGTAGTTTATACAGATCAGTTTCGACATTCGAGAGTGTTTCTTGAAATGTCGGCTGTTCTCAACGTTAGTGATCGCTGTCTATACCCAGCCTTTCTATTGATTCCGATTTTTCCAAGTTCAGTGGAAAGTTCCGAGCACGCCTACAATTATTGGTATTATACTGATTTACTTCATGATTTTTTCCAGTTCTTTGGGAAGTCTCGCATATTTGTTTCATTTTTCTGCCTTTTTGATCTTCATTTTTTCCACGTTCTTTTCCTCCTTCGCGGTACGGGTTCGAGCCTGCCTTCCTACTTTAATTTTTTTTTATTGCTCAACACATACCTCCAAACACCAGGACAACACCGGGCTGAAATGCTAGTATATCTACAAAATCTAAAATTTAACAGTGTTCTCTCTCTCTCTCTCTTTTTTTTTTTTTTTTTTTTTTTGTTAATTATACTGACATTCGGTTTTCTTCCCTAGATAAGATTATTTGTTTATACTTACATATCCAAAAGGATTTCGTGGTTTTCGGGTTAATACGCTCTTTTATTTGTATTTGTAACATCTGTCCGTATGTTCAAAGTGCAGTCGTTTTTACTGATTCCAGTGCACTGCCTTCACTACACAGTTGTGCCTGTCTTTATATTTCGTTTGCACTAGTTTATACCATTCATATCTTTGTGGTGTATCGCTTAGTCACTTTGTCAACGTTGAGAAGAAAGGGAATTTTAAATTTTGATTTAAAATCATGTATTTTCAAATACGTTTTCGGTATACTACCTTTACCCTTCCATGTTAAAGAGCATATTCCGCTCAATCTAATCGTATAAATTACAGCCGTTTATAATATGTATTTCTTCTTTCCAGGACGTTGAATACAAACTTGAAAAAAAGAAAATTCGCACTTTTTTTCTTATTTCATTTCAAGCTAGGTCGGAAAGCTGTCGAAACAGCTCGCGATATCAACGAAGCGTTTTGCTCAGGAACCACTACTAAACGCACAACACAATGTTAGTGTAAAAAATTTCGTAGCGGCGAAGCGAGTCTTAAAGATGGTGAGCATAGTGATCGGGATCGGCCATCAGATGTTTGCAATACTCAAGTAAGAGTTTCAGCCGGAGTCAATCCACGCACAACTGTTCGCGAACTTGATTTTGAATTAGACGTAACGTATAATATGATTTTATACCATTGAAGAGAGATTGCAAAGGCAAAAAGATTTGATAAATGGGTGCCTCCAGAATTGAACAGCAAGCAAAAGAAACGCCATTGTGAAGTGTCATCTTCCCATCTTTTGCGCTAAAAAAACGAGCCGTTTCTGAACTGAATTGTGACACGATATAAAGTAGGTTCGTTAGTTAGTCGCAGAGGAAGCTCCACAACAGTTCCCGAGGCCAGATTGCACAAACAGAATATCATGCTTACTGTTTGGTGATCTGCAATTTGTCTCATCCATTACAGGTTTTTAATGTCGGCGAAACAATTACGGCGGAGAAGTGGTATCAATAAATGGATGAACTTTATCAGAAACATCAACAGCTTGCAGCATTATTCAACAAAAAACGCTTAATTCTTCTATAAATTGTTCAGAGTACCTTATTAGTGATACTGTCCAGGTGTTTATTCAGGTCATTAAATTTTTACGGTATTATTTTGTTTCTAAGAATTCTATTGTCCTCTTCAGGTGCTGTTTTCTAATCTTCCCTTTCAGTGCTGTATATTTGATGGTGCTTGATTTCAAAACCCCATAATATTTGTGTCATTTTTACCCAGCGATCTCATCACCTCTAAATTGGGCAATTACATATCATCTGACGTCTCCCTTTTTATCCCTAGTAGTGCACAATATATTTTTACCAACTTCCATTTTAGTTGATTATTATTATTTTTTTAGTAGTAGTAGTAGTATTCTTGTTGTTGTTGTTGCTGCTGTTGTTGTTATTATTGTTCTTATTATTATTATTGTTATTATTATTATTATTATTATTATTATTATTATTATTATTATTAACAACGTCATGTTGCTAATATTTATTATCACATTCTTACTTTCGTTTCCAATGCCTTGTATTATTTATAACTCTAACAATATCATACCAAATCACTATTTTATCATTCTTATCTATAAAAAAACTAAACCGCCTAAGGATAAAATAGTTCTTTCCTTTCAAAAACTCACAACTTTTATCATTAAGTATTTGTCAATTGAAATAATAGTTGAAATTGAAACTGGAAAACATTTTTCTACATATTTTTCAAATAATGTTTTATGCCCATTTTACAATATTCTTATAAATTGAATTACTGCCATCGTTTATTGACTAAAGTTTCAATCTATATGAAATTGTCGAATTGATAGATTTTGCAACCATGGGATTGGCTACGTTGAGTTCAAACCTTCTAAGGTTGCTTCTTACTAATTACGATTTTATTATAGAGACAGAAATGTTGTTATCTTATACAAGCCCTGAATTCGGGCGGATGAAATGAGCGATAGGGCTGCTGTAATCCTTTACCAGCTGGTTGTATATTTCTTTCAGGGGAGACAACAGGGTTATGTTTTGGCAGTTCTTACAAAGGGCCCGCAACCTCCTTTTATATGCAGTATCTGGTATTTCCAAATAACCACACATCGTGTATTGACCAGCCTCGGCGTTGTTAAACTCCGGTGATCTGATATGAACCGACGTGTCAACGTGACTATGACGTATATAAGTGTTGTACTTATTTATAAAAAACGACATCTCGTTACATTGAAGTAAAGAATGTCATGTGGCTTTGGAAACACTAAATTCTAGTTTCTTTTTATCACATCCACCACCAAAGCTGTCATGAAAGTGTGTTGGTTCTTAAAACACCTAATGGGGTTGGAGAAACAATGTGAGACTATCATATACAAGCGACTAAGGCCGCCTCAGTATCCCCCTTCTCTCCCCCTCTCTCTCTCTCTTTGTCTCCCTGTCTCTGTAGTTCACTTTGCGTCTATCTCTTTCTTTCTATCTATCTATCTATCTATCTATCACGTGTTTATGTATATCTAGCACTGATCTTAATATGTGTACTTCCCTTATTTTTTTCTTTAAGCTAATAAACATTCTATTCGAAATAAAACTTGAATACTTACGTAAATTAATCAAAACAACCATATAGTGTCATCTAATATATTTATAATAAATTATGAAGTGTTCAAACGGCGCAGCTTTATAACATAAAAAACTAAAATTTTACTTTTCTTAAAAAGTGTGTTTTTAATCAAATCATTTAGAGTTTATTGTTTCAAATAGTGTTTAAAGAGTAGATAGCCAAAATAAGATAGATATACAGTAAAAATGCAATTCAAATGAACACAAACCTTGTTAATATATGTATATATATATATGTATATATATATATATATATATATATATATTAGACACCGCCAAAAATGGCCAAAAAATCAAGTTGTTGTTTTTTAAAACGGAATTACATTTATTTAAATCCATTATTTCTGAGTAACTTTTTTTTTCCAGAAAGATAAAACCCTGAATTTTATCATATAGAAATCAGAATAATGTAAAACTTTTTCTATCAATTTTAATTAAATTTTAAATGTTAAATTTTCCCCAAAAGTTAACAATTGACATTTTCCGTCTTGCACAAAAAACGTATATAAATAGTTAAAAAAAAAAAGGTTTTTGAAAGAATTAATTTGTTTATTTCTTGTCTAACTAAGATTTAGGGTTATTTTCTATGAGAATACGCAAAAATATTATAAGTACCTGAATTTCAAATAATTCCACTTATTCATATAGGCAACTAGTCACTTCGCGTCAATTTGATATAATGTTTACATTTGTACTTGATAAAAAGCAGACTACGAAGACCAAACAGACAAAAAAAACTTATTTTTCAGTGACGAAAATTTCAATGTATTATTAACTCTGAGGCTAGCCAGTACTAGATGGTTGACCATTTGTATGAGTTTGGTTTTTAAGGAGTATGTGTGTGGGGGGTCAGGCTCCCCAAAATGGGAGGGGTAATTTAAAGCAGAATAAAAAAATATTTCAGCGCGTTTGGTCCACCGTAGTCGAAAGGCGGAAAACTTTTTCAAACGGGATCGAAAAAATGATGATATTTTTAACACAAAGGCACAATATTTATCGATTATTTTGTATCGATTCTTCAAAGCATTCCCTGTTTAATAATGGTCGTGCATTATTCGGCTCGCTAAAAGAAATTGTTAATTTGTTTATCAAAGATTTTAAAATGGCTTTTTTCGTATAAATATTTTTTTTTAATTTTTGTTTTACTTAACTTAAATTAATTATTTTACTTAACATATTCACTGAATTTCACGCTTCAAAACTCCATAGCGGAATAATTAAACACAATCGAAGTTTTGATATTCAGACGTCAAAATAAGGTATGCAAACAAGTTTTTTTTTAATCCATAATCCTGTCCCTTACAACAAGACAATATGTTTTGTTCAGTTTCAGATGATTATTTTAAGCATATTTGGAACCCACTCAAAACAAGGGAGGTGAAAGCAAAAAAAAAAATATATATATATCTATATATCGTTTATGAAAGATAAGTACAGCGTTATAAAGTTAATTCTTCTCTGAATAATCGCTGAGAATTTCGTATTGATTGGATAATTACCTGATATTTGGTAGATTTTTAAAAAGACGGTCCGTCAAAAAGTACTTACCTGCCCCCCCCCCAGTTTTGGTGGTGACTAATATATATATATATATATATATATATATATATATATATATATATATATATATATATATATATAACTTGGTAAGTTAGAAGAGAGAAAATTAAATTATATAAGCGGAGACTTATCGGGATAATACAAAGCTCAACAAATTTTAATGGAGCTTATAAAGGAGATAATAAGAGTGGAAAATATATTGGTATATATAGAATGAGTCATTTATTTAATAAGGATATACATACATTTAGTTGAGGGATAAACGGGACTCTTTATACGAAAGTATTTTGAAGCCTAATGCTTCTCATCAGAAGAGTAGATAAGATGTTAGGTAACATAATAAGGATGCGACATCTAGCGAGGGATCTATCAGGAAATAAATAAATAAATAAATAAATAAAATTATTAATGTTGTTTGGAAGAACTATATGGAACTCTAAGATAAAGGAGGAGTGTATTATATAAAGTGTAATGTAAAAAGGCATGTAGGGTGTCTATCATAGTCTTTAAAGAATGTGGGTAGTTTATGTGTTTAAACTCAAGGAGAAGATATAGGGTGGGTTGGATGGTAGTTCTAGTTTATCTAGTATGTAAGATGTATAGTATCTAGGCAAGGGGTTTATCCTAAAAGCTATTTTATCAACACAGGTAGCCGAGACCGCAACAGCACTTAGAGACGGTCTATCTTTACATGCGTAATGTTATGATGATGAATTAAAGCGAGGGGGTATATGCTAAGTAGGATTAATCAAATGTAACGGCTATTACAATATTACTTATAAGAGAACTATGGCTTATTGCGTAATGTTATCAAATTAATAAAAGGTGTGGCGGTGATTACATGGGGCGGCGTGTACTAAGGTCTTAATTTATTAAGATAGGGAGAGACCCAACGGTGAATTAAGGGGGTAAGTTACGAGGGGGTACAGGATAGGTAGTTGTAAAAATATAATAATCATTTTCAGAAGAAAATATATAGTAATAGTCCTAGGGGGGGGCGTTGTTACTAGGTGTAAATGGGGTAGGTTGAAATATCGGGCAAGGGGATAAAGATAAGGGGAGTAAAGTTGATAAAGGTGGGTAAAGAGACAAAAATAATGAGGATGTGACGAATAGCTTGGTGGGATAATAGGGGAAAAATAAAAAATAAAATACAAAATACAAATAGAAAATAATTTTATAAATAAAAAATTTATAAATAAACAAAAATTTACTTACTTAGAGACACAGTATATATATATATATATATATATATATATATATATATATATATATATATATAATACAAAAGTGACCTAGTTTGTGTGTGCGGAATAGTCTCTACCAAACTACTTTGTCAATCTACAGATCTAAAACTTATATACGGGGTATGTGGACATGTGGAATAAAGTCAATTAGGTTTTTAGTCTGAGAATAAATAGCTGCTAATGGGTCTAAATTTAAAAATTGGAACTTGGCAGGCGTAAGTCGATTAAATTTGTATGCTTCACACATGTTCCAAAATACATTTATATGTTTAACTACGTTAATTTTTAAAGTTTTCATATCACTGTGTCCTTGTTTTCGGTACTAGCTGATAACACCCAGTTAACTTTCAAAAGATAAAAATCACTAGTATATATTTGGTACAATATAATAATCAATAAATGAATTCGCTCTATAATAGGAAATACTAAATCCGCATAAATGGCAATATAATATGCAGACGCATTTTTCGACCTGGCATTTGTTAGTGCATATATATATATATATATATATATATATATATATATATATATATATATATATATATATATATATATATATCATTCAAACACTATCGTGTGTGAATATATGGTTGTGGCAGATTTAGTCATTTAGAACTGCTTAAATCTTCTCTGCTCACTTATTTTTCGACCAAATTTCAAACAAGTATTACAGTTTATAGATCAACTTCTCAGCTATATTGTGAAAAAACATTTTTCAATTTTTGTTCAGTAAAACAAAAGTGATGATGAATTTACTAATTTTCAAAACTGTAAAACCAAAACGTGACGAGGTGAGCGATTTTTTTATGACTGGTTTCCATAGTAACCACGTCGATTCAGCGACTACTGTTGCTACCAATTCACCGCTCTACCAAAAAGAGAGGTAACAAGTGAAACAGAGAAAATGACAGAAGGAAAGGGAGATAATTGGGGATTTTATTGAAAGGAGACGAGTGTCGTACATTGTCATTAGATATGTGTATGTTATGGTTATGAAGCATAAAAAAGGACTAAAATTAAACAAAGAACAATTTAATTAAAGTGAATTTACTGGAAGCCTAGAAAAATCCTGGATTACAATATAAAAATGTGAGCATGGAAAGTAATATGGTTAAGCTGAAACCTGGAAAAGTAAAGGACTTGTTAAAACTGGAAAAAGGCCAACATATTCTAGTAAAAAATATTCAATTTATAACATTATATAATCAATTCTTAATGCTGCGATATTTTCAGTTATAATTATTTTCCTTCTTTTCCATTCTGTATTACCTTTCACAGCAATTTTGTTTGTCATCAATTCAGGCTGTTGATGCAGTTTGCGTATGCATTTCCCTTTTCTATTTATCTGTATTTAATCCGCGTCCGTTGGTCACGAGGGTTAGTTTCCGCATTCAATAATTTTCATTAAGTCTCTAGCTGTTGCCATGAATGACGTTCTTTGTATAATCTTCATTTTCCTATTGATTCTTTGTATAATCTTCATTTTCCTATTGATTCTTTGTATAATCTTCATTTTCCTATTGATTCCAATTTTTTAAAATCTTTTTTCCCCCAATTTTCTCTGTGACTTTTCCTAGTTTTACAACTATATGCATTATAGTAATTTTTATACTAATGTTCTGCGTGTTCCGTATTCTTTGTAGTTGTCTGGTATTATTATTATTATTATTATTATTATTATTATTATTATTATTATTATTATTATTATTATTAGGTTACGATGTACAAGCTGTCTTCTTAAAATTCACCAATCATTGATATAATTATTTGTTTAATTTACCTGTTAAAAATGCCTTGATATTCTGCAAAGCCCCCCCCCCAAAAAAGCAATGACTTCCCTCTAGAAAACAACCAAACTAAACACCGGAAAAATATTTGAAGATTAAAAGAACATATAGCATAATCATTTATACCAAAATGATGTAATCTGAAAAAGGGTAATATACCATAAAGCAAAAACTGAATTAAATATTATAAATATATGGAGAGCATAAAATTCACAAGCTTTTTTACAGTATCTATGGGTTCGCCATAAAATTCGGCAAATAACCCGAAAATACTGGATATGCCGTTAAACAAACAAACAAACAAAAAACCAACCAATTATTATGTTCTAGCTTTCCTTAACACTTCTTGAATAGCTGATATACAAGTGCGCATAAACTGATCGTGTGCGATGGGCAAGCTTAAATACGGCACAAGGAAAGTGACACCTACGCCAGGGCTTTCAAACAGGTATAGTCGATGTGTTGATTTTGATTGAAGTTCTTGAATTCGAAAAGATCTGCGAAGATTGGACCGAAGTGTTTTCAGGTAGATCTTATCAAGCATAGTGAAAGGGTGTGATGGTCAGAGAAAACACTATAAAAAGAAATAAAACAAGAGAAATTAGTTTAGCCAGGTTGATAAGCGGAGGGAAACTGAATAATATAACAGATATTGAACAAGAGAAAAGTATAAGTCTACGCAAACACATAGATTGAGCATATCTCGATCTATAAAGGTCTAATATATGCATATATGTGTGTTTTGCTACGCTTATGATACACGCATAAACTAAGTAAGCAGCCATTACCAATTTAGAAAGAGAGCTAAGCGTAAGAGGTCCAAATGTTGTTTAACTTTAGGTTTATTGATTTCTATTTAAATGTGTAAAACGAAGATATTTCTGTGAATTTGTTAGAGTAGTTATAAGAAATTAATTAATAAATATTCATTACATTTCTTACAAGTTTCGTTAAAGTATTTAAAAGAAATTATAAGAAGTGTTGTATAAACGTAATATTACATTTTCACATGAAAATATACTAGTTTGATTTGAATTAAGCGCATAATCATTAGACACAAAACAGAAATATTCTTTTAATTCCCATTTCATATCAAACTTTATAGGCTTAATGTTTAAATTTTACTTATTTTCAAGAGTCGAAATCATTTAATGGATTTTAAGTTAAAAATAAATAAAAAAATAAATTTTAGTATTGCTAAATCTTGTTTTTACGTTTGTAAATGGAAAATGTTCTGTCTGTAAAATAAATGTTAATTTATATATATATGTGTCAGTGTGTGTTTACCACTATTACTTATTATTTAAATGGTTGACTAATTAATCGTGTTATATTTGCAGAATATATTGTGTATGTTCTGTACAGTAATCCATACAAGAGGCGTGGCAATCAGATATAATACTTGTGATCTGAGTACTTAAACTTAT
Organism: Euprymna scolopes; assembly: GCF_053919585.1. Classification (NCBI taxonomy): domain Eukaryota; kingdom Metazoa; phylum Mollusca; class Cephalopoda; order Sepiida; family Sepiolidae; genus Euprymna; species Euprymna scolopes. The sequence continues at coordinate 43,146,630 of NC_136498.1, read as the reverse complement.
AAGAGATTAATTTAATAGCAAGCCTACTAAAGTTATATATATATATATGTATATATATATGTATATATATATATATATATATATATATATATAACTGCATTTTTTATCTCTTCATAGCTGTTGTGCGCTGTGACGTTGTTTGTACTATGGTAATAATGATATAAGCTCTCACATTCCTAAAGTTATACATATATATATATATATATATATATATATATATATATATATATTTCTTTGTTCATAGGTCTTATGAGCTGTGACGTTGTTTGTACTGTGGTAATAATGATATAACCTCTCACATTCACAAATTTATATATATATATATATATATATATATATATATATATATATATAAACAGCTCTCTCTATATATATATATATTTATATACATATAAATATAAACATCTTTATATATATTTATATATATAGATGTTTATATATATATATATATATATATATATATATATATATATATATATATACATGAATATGTATATAGCTACGTTCCAAGTTCCAAGGTATAATTCAATGTTACCATTTCGTTCTTTCAGCATATAAAAATTACCGTATATTTTAAGATATTTTTCGTTACGCAGAAATAATCAATATGTATGCTTATAAATATTGTATTTTTCCTTTCTTATACTCATCAGAATATCAGAAATTCTTCTTAGAATGCAATGGGCATGACAATATACCGTTTGAAAAATGCGTAGACGAATAACCATCGTAATTTATATGTGTAGCATCTTAGTGTTAAGAGTAAAGATATTCAGATCTCAAAGTTCTGAATTAATGAGATTAGGGCTGATTACTTGTATTACTTGTATTGGTCGGACTTTTGTTTTCATCTTGAGTGTTATTAGTGCAATGTTTCAGTCGGATTATCCTTCGACCATCTTCAGGCATGTCGATACGTGTTTGGAAAATAAAGGAGAAAGTTACTGACCCCATAGATATTTTCGTATTTCTGCTAGTCAGTCTCCATGTTTTGTCATTGTTTCGGATCTGTGAGAAAAAGTATCTACGGAGCCAGTAACTTCTTTCCTTTTCTTTCCAAACAACAACCAGCATGCCTGACGAAGGGCGATCCAATCGAAACGTTGTACAGATAACACTTAAGATGAGAACAATAGTCCGAACAATACACGTCAAATAGATATTCAGATCTCAGTTATGTAACAGTTAAATTATTATTCTACATAGTATTTATCTATGAAAATAATATTATGTAATAATTTGTCAACTAATAAATATTGCCTAAAGAGGTTATATTTACCATAAGTTTTAACAGAGGTTATATTTACCATAAGTTTTATTTTGGTTCCTTAAATTCTTTATTTAAAAAAAACGTATCTTATATCTATAGTAACGATTCTATTGTATTATTTATTTTCATATATACATAAATTTTGTGTATTTGCTAATAGGTAAAAAGTATATATTTATATATATATATATATATATATAAAGTATAAATATATTCAAGTGAAATAATATTGCCTAAACATAAGTTGGTTAACCACAATTTAATCCATATTGTTGGATATAAATGTTTGTTCAATCATCTTATTAAACTGCATCGTCTAGGAAATAAACTGAGTTATGTGCACTTTAAACATGTTTGATAACATTTTTCACTTTATAAAATACTGAACTTGATGAATCTTCTAATTATAAAATATTTAACCTCATAATACAATGGCTCCAAACATAAAATATACGGAAATGTTGATGCGCTGATAGAACTGAATGGTATATTTGAACACGGCATTGCAATTGGAATGGTTATTCATTTAGATATGTTCTTTAGTTATATTTAATAAATATACAGATTCTAAAGTAAAAGGAATTGCTATACACAAAAGGTGAAATATAAATTAAGAAGCGTAATTTTTCAACAAAGATACATATATATATATATATATTATTATTATTATTATTATTATTATTATTATTATTGTTTTGTTTATCTACATCAAAATACATATCTATTTTAATTATTTACTTTGACGTACGGAAGTACGCTAACTCGGAAATTTTGAAAATATACATGGATATTTAGCTACACAGAATTTTCTCGCATTTCATCCTCGTTTTAATAGCCTGATGAATTCTCGCAAGGATGAAACGCCGAAAATGCTTTGTAGCTTAATTGCCATGTATATATATATATATATATATATATATATATATATATATATGTGTGTGTGTGTGTGTGTGTGTGTGTGTTGTTTATTTGTTTTTGTTAGCGATACTTTTTTGAATGAATTAAATTATTTATGTGAAAGTGCATTTTTAGCTAAATGCGAGTTAGGAATGAGTTTCCCTTTGATCGATTTAGTACTGTATGGGTGTGTTTGTGAGTACGACGGTCGTTCCAAAAGTAAAACCTGTTTTTAACTTTAAATTTTGAAAAAGCTTCTGTGGTCTAGAATTTATTTTCTACATACCTGCCATCATTCTCATACTCAACACACTTATGAACGATGGTTGTGCTTGGGTTCTCCGAATGTGCTTCATCATACTTCATCTAACGGCCTGTTACGTATTTAGAAATTATGTTTCACAACCTAAAATAAGGAACCAAATTAAAGAGCTGACGTCAAGTGTGTTTTCTACGCAAAGGTGTGTAGATCTTTAACTTCTGAAATTCATTTATACTTTATTAAACCCAATATCAATCTTTGTAAAATCACTAAAGTGTTATTTTTTTCTCAAATTTAATGACCCTCTCTTGTGTGATTTGTGGTAAAAAGTCCATAACATTTTTTCTTTCCTTTTTTTTAATAGAGACGAAACTATAGTAAATTAAACCAAAACATTTAAACGCTTTTCATATTTCACCTTTAATTTATTTATCAATGATGTTTGACAGTATTTTTCTAGTAAAATTTTTTTTGAGTTTGAACATTTTCAGAGTCTTATAAATCGGCTAAATGTTTAAAGCATCATGTAGCGAATTAATGCAAAATTCTATTATTTTGTTTGGTTTTTCACAAATAAAATGAATTTACAGCGTATTTCTATAGTATTATCGTCTGCAGGTTTTACAGATAGTTTGAAAATAAATATTTATAAATAAGAGAATATATAATCTATATCTCTAAGATTATATAAAAGTAGCACTGTTTCTGTGAGCGTGTCTGTGAGCCAGTTTCTATGGACTCGAAAACGGATGGGTCAGATTTTTATGAAATTTAACGCAGAGATTCCTAATGTGCCTGGCCCTGTTGTTTGATTAGTTTTGTTTCGGAATATCTCCGATAAATATCATTAATCGAAATAATCAAATGAATTAAGGCACAGGCGATTTAGACCAAAGTTAACATCTTACACACCCTAACATCATAAGTGCATTTGAGAAGTTTTATTACTAGACAAGCCTAAAGGTCTTAGATATAAAATCAACAGTAGGTTCTTTACAGTGCAATGTGGACTTAAATATGGTGAGCTTAGTCACTGTGAGAGGCACGTGAAGGCTCTTCCAGATGATTTGCGGTCTGTCCCCAATTAGATAATGCAATCAATAGATTTAATTGAAAAAAAAAAGTCTATTTCATCGATTTCGATGACAATAAAAATATGACAGTGTGAAAATTCGTTGATCATCGTTCAATCCCGAGCAACGTCGGATCACTTTGCTAGTGGAAAACAAGTTGGAAAGTATTAAAAGAATTCTTTCTGAAATCAGTAATTAGTCTATGAATTTTCATATTCTGATACTGATACACTGAAAAGTCTTGTTTTCTCGATTCCCGATTTCGATTAAATATCCCAGCACTAATAAACGTGGTGTATCGTTTTATTGCAGGTCAATATTATTTTTTTATTTTGAAATTGCTATAAAACGCAGGTCCGTGAAATTTGGTATACTGAAAAAGAATAACTAGGTGCCTTATTTCCCTGACGTTTGTGGAAATTGAACAAGTTTGTTTTTTTTAATATGCTAATTTATCTTTTTTTCTGATAATTTGAAGTGTGTATCACTTTATTGCAGGTCTCTCAAAATGTCTAGAAAGTGTCGATTGACAGCTAGTGAAAAGAAAACGTGTTGTTTCATGCATTATAGAATGTTTATCTCTCGTAGATCTATTCAAGGAGCTTGGAAGAGATCGAAGAACATTGTTTTCATTCTTTGCAAATCCAAACATGCAGACAAGGAAAGAGAAAAACACAAGAAAGTCAGTTTCTGCTCGTGATGTTAGAAAAAATTCGCCGTCAACTTATCAAGCAGTCATGCCGCAATAGTTCTGCTGTATTTGACATGACTGGAATACCTTCCTTGTCCAGAAAGACATGCTGCATGTCTTAAACGAAATTGCAAGAAGCATTAATACCTGTCGCAAGACCTGTTTTAAACCAAACTCATAAGGAAAAACGTTTTGCTTGGGCTCAGAAATACACGAAAACCTACTTTGAAAATGTTCTTTTCACTGATGAGCCTAAAGCAATTCTCGATGGACCAGACGGGTGAGCCAAAGTCTGGTGTCCACTTGGATTCCCTGCCCTTCATCGATTCCGTCGTCAACAGGAAGGTTCAGGTGTCATGTTTTGGGCTGGAATAATCTGTGGTGAACTAATTGGGCCATTTCAGTTGTCAAAGAGTGTCACGCTGCCAAGCCAATTTTATATTTTATTTTTAATAAGCATTTGTGACCATGGCTTGATGACCTTCCATTGGTGCGTCACCGCAAATTGATTTTTATGCATAACAATGTGCCATCCTATTTAGCCAAGGCTACAATATTCTACTTTAAGTCATTAGGCATTAGTGGAGAAATTTTGATGACATGGCCCCTTTGGTCCTCAGATATAAACCCAATTGAGTAGCTCTGGTCAATAAAATTTATAAAATTTTATGAAGATGTTCAATTTTCGTCAAAGGATTAACTTTGCAGGAGGATTTTGGAAGTTTCTATAGCATCACAATATCTCAAATTCGCCGATTGACATCAGTTGACAAGAGGCTATTCAAAGCGATTTTGAAACTTGGAAGTTATATTAATAAATAAATAATATTCTTAAATAAAATAATGTGAAATCCGTTATTGTTTTTGCTTAATATTGTGACTGAATATGTTCTTTATTTCATATATCAAGAAATATGAAGTTAGAATGTTAGGAGTGTGTGTTGATTAAGTTTGAATAAAAACAAATACGTATTAAATACGTTTGAAGCCAAAACCAACGCATTATTAGGAAGATAAACAGATATTTATTTTTGTTTTAAATTTACAAATATATTTCGAAGTTAAACTTCACCCTCGGTATTTCTTTCTTTTCTTTTTGCCATGTTGTTGTTGGAGCAGAGAATCAGTAAGTAGAAGGCTGTTGTTTTTCACGGTAGTGTTTTCAAATGTCGGAAAGATGCATTGGTCACGCGGTATTCACGTTAGGAGTGTGTGTTCCTTGATAGAAGCGTTGATTGAGTGTGAATAAAATAAAATACCTATTAGATGCGTATTTATACGTATAGTAAAATAAAATACTTGTATAATATATTTATAAATTTCAAACAAAAATAAATATCTTTTTATTTTAGTAATAATGCCTTGATTGTAAATCTCCTCTTGATATGCAGTACTGTTACTACATATTTCTTTGCTCGGTGTTGTAGTGCAACCACTGTATAATGGACCAGATAAGTGGACCAGAGTTTGAAGTCCTCTTAGATTCCCTACCTTTCATCGATTCCGTCGATTAATTAAATTATAAATATGGTGTGCCTACAACACTGAGTAAAAGCAATATATAGCAACAGCAATGCATACGGTATAGTTTCAGCTACACAGATCAGAAAATTATCCGTCTTAATCATAGATAGCATTGATAATGCATCTCGGAGTATACAGGGTGGAGCGATAAAATTGTCGCACTAGAAAAGACGACATGATTCCATTACCTTTTAATGAAAACGAATTTGCTTCTTCTCCTTGTAGACCATCTACTAGTTGGCCAGTTGTGTACAAATCCCAAGAGCGATACCAGCCTTCTATCATGTCTGAAAGTGACATAATATTCAACGAACGAGATCGGAGATGAGCAGCTGTAAAAACCACGCACTCTACCGATACAAGTTTTAAATACATGAGCATTGCCAGCATCCTCAAAATGCAAATCTAGATAACAGAGAGGTTTCCAGCGTGATGAAAACAAAGTTTCCCGTCACATTTTTAGTCTTTGGTGGGGTTTGAAGTGAGGGCCACATCATGCCACCTCACACTTTCAAGATCGGCTTGAAAGTCAAGACCAAGGTGTACGTGGATGTGGTGAAGAGTGTGGTGATCACCTGGTGCAATCAGGTAGCAGTTGGCAGACCCTGAGTGTGGCAGCAGGACTTGTCGCCGGCCCATAAGTCCAAAGAAACCACGGCTTAGCTTCAGAAGATGATTTTCGACTTGTACCCTTCTCTAACTGTACAAGTTCCTCTCCGACCTGAACCAGCTGGATAATTTCGTTTAGTTGAGAACATCATCAACATAATATCCCACAATACCAAAGTCAGTCTGATCGCCGCGATCCACCGGATATTCGCTAAGCTCCTGCCGGCGCTTGTGAAAAAAGGCGACGACTGATACAGAAGACGACTACTTCGAATAGATGTCAGCTCTATTACATAATCAAGTTACTTGAATTGAATTTTAAATAAAAGTTTTGAAATAAAGCTGTTATGTTGTTTTCTTTAGGGCGACAATTTTATCGTTCCATTCTGTACTTTAGATGTATTTTTATAATTAAGCAAAAAAAAAAACAGAAAAGAAGAAAACGAAGAGAGATAACTAGAAGTAAAACTAAAAACAAAGTAGAATAATAAACAGCGAATCAACGAAAAAAGAAAGCATAATAATGGAAATAAAATAATTAAAAAGTAAAGGTGAAGGAAACATATAATAAAGCGTAGGATGAGAAGAAGAAGAAGAAGAAGAAGAAGAAGAAGAAGAAGAAATATTTATGCATAACATTATAGTATAAAAACATACAATGAATAAAAAAGAATAAAAAAAGAATAAAAAAGAAATTAACGTATGAAAAGAGTAAATCAAAGCCAACTGGTAAAACGAAAAACTAGCAAAAATACAGAAAAAGTTTTTTTTTTTTTAAATAAATACATAGAAAAAGATGGCGACGCAGAACGTGACGATCTGAATAGTACACATTGTGAAACAAAACATAAAACGCAAAAACAATAAAGAGTTATAAAAGAAAAATAACTACAATAAGAACAAATAAGGTACGTACAAACAGCCAGAACGATAATAATAGTAATAAAGAAAATGAAAGAGAACTGTAACGATAAAATAAAAACCTGGTACGCTATTGCTGGCGACCGGATGTGATTACACGTAAATGCAAATGGCGGATTTTCGTGGTAAAAAAAAGGCCGAATGATAGAAGCAATAATAAATTACTGTATTAAGGGGGAAATAAAAGAATATATCGGACCGAATGGATGCTTAGTGCTAATGCCGAGATAGATATGGTTATATACATACATAATTGGGCCTTTGCGTGTGCCCACGTATATGGATGCTGTGGTTTTGACGTAAATGATAACGAATTAGATATTATGCAGGTTGCTAAAAAAGAAAGATAGAAAATGTGTGAGAGAGAGAAAATCGTTTTCTTGGCATATATTCTCCTGCATAAAAGAAACTTGTTTTGCTATTATTAATGTGTTTTACTCTCGACAGTATCACAGTCCAAGTTTTGAATATTTACACAAAATAACAGTAGGCTGTTATAACACGAAATAAATGTCTAGCCGTTATCTATAATTGTAATTTTGTTTTCAATTTAAATCTTAATATAATAGCATTTCCTAGTTTATATAATGCAAAACTTTCTTTAAAAGTATAAAGAAACAAATAGGTCATTTTTTCTCTAGAATAAAAAAAAATCATTTTTTATCATTATTAGTCATCACTAAATACATACTATATGTCAAGGTGTGAGCTAAAGAAATTTGGGAGATAACATAAAATCTTGTATTATTTGTATTGTCTGGGCCAATATTCTCACAAAGTTTTCGGCCGACTTAACTTTCGACTGTCTACAAATTTGTTTTGTCAACCTGAGCCATCTTTATGTTAGACTTGTAAATCTGTATAGAATTTTTAACAGAACCCTTTATTTAATTCCTCGGTGTAATTTGCTCTTATTCCGTCAGCCAAAACTGAGTAGAAATAAAGCATCGAGGTATTCATAGTAACACAGGTACTGAGGCTTAAAGCTGCAACATCCAGAATACTGTCACTTACAGTTAATTATTTTTATCACTTATAGCCGCTCTGACATGGATGAGTGTCTGTTCAATATCTACAGGAAAAGCAAATGTTAAATCGACTGAAACGATTGAGAATAAAATCCAGGATGAGAACTAAACAATCTCAAATAATATAAATTATTAAACCTCATCGAATAATTTCTGTAAAAACTTATGTATTGGTTTCCTAACTTTACCCGTTCTTAATTTTTGAGATGAGGATTGGTTATTCGTATTATTTGGATTCATCGGACTACTGTTTTCCTCTTGAATGTGATTTTCATTTTTCTGTCGATGTATCCTCCGACCTTCTTCTAGTGTATCTTTTCGAACTCGGGAATGTTTTTTGTCGAACTCAGCAATTCGGACGGAATTTCGAGTGGAACACTTTTTATTTACGGGAATAGCATGTCCTTGTTCCTTCAGCCATGAAGATGGGAACACTGTCCGATGAATTTAAATAATACGAATATTTGCAAATAATCTAAAAAAAATTATAGTTTTTTTTTTTTTTTTTTTTTTTTGCTTTTTCATCGAGAAACAGAAGAAAAATACGAAGCTGAACGCTTCGTATTTTTCTCGATGAAAAAGCAAAAAAAAAAAAAAAAAAAAAAAAAACTATAATCTCGGATTAAAATTATCGTGTTACTGTTAACTAAATGATAATTATCCTGTATAATAATAAATAGCTGCCAATAAAAACAGGTAATATGATCTGTTCTGAAACTGTCACAGCAATTGTGGCGATAGATAGACTTATCTGATGTTCTCATCTGCCATCTTGGTTTTTAACGGGTTTGATTTTAAAATATATTGCTTTCAAATTAAAAACACCACCTGTCATTACGGTAACATGGCTTATTTGTTAGTTATTTGGAACACCAAAGTATGGGGCGTGGTTATACTATATACACCGAAGATAGGTGACGAACTCTAGTTGTCTAGAGACTACTAGTAAGCAAACACGTTCGACTCCTCCGAAGTTCCAGATAAAATATTTAGTCAGATGCAAACGGTTCTGACGTCACATACTCAGAGTCAAAGTGTAAGAAACCCCAGAAAACTGGTTCTAAGTTAATTAAGTATATTTAATGATGTAATTGACGTTCACTCTCGTAATAGTTGATTAACTATCAAAATGAAAGGCCCGTAGAAACACTGTAACCTCTAGCCCACGAGAAAGAGAGGTGACTTTGTATATTTCTAATAAATATATAACACTGATTTTCGCTTGTGGTTTATATAAAATAAAAGGTTATTAAATTGGAAAATAAGTCTTTGAAGTGATTAATGATGGTTCATTCTAATAAATTTAGTATGATATTAGATTTTGAGATTATATTTGTATTGATGATTTATTAAAATTTAAGTTATTTTGTATCAGAATTTGAAACTTTTGAGGGCATAATAATATATATAATAGGTTAATATAGTTTGTTTGAAGTCTTGTTTAGTGAAAATATAAACGTAATTTATAGAAGCCAATACAATGCAGATGCGTAACGGATAAACACGAACGAAGAAAATTAACACATAGAACGGTTGTATGGGGGTTTAACTTTTAATCTGTATAATGATATTGAATAATATTAATTTAATTATTACAACTTTAATTATTCACTTTAGTTGATTGGTGTTTACGTTTAATGCACACGTTGCGGGTGGGAACTTTTCGAATTAAAATTACATAAATTCAATTATGTTTTCTTATGCGAATTTTAATTAATATCGACGACATATCTGAGAAAGAGTATGTACCTCGAAATATAATCTTTTACGTGGCCTCGATTTTACTTCACTGATGGCAGTTAAAAAAACAAATTTAAAAAATATGAAAATAAAAACTGTAAACTTAAAAATTAATTTCACCGCTATTTGTGTCTATCCATTATACCTCTGCATTATATTGCCTTCTAGAAATACATATTAAACAAATGAATAAAAGACTTTTATTGAAACAGAAAATTAAATAAAGAATACTCATATAAATTTCCGGAAAGGAATTGCAATATAAAAAGAAAATAAACTAATGCAATATAAAAATAGTAATGACGTCAAATATAACAATAACAGATTATAGACAATTAATAAAAAAGCGAAGAATTCTTTACTCCAACTTCAATCGGTATAATACTCTCTGGCTGCTTTACTACCTGATGCCGGCATTGGATATTTTCTCTTAATTCCCGTCTGAATTGCTGTTTTTCAAAAGGTAGCCTTTGTCATTGGAGTCAAATGTTGACTTTTAAACTGTGTTCGGATCTGTCAACCAACAGTAATTATTATTTCCTACACTGATGACTGCAACAGCACTAGTGGATGTAGGTTTTAAAAACTAATTAGTTACATGTATAATTGTATTAAGGTATTGGAAATCCGCACGGTATATATAAAGTTAAAATTCAGCTGAATGACATCTTCATTCGCGCTGTATAGGATAAGAAAGAGAATTTCAATGAAGCAGTTATCGGCCGTTCGCTGTTAAATTAAGATTGTTTGAGAAATGCTTCTTTCCTTTATAGCTAGTTATGTTGAACGATTTCAAATGGCACAAGGAAATATATTTACGGATAGGAAAACTGTCAAAATAATTAGTTTTTAAACAAAAACTACAAACGCTGGTTAATGGAAATTCACTAGAAATCAGATAAGCAATTTTATATATTGAGTTTTGTATGGGATTTAATTTTGTACGTCCCGCATATTTGTAAAGCAATAAGTCATCGATTTACTGGTTAATCGAAATTTATCGTTATCCGCAAGAAAATAAAATGGAAACAATTATTTCACGTGCTTTTTATTTACAGTCATTCATGAAACATTTCCAGAAAATGAAATATGCTGAGCGAGCGTACAAAGAATCAATAATCAATGATAGAACAACACACAAACATGATACAAAATGCAGAATACTTGCACGAGTTTCTTTCCTAGGACGGTGAAACTATATTGAGATATATTTATACTTTGTTAGAAATAAAGTAAGTGAACCCCAAAATATTTCAAAGCAGTAAAACATTTTACAGTATATATGTGTTCTACATGTCATTTAAATCAGAAGGACGAAATAAAATATCATTTAAGTCTTTGTGAGTGATTTCTGAAATCGTGGCTTTTAAGTTAAAATAAGATTCCTTGTGTAATAATGTTAACACCCACAGAGACCCATATATATATAGTTTTTTCGTTGTTGACTTTTCTAAAACGATATTGAGGTTGAAGATCGGGTGTATTTTTTAGAAATTGCTCATTTTTTATTTTGGACGTAAACAAATAATATTTTTTATTTATTTATTCATTGTATTTTATTTTTAAAACAGTAATCTACGTACATGCATGTTTCGGGGTCCTACCCCTCATCAGCTAGGCTTGACTGTTATTAGGACTCGAACCCTGGACCTTATGTATTTCAGTCCAGCGTCTTATCCATTACGCTATGATGCCATACGCGGCTTACTGTTTAGTTTTTATCGTTTATATATTTATGTAGTTTTTTTGTTGTTGATATTTTTAAATGATATTGAGGTTAGCGTCTTCACCTTGAAGATCGGATGTATTTTTTAGAAATTGCCCATTTTTTATTTTGGACGTAAGCAAATAATATTTTTATTTATTTATTTATTTTTATTTTTAAAACAGTAATCTACGCACATGTTTCTGGCCCTACCCCTCTTCAGAGTAGCTTGACTGTTATTAGGACTCGAACCCTGGATCTTATGTTTTTCAGTCCAGCGTCCTATTCATTACCCTTGTATGCCATACAGGATTTACCGTTTAGTTTTTATCGTTTATATATTTATGTAGTTTTTTGTTGTTGATTAATTTTTATTTTTATTTTGTTTGCCGTTTTATCTGTTCAATACCATATGTTTCGGTTGCCGGACCATATTTACGATCCAGCAGCCTCATCAGCCCTTACAGAAATGGCTATTATTATTTTAAAAGAAATACGAGAGAAAAAAGGAAAAAATAAAGAAGGAAAGATAAAATAAGGAGGGGAGATCGACAATAATAATCTTTTGAAGTTTAAAATACATTATATTGTTGTTAGTGAGGGGGGGTTAGTACATTCGGCTAGGCGTGGGTGAAGATATAGTGATATAGGGAGGGGCAGAGGGGGAGATAAAAGGGAAAGTTAAGGGGAGGAAGGGGAATTTCAATTTTGGGCTTTAAATTTGGCTGTTTTTATTAAGATTGTTTAGCAATTCACTGGAGTATATGAATTGATGAAAGGGAGAGTGAGAGGGAGAGAGACAGTGTTAGTGTACGTGTCACATGCGTTTGGCAAGGGTTCATTCTCGAACGCTCCCAGTGGCCACGGTAAGTCCAAACGTACATTAAAAAATGAATCGTTTTAGGCAGTTGAGAGTGAATACACATGCCAATATACGCGCATACACGCCCACATGCATACACATATAAACATATACATATATATATACATATATATGCATAAATACACATGTATTTATAAAAATATATCAACATACATACACACAACCACATACGCTTATACAAATATAGACACAATGTATGTGGAAACATACATGCCTATAAATGCACACACATGCACACACCTATATATACGTATAGACACACGTATATACATATATATATATACCCATACAAATATGCACACACATACACATACTTACATGCATATATGTATAGACGCATATCACAAGTAAGATATTGATGTATATATACATTCATACATACACACGCATGTACACATACATTCATAAACTTATATATTAACATGCATATACATAAATATATACATACATATATAAATATATAGACGCACACATATACATAGATATGTGTCTGTTTATACTAAGTAAATAAAGTAAAGTAAAGATGAATAAATAAAAGGGCATAGTTAATAATGGGAGTTTAGGTAGACGCATGATAAAATATGTTCCAATACATGTTACTGGTTTAATATTTAGGGGTCTGTATGGATTTGCCTTGCTCAGTATGGGGTGGGGGTTAAGCTATATTGTATTGTAGAAAGAAAAAAGACATATATATATATATATATATATATACGTAATATAAAGCTGAATGTCTGTGTGTGTGTGTGTGTGTGTGTGTGTGTCTGGTCAGGAATAGGTTCCTATATGGTTGACTATTTTAAAAAACTGATTACATATAATGATAGAAGATGTATCGAGACAAAGGAATGGGTATGTTTGATCTGACAGAACGGTCGTTCATTAAAATTGTGTGTGGGGGGGGGGGCGTTCGCGCCTGGTCCACAAAGTATTGAAATAAAAAAATTTAAAAAAAAAACGATTACAAGTGTTTTTGATATAGATGTACGTAAGAATACTTTGATAAGTATGTTTTAACTTAAATTGGGGTGGTATTATAAAATTGTGGGGTCTGCGTTCGCGCATGGCCTCCATAGAATGGAAATAGGCACAAACTGTAATAAAGACTTTTCATATCTATCTGCGTAAGTATACTTTGATAATTGTGTTTCTGTTTTAAGAAATATGGTATAATAAAATTATACGGTGTTCGTTCGCGCCTGACCTCCATAGAATGGAAATATGTCACAAAGTTTAACAAGGTGTTTTAATATAGATCCACAGAATATTGTGATAAGTGTTTCAGTGAGAACAGGTATGGCATAATAAATTATGGGGTTTATCTATTTTATTTTTACTTTCATCATATTTTTCTTTGGTTTTGATACCCCCCCAAATTCGAAGCTATCTCTTTACAACTCTTCCTTTTCATAACCTATCATACTTTCATAAATCAGAGTCCATTTTTTGTAGGCTGTTTTTGAACCCAGTCTACGGCGAATACTTTTACTAGTATATATATGTTCTCATTATTTCAACCTCGGGAATTTTGCTTAAATCATTACAAGTTGTTTCAATCGACAGGACAATAAAAAGTATCCTACCGATCTCATAAGACAACCCAAGCCAAAATAAATTAGAAGAAAGATTCTTTTATGTTACAAATGAGCATAAAAAAACTAAGAGTTGGAGTGCTGGATAAATATGGGAGACGGGGGAGTAATCTATATATGTATAAAAGTGAAAGAGTCTGCCTCTGTGTGTGTGTATCTGTGTGTCTGTGTGTGTACATTTCCCTACGCAATAACTCTGTCAATTTTTAGTCTACAGACTCGAAATTTGATATACAGGGTACTGAGATTTGGGAAATTGATGTGATCGGTTTTCGGTCAGAAATTTGGCGATTAAGGGGTCAATGTTCAACGATTTTACCTTTGAGAACTCTACCAAACTCCTCCGACAATTTTCATTATAAACACTTGAAATTTTAGATATAGGTGTATTGTACATGGATTTAACTTAATAATTGAATTCGAGCTCAAAACAATAAATTTTGAGGGGTCATAATAGGGGTCAAAGTTAAAAAAATTGACCACATTTTTTTCTCAACATACATCTCCAAATACCCGGGCAATGCCGGACACCCATGCTAGTATATTATATATATATATATATATATATATATATATATATATATCCAGTCGATATATAAGACCTACATTCATTTATTTGTATACAAATAAATATAAACCTTAGCGAATATGCATATATATATATATATATATATATATATATATATATATATATAACGTTAGATGTACATATACTTGAATATATTTTTTTTTTTTTTGCGATACTTTTTGAATAAATTCAATTATTTATACGAAAGTGGATTTTTACCAAAATGTGAGTTGGGAATACTTTTCCCTTTAACTAATTTTGGTACGCCCAAATAGGTAACAGCATATGCATTACTTTTAAACGTCTACGACTCATCAGAGTGGCTGAATCTATGATTACTAAACAAATGTTGCCGATCATTGTGAATTTCGAAAGACTACCTCAGGGAGTGAAGGGGGCTAATTATGAGAATTATTGTGTTTAATTTTAGTTTGTTGTGTTGTTTTTTTTACACAGGACTCACTACTAATCCAAGCCCGGAGGCAACTCGAGATAAAGTAAACATAAGTAGTGGGAATTTTGTAAATTGGATTACTTAAGTTCATCAAGAACTTCTTTACGTTGGAGTTGAAGTCAGCTGGAAAGCAGGCAATCGGAAGAGAGTTGCATAGGTGTGCAGTTCTAACAAAGAAGCTTTGTTCATGGAATCTACATTTAGGTTAAGGCACAGATAAGGAGTGTGCGAAATTATTGATGGTGGTTTGGACTGGGCGAGGGTTTTTCGTGAAAGTTGGGCGAAGGGGGAACCATGAATTGAAACTCAACTGAGCAGTTTCCATGAAAATAACGATAAAATAGAGATAGGCTCACAACGTCTCTTTTGTGGGAAGGAGGTTGCAGGAAAGAGAAAGGGGCATCCCCCACTAAGCTACGAATTCTGCTTTGAACTCTGTCAAGGCATGATAAGCTGCTTCTAGCAGATGTGGCAACAGCACTCCATCGTTGGCCATACCTGGCTTTTATATTGGTAGAGTATTGCATTGGGAGTGAGATATCTATATACGCGTTCCATTTCAGGTCGGAAGAAAAGGTTAAGCCCGAAGCTTGTCAAAACATGGAGCCTCCCCAAGACGAGAGCCATTCATTTTAATCGTTGGCATCAGATCCTAGATGGTGTCGAGATAAAGCTTAGTGTTAGATGCATTAAAAGTAACCAGCCACCTCTTTCCCCATTCTACCACATGCTCAAGATAAAAGGAAAGAGAATCCGAGAGAACTTGATCGTTTACGATCTTTGATGTGCTACAATAGATTGTAGTGTCGTCAGCATAAATGTCTAGCAATGATGTAAGGATGTGATTTGGAAGATCAAGTATGTATATTATGCAAATAGAGTTTTAAAGTGTGTGAAAGATTACACATAAGAACCTTTTAAAATAAATAATATTTCTCACAATTTTGTTGTTTTGGTGTATGAAAAATGTGTTTTAATAGGCATAATACTCAAAAATAAAATTTGAGATTTTACATATATTAGATTCGTATTAAATTTTATCCAGTGATAATAGTCCAATTAAGCAATATTCCTCGAATTTAATTTTTTTCTCAAGTTCCATTAAGCTTGTCTAAAATTCGAGACATTTTCTGGAATCAGAAATATATTATGGATTTCTATCAAAGTTCGAATAAATATTCCAATCATACGACGCAGTATCCTTATATATCGAATTTAATCGTTATAAAGTAAGTGCTACACTCGGTAAATTCTTCTAGTCTGTGTATATAAACATAAGTATGTGTATACGTTTATATATTTGCATGGACATATTTCACTACGAAATAAAGTAAACGATTATGATAAATTTAGGAAACAGAGTTGGTATGTGTAACGTGACATAATGTAGACTAAAGTTAGTTTTATTTGATTGCATATAAATTTCAGACACTTTCGCTTTTTGGTATGAATTTAAAAATAGATATTTAATATTAATTGAAAAATATTCCCAAGGTTGGAATTTGCCCTAGAATTTATTTTATCTGTCATCGGTGGATCAGTCTTAATTTTGAATATATGTATATATATATATATATGTATATATATATATATATATATATATATATATAATTCTTCTTTTTTATTTCTACGAAAGAAAGAATATTTTAAGATTGTTTTTTTCCGATACCGATCAGATAAATTTCTGTACAAAACAAATCTAAGAACACTTCCAGAAATATAAATTAGCTTTGTGTAAAACTTGCAAAAGATTGGCTCATCCGTTTCAGAATCAAAAAGGAAATAATTATTACACACACACATACAAAGTGCCATTTTTATCATAGTATATACAGTTGTGCCCGATATTATTCATACCCCCCTTGAAAATTGAGTTTATTAGGTGTAACTTTGTTAGAATTTATTGTTTACGTCCATATTGATACATATTCTTAATAAACCTCTTCTGATCATTTTCGTCATTTTAAAATCTCGGGATACTTGTAATAAAAGAAATATACAGCTATTTATAAAATCTGCAATGTTCAAAAATAATCATACCCCCTTATTTTTTCAGTATTAATCGAGTTTCTGACTGTTTGTTTCCTGCTTGATTCTTATTTGAATGCTTTTATACAACCTTTGATTAATTTCATTCTGTTTTTTTGCATTTTTCAGAAATTAAAATGATATCAACTGAAAACCAATAAAAGAATAAAAATTATTAGAATGGGGAAGAAAAAAGAGCTTAGTAATGATCTTAGGACTAAAATTGCGAATTCACAGAAGGATGGTTTAGGTTAAAAGTCAATTTCCAAGAAATTTGAGGTCCCTACAGCAACAGTACAGAGCATCATCAAAAAATTCCAGAACCACCACACAACAAACAACTTGATTGGTAGAGGAAGGAAAAGTAAACTGTCTGCTAGAGCCACCAGGAATATTGTAAGAAGTGTTAATGCAAATCCAACCACCACTACTAAGGACATTTTAGAAAATCTGGAGTCTTCTGGCATAAAAATATCAAGGCAAACATTGCAAAGGACTCTGCATGAAAATGGTCTGAAAGGAAGAAGACCAAGAAGGACTCCATTGCACACCGGAAAACACCTTGCAGCACGTCTAAAGTTTACTAGGAACCATGTGAATTCTCCAGAGTCCGTTTTCTCAAGTATTTTGTGAACTCACGAAACAAAAATTGAATTGTTTGGCCATATGGATGCTTCTTACGTTTGGAGGAAGAAAGGAGAAGCTTACAACCCAAAGAACACCATACCGACGGTGAAACATGGTGGTGGTAGCCTAATGTTTTGGGGCTCCTTTTCAGCTAGTGGTCCAGGTAGTTTGGTCAAGATAGATGGAACCATGAAGAAGGAGCAATATTTGGAGATACTCCAGAAAAACATTAGACAGGATGCGGAGAAGCTCCATTTAGGACCAAACTGGGTCCTTCAACAGGATAATGATCCAAAACATACTGCCAAAATAGTCAAGAAATGGTTTGAGGATAATCAAATTAATGTTTTGGAATGGCCTAGCCAGAGTCCCGACCTGAACCCTATCGAAAACCTCTGGCACATATTGAAAACTGAGGTTAAAAAGCGGAAACCTAGAAATTTGAGGGATTTGGAGAACTACTGCATTGAAGAATGGTCAAAAATCAGTGTTGATGCTTGTAAAAACCTTGTTGATAAATATCCAAAACGGTTACAGGCAGTTATTAAGAATAAAGGGCATGCTATTGACTATTAGTAAGAGAGGTATGAATAATTTTGAACTAGTGCCATTATTGTTTTTCTTTGTATAATGTTTCAAACTTGCATAATTTATTTATTTGTTGAGTTTAAATTAAATGCTTATGCTTGATTTATTGTTTGAAATCCCTTTAATATTGTCTACCTTCTGGTTTGAGCAATAATCTTATAGAAATCTCAAAGATCCGAGGGGTATGAATAATATCGGGCACAAGTGTGTATATATATATATATATATATATATATATATATATATATATGTATATGTATATGCATATAATGAAATAAGAATTACAATTTAGTTAGATAAGATAATCAAAAATAGCAAACTTAAAATATATTATAAATATTAAAGACTTAATATTTATAAAGTAATCCTAAGCATCTATAAATCTCTCCATTTCTTTATTCTACGCACAATTTATCTTACGTTTTATAATAATATATTGAACTCATTCTTTTTTTATTTGTAATTTCTTGTAAATTACTTCACGGACATTTGTCTTTTGGATAACATGTTTCATTCTGTGTCATACGTCGTATGAAAAGATTGACACATCTTTTTACGTGTTTCCAATGTCATCTTCGAGCACTCGAGGCCATCCCCCATCTGGAATTGTACCACAAACCGAGGAATCTTTCTGGAAGACATTATATGCATATGCAAATCGTCATAAATTGTTATCACAGACTCTGTACTAATCTTGACTATTTGGACGAGTTAGGGAATAATCACGCGTTGATCTTCTAAAGCGATAGCTTTGTCTAGCAGATGTTGTATAATTAGTAGAAAGGGGGTAAACAGTTCTAGAAGAAATTTTCATAGATTTTCGGCAATGCTTAAACTCGCGGATCCAACACTTTTCCAAAGCCATATAATTGGGCATCATTTGCACACGTTTCGTTCATTTCATCAAAAGTCTGCTGTGGCGTGCGGCCTTCCAAATAAAAATCGGAGAACAGTGCGGATCACAAACACACATACACACATTATATATATATATATATATATATATATATATATATATATATATATAGTGTGTGGCTTTAGGTCACGGAGGAAAACAAGGACACGGAGATGAGTTCAAAAAACAAAATATATTGAAACAACAACAGCACATACAAAAAGCAACCGTCGTAGTAAATACCGCCAAGATGGCGAACTACAAAATTACACTAACCACCACCGAGAGTCGTACCTCTAAGTTACTTTATGCATTTCGGAAGAATCCATCTTTAGTGCATTGCGATGCCCTGCATCAATATATATATATATATATATATATATATATATATATATATATATATATATATATATATATATAAAGGGCTCCTTCAGGCTTTGACAGACTATGGATACTCACGAAGGGATGCCCGCGCGTGAGATTTTTGTGACAGGAGGTGCGCAATCTCTAAACGCACCTCTCCTTAGTCGACACTGACCAGTGAAGTGTGTACATGACGACCGGAAACAAATGCCGAGATAAGCGGATAGCTCATACAGCGCCTGGAATTCCCAGATGGTCACCCATCTCGTACTAACAAGCTTGACGTTGCTTAACTTCGGTGATCTGAGGAGAACCGGTGTGTCAACGCGATTATGCCGTACAATAATATATATACACTCATGAGCAAAAAAATGGGCCAAGAGAAGAAAGAAAGAAGGAAGAAATCGATGTTTCAATATGTGTCTATGCATTTTTGTTAATTTTAACTGAACATTTCTATTTTGCAGATCATTATTATTATAGCATATAATAAGTTTGTTTGTTTTTTTTTTACACAGTGATCACCACTTATCAAGGCCCGGAAGCCACTCAGGGATAAGGGTTATTGCAAGTACATTAAGTTAGTGAGGAGATTTGCTGAAGTGTTTACTTAAGGGGGCGGTTCATTAGGAATTTGTTAACATTGGACTTGAAGACATCCAAGTTGTAGTCCGGAGGGATGCAGGCAGATGAAACAGAGTTCCACAGGTGTGCAGTTCTAAGAAAGAAGCTTTGTTCGTGGAATCTGCGTTTTGATTTAGTCACAGATATAGAGTGGGGGAAATTTTTCACAGTGGATTCAGCTAGACGGGTGTTTTTCGTGAAAGATTGGCGAGGGGGGACCAGAGATTGGAGTTCAGACGAGCATCTGCCATGGAAATAACGATAAAACAAGGACAGGCTCGCAACGTCTCTTCTGTGGGAGAGAGGTTGCAGGGTAGAGAAAAGGGCATCCCCCAATAAGCCACGAAGTCTATTTTGTACTCTGTCAAGGCACGATAGGCTGTTTTTAGTAGCTCCTGCCCAGATATGGCAACAGTATTCCATCCTTGGACGTACTTGGCTTTTATATAGATAGAGAATTGCATCAGTAGTGAGATATCTTCTCGAGCGGTAGAAGGATCCCACCATCTTTCCAGCGACCTTGGCAACAGACTTGATGTACGTGTCGTGTTCCATTTCAGATCAGGAGTAAAGGTCAAACCCAGAAGCTTGTCAAAACACGGAACCTCACCCAGACGAGAGCCATCCATCACAATTGATGCCAGCTGGGGATCAGAGCGTTGATGATGTAAGGATAGGAGTTTGGTTTTGGATGCATTAAAGGTAACCAGCCACATCTTCCCCCACTGAACCACGCGCTCGAGATCAGAGGAGAGAGAATCAGAGAGAACTTTGTCATTTACAGCCTTTGATGTGTTGCCGTAGATGGTCGTGTCATCAGCATAGATGTCAACGAATGATTTAAGTATGTGTTTAGGGAGGTCATTGATGTAGATCAGGAAGAGAGTTGGGCCCAGGATTGACCCCTGGGGGACTCCAGCATTTATATTGCAGGCCTCCGATTTTTGTCCATCGACCACTACTCTTATGAGCCTATCAGAGAGAAATGATTTAATGATTGAGAAAACATTTCCCGTTATACCGTAGCTGGAAATCTTGTGAAGTAGACCCTTATGCCATACCTTGTCAAAGGCCTTTGATATGTCAAGAGCAATTGCCCTAGAAAGGAAGCCTTTGTCAAGAGATTCACTTATCCTGTGGGATATAACCGTCAGCACATCTACGGTAGATCTTGCAGAGCGGAAACCATATTGTGTGTCACTAAAAAGGTTATTCCTGCTGAGGTGGTTGACTATTTCTCTATTTAATATGGATTCCAGCAACTTACTCATAACACACAGGAGACTTATAGGTCTGTATTGAGAGGGAGATGACTTATCACCAGAATTCTTAAATATAGGGCAAACTGAAGAGGTCTTCCAGGGAGTCGGAAAGCACTTCTCCTTAAGGCAGCGCTTAAATAGTTTCGTAAGTATGGGAGCAAGTTCTGGTTGAAGCTTTTTTAACACTATAATAAGTGGAAAAATTAATCCTAAAAATGTTAAGACCGCATCTTGGGGAGGATATAAAAAACCGAATTGCAGGATTATGGCAGTCCAAAATGACTTACAAGCAGATTTTTTATATTTTAAGAAAAGAAAATGTGAAAACATCTCTTTCTGTAGCGAAGCGAATTGGTCAAAGGTTCGAAGTCGAATACTTGGTAAAAATGAAATCGGGATCTGGTCGCCCTAGTGCATTCACTTTGACTGACGACCACAGGCTTAAATTTAATGTTTTGAAGGATCAAAAGAAAACTTATGTTGACCATAGAAAACAATTCAAAACAGGAGCTGGAAATTCTTTTTCTATATATACAATATCTAGACGAATGAAAGAAATGGGATTTTCTTCTAAAATATTTGCAAAGAACCCATTTTTATCTAAGAAGAACATCAATGATAGAAAGAGATTTTTCTCGTGTTATGGTAAGAAAGATACAGATTGGTTCAGGAATGTTTTCTGGTTAGATGAATCAAGATTTTGTCTTGTTAGTAATGCTCCCGAACGGTGCATTCGAATAACTAGAGAAATATTTTCGCCAAATTGAATAAAAATGACAGTTAAACACGGCAATAGAGGGATATTGGTATGGAGAAGTTTTATTGCAGCAGGAGTTGGGGAACTTATTAGATGTGAGAAGTCAATCAATGCAAAGGAATACATTCGAATATTAGAAACAGGACTGTTACCACGTGTTCAGAAGCTGTAAATATCCCAGAACATTATTTTCAACATGCTAAAGTAAAAAAACATGGTTTTCTGATAATTCAATTGATGTGATATTTTAGCCACGCCAAAGCCCCGATTGAAACCCAATCGAGATTATTTGGTCCATAATATATCGTGCATTGGCCGGAAGAACTTTTTTGAACAATGACAAACTGTAGGAAGCTGTGTAAAGCGAACGAATAGCAACAAGGATACAAACAGAAATACCTGGTTTCACTCTTCACAGTGTTCAACTTTGGTTGAGAGCATATCTAAAAGGATTGATCTTTAAAAGAAATCAAAAGGGAATGTGATTCCATACTAATCATATATTAAAGTAAATGTCTTGTTCTGTGTTATTACTCTCGTTTAAGTTTCCTTGTTCAGTTGTTCTTTGTTCAATATAGCTTTTAGTGCAATAAAATGTATAAAATTTGTTTTGCCCATTTTTTTTTGCACATAAGTATATATATATATATATATATATATATATATATATATATATATATATATATATATATATATATATATATATATAAAACAACAATAGATTTTTTATATGACAGGGGTTGTTTCGAAATTAATGTTTCTCTTTAGAGTACAATTAAACCTTGATACTTTATATTTGCATTGTCAACTTTTATTCAAGCCATTATATATAAAATAATTTAATAAAATCAACAGTCGGTTTTTTTACATTGCAATGTAGACTCCAGTGTGTTGTTGACTATGCCACTGCAGGCTTGCATTTTAAGCTTCCTCCCGGTTCAATGCAATGGGTCCCGATCTAAAGTAGATAACTAATCGATTTAATTGAAAAATGGTCGATTTCACCGATTTCAACGTCAACAAGCCAAAAACTATATGAACTCCTGACTGATGTTGGCTATTTTCCACATTTAAACCCTTAGCCAAATGTAAAACATCAGGAGTAAAAAAGCCAAATGACACCGTTTCATGACAAACGATGCATTAATTTGAATTATGTACCATTCATACTCCCTATTTGGACACAAGTATAAATTTTTTGAGGAAACAAAAATTATCCCCAAAAGGGGTGTTTTTACCCCTAAAACACCCCATGGCTCAAGCCCCACAATTTTCTAGGGGTAAAATTTTTACATTTCCAAATGAATATTCATATGGTCTTGCTTTTCTGTAATTTTCAGCAAAATCTAAGGATTGGAAAAGATGCTATTGTGAGAACAACTACCAAGATGAAAGCGATAGTCCAAACAATCAAAATAAATATTAATCGTCATCTAAAAAAATGTTAACAATTTAATTAACCGGAATGCACCAAATTCATAGAAAGTATGTTCAAATTAAAAAGAAATAAATTTAAAATTATAGAAAACCGAATAATGCTGACAATCTTTGTTATTAAATGAAAAAAAAATGAATGATTTGCTTTATTGCCGAGTTAATTTCTATTTAAGTTACATAAAAACATTAGAGTGAAATGATTTTGGAATTTCTTCCAAACAAATTATCTCTATTTAAACAATGTCATAATAATAAGAATGATAACTTAAAAAGAGTAACTTACAGCTGGTTTGGCACTTATGTATGACACGACCTGGGATACGCAGTTGCCAGACTATGATTATTTTTCAGGTGCAAATGATTAAGAAAAGGGTCAAATAAAATAAAACAACACATTTTGCGGTAAACAGGCAATTGGTGTTTCTATATCATTTGTGCGAACGAAATAATGAATTTCACTTAAGATAAATGGCACCTGCGTAAAAAAAAATGTGAAATTTGTGTTTACAAGCGAATTGCGACAAAAATAACATGTACTTTTGCATTTAACGACCCACGCTGAAATAATGATATTAATATTTAGAAACCTATTATTTAACATAGGGAGTGGAGGGCGTTTTGTAAACTATTCTGTACCTTCTCCTAACAATTTAATAAAAATGATATCGTAAAAGTTGAATTTAACTTGTAAATATTATTTGACAAATAGCGCGAGTCGTTAAATGCAAAAGCACCAAATAACATTTATTTTGTCACACTAAAATTGTAAAAACATTTATTGTATAAAAATATAAAGCAATTATTCGTTATACAGGTGGTGCCATTTTGTTTTGTTGGGTTTTATTGAACGACGAATAGGGGACGTAACTCTCCAATCTTATTCACTAGTGACAACAATTAAAACAATATTTTGTTACAGTTTTACTTTAATTCAAACATTTTTTTTTATTAAAATTCTATTTTTCTCTTACGGTGACCTCATTCCGTTAAATTGTTTGAAAAAGAATCCAATGTTGCTTTAATTTTTATTTAAATTCTATTTTCTTACAATGAGTTTCTGTTAAATTGTTTGAAGAAAATCCAATGTTTCTATCTACTTGCCTCTCTGCAAGGGCAGAGTTAGACACAGGGTCGGCTTTAATGTGGGGAAAGGAACAAAAAAATTGCCACAGTTTATAAGGATTTCTTCTCTACTGACTGAGGACAGAAAAGAGGATGTGTAGTATCATAACAGATACTACACGTTGGTCCTAGTCAAAAGACCAAGTAATGTTGCTTAAATTCAAAAAATGTACTTTTTCAATAAAAGTTTTTACAATTATATTTTGATACATTTTTATACAACAAATTTTGGTTTTCAAGTATTTTGCCGTTATTTAATTTATTTATTTATTTATTTTGTTTGTTATTTGACAAAAGGAAAAATATGTTTTATAAAATTTAGACGATAAAACAATTCAATTACTTTTTTTGGTAAATGTAAAGCTTAAGCGTGATGCTCTTTTTTAACGTTATTATTTAGAAACCTATTATTTCACACGGGAAGGGGTCTTTTGTACTATTTCAAGAAGAAATTGGAGTTATTGTCCCTAAGAATAGCGTCGCCCGTTTAATCCCAAAAAACAATTTTCGTTCAAATGAAACGTAGAAAATAATATCCTTCTAGACTGGGGAAATTTTTATTCTTGTTCCTATCCAGAGTGCCCTTTTTGGGGAGCTCGATTTCTTCCACGTTAATAACCGACCTTGTGTCTAACTCTCGGTTGAAAGCAAGTAAATTGGAAAAATATTTTTAAAAAATAAAAATAAAAAGTTAAAAATCAAAGGTAAATAACCTAAAAAATTTATTTGAGACATAAATAAATAAATCTGAATTTTTCATTTTGATTTCATGAAAAAATTTTTTACCTTTTTTTATCCGGGGGGGGGACGAAACCAACATTTTTCCAGGGTCAAATATTGCATTTCCAGACGAATATCCATGTGGTCTTAGTTTTGGGCAATTTTCAGCAAAATCTAATGTTCGGAAAATATTCTATGCACAAAAAATGTTATTTCTGATGATTTGGAAA
Source organism: Euprymna scolopes (assembly GCF_053919585.1). Lineage (NCBI taxonomy): Eukaryota > Metazoa > Mollusca > Cephalopoda > Sepiida > Sepiolidae > Euprymna > Euprymna scolopes. The sequence continues at coordinate 43,120,760 of NC_136498.1, read as the reverse complement.
GATTTTGCGCCTCTGGGGACGCTTTCCCAGGACCAAATATTACGTTTTCATATGTATATCTAATGGTCTTGCTTTTGGGTAATTTTCAGCAAAATCTAATCATCAGAAAATATTCTATATCCCGAAAAGTGTTATTTTATGCGGTGTTGGACTAAAAAAACATTTTAAAATTTACGTTTCCAGATATATATCCATGTGGTCTTGCTTTTTGGTAATTTTCAGTAAGATTTATTAGTTGGAAAAGATTCTAAGTCCCGAAATGTGCTATTTTTGTCCATTATTGGCTTAAAATCACCATTTTACCCCTTTTGACCCCCTCCTTGGGACGAAACTAAAATTTTCCCAGGAGAAAATATTATGTTCCGATGTGTATATCCATGCGGGCTTGCTTTTTGGATAATTTTCAACAAAATCTAATAGTCAGAAAATATTCTATGTCCCGAAAAGTGCTATTTTTGTCCATTTTGCCCCCTTTTAACACCCCTGAAGAAGAAATCACAACTTTCCCATAATAAAATATTACGTGTTCAGAGGTATATCATGTGGTCTTGCTTTGTGGTAATTTTCAGCAAAATCTAATGATCAGAAAATATTCTATGTCCCGAAAAGTGTTATTTTGGGAGCAATCTTTAAAACATTTGGCCCCCAGGAACACAACTAAAATTTTTAGCGAGAATCCGAAAATGTTACATTTCTACCCTTGCTTAGTTGTAAGTTTATGCAAGATTTCAGAAAAATATACTAAGTAGTCATTGAGAACTTTTCGTTCGAACGAGCGAACAAGGATGAATTCTTAGATCCAAATCCGACTAAGTCAGTGGAGCAATAAAAATATTAGAATGTGAAAGCTCCGTTATCATCATTCAATCCCTGATAACCTTGGGTCTCCATGTTAGTTTATATATATACATATATATATATATATATATATATATATATATATATTCATGAAAAATTTGCTATCCTGTACTTTAAAGAACCCCAAAATCTATTAAACTGTAGAAGAGAAATAGCAAACAACTGTGTTCAAAAAATAAAACTTACTCTAGGATAGTGATACAAAATAGCTTTAAAACTAACAAAAACAATAGAAAATAAACAAATTATTAAATTAAATAAACATGAATATACATAAACGATCACACATATATGTATATATATATATGTATATTATATATGTATATTATATATGTGTGCATGTATGTGTGTACACATATGTATATTTATATATATAAAAAAGGAGGAAAACGTCTGCCTTAAACCACTAACCTAGTTCTAAAACAGATCCTTTGTTCGATAAAATTTACGCCCATTGGCTGATAGGAAGGGGCACGGTGGATATTAGAAAGCTGATTTGCTAACTAAAATCCTCAACATATATAAAAACGAGAAACAACCACAGAATTCGCGCATAAGCCTGACGAATCCTAGGGTGGATGAAACGCCGAATATTCAGTGTAGCTTAATCGCCATATATATTTTATAAATTACTATATATGTATATATATATATATATATATATATATATATATATATATATATATATATATATATACACTGTGTATTGAGGCAACACTTTTCATTTAATCCAACGTTCATAAATACACATACTTAACCTGGTTGATTATACTTTTTTCGATTTTTTTTATTTTGTTGTACAAACATTTTCATTAACAACGGCAATGTATTACATTCTGAAATTATAAATGTTTAAAGCAACATTTATAAAACCCTATACAACAAAGTTATCAGTAATAGTTTTAAATATTTAACGTAAATCATATTTTCCTAGTTTCGTGATTTTATCGCCTTCATAAAATAAATTGTAAAGCTATTTTTAAGAACTAAAACTATGTTGTTGTTGACGGTTAACGATTTAAGATCATGTGTAGGTAAAACAGAGTTGTGTTCTAACAGATTTTTTTTTATTTATGCAAAGATGTTTGCTACATATCTGCATACATGTTTCAGATACACCCAAACCGAGTAGAGCCTGGGAAAATATTTAAATGTGTATGTTATTGTAAGATTTTGGGTGGAGGACGGATTACATATGCGGGAAAAAGTATATCTAAGCATTACATTTTTCTTCTGTTGACTGAAGTATCTAGGCTTTGAAAAACGTGCACTACTCAACGATGTATGCATATATGTAGCCAAAAAGTATTCGTATAAATTTATATATGCATATATTTCCAGCTTAAAAATCTATAAAATCTGGCCAAAACTTATATTGCTACACAAAAGAATTTTTTTCACATCCTTACCAACTCCTTTCTATTACTTCTACGTTCTTTATTTTTGCTTTTGTCTTCATCTTTGCAGCATCTCCATCACCTTCTTCCTCTTTAATTCTTCTCTTTCTTTGTGCTTTTAACAGCCAGTCTTGTTTTCCGACTCGGTTCTCATCCTCAACCAAACCCACATTTTCTTTCTAACGATTTTCCTCGCATCCGTGCGTCTTCCTGACCCCAAGGCAGGGCACCATGCCGAGAGGATGATTGCTTCTCCCTTTACTTTGACTGGTAACTTCCTAAGCGTGACCGTCTCCCTCTTATCAGAAATTGCACGATACTATTTTCGGTAACTTCGTTAGCAGAGAACAGCGGCGTAATAGCTTAGAAAGGATATCAAAGCCAGAAAGAAAAAAAAAACATAAATGGAAATGAAAATTCTAATGATGCATCCATTTCATTTACGCGTTTAGCGTTGAACATGTTTCGTGAAATCTAACCGCAAGAAAAAAAATTCAGTTTCATGCTTGTCTTATATACGAAGGCAAATGTTAGCTCAGAATTAGTGACTGATCCGTCAACATACATAACTATTAAAATAGTCATTGAACCTATTTTATGTTAAATGCGCCCCTATTAACTTGCCTCCACACGATGACAAAGATTGACACACTATCGGTTTTTAATGTGGGGAGAGAACTCCCCAGAACGGGCGCTCTGAATTGAGCCAAATAATACACTTTGTTTCTAAAAATAAGTTTAAAGAAATGTGGACATTCAATTTCAAATTCAGCATAGAAAATTTTCGAAAATTTGAATTCAAACTTAAGCACCACAACGACATTGGGTGTTTGGATGAGTACGAGTATGTGTTCTCTGTCTAAGCACGGCGCACACAGTTCCAACTCCTGTCGGATCCCAGTTCTTTTAGGTAGGTTTTTAAGTTTCGAGCCATTTAGCTAGTCGAGTTACCCCCTTCCTGGCAATAGAAAGCCTTTAAGATGCCTACGCACCATTTTTATTCTTTACATCCTTAACCTTTCTCCTCATTATGGACGGACCACACCCACTCTCAAACTTCACATCTTCTTTCATTTTCTTCCGCATTTAGATTTAACTCCCACTTAGAGACTGACCTGCTTGTTTTCGGTTAACCGGAAAACAGTGGGCGATCTATTATATAGAAAAAGTTGGGAGGGTTTTACTAGCCAATTTTTGTTGTTTCTTGTTTATTCCCCACCCCCTCGCCAACGAAATGAAAAATGTATATATATTTATGATTCAGAAAAACGTGATTGAATTTGGGTTTAACTTAAGTAGGATAACCCTTGAAATGAATATTGTATTGTCATTATACTGAGATATTTCTAGTTAAGAGTAGGATAGACAATGTTAAGTATTTGTGACCAAAAATGACAAACGACACCCTATTATCCTCACACTTTGATTGTCCTTGTGCCTAATTTGTTCAATTTGTAATTTTTATTTAATATTTTGTGCAAATAAATATTTGAAAGTGTAGTATCTGTTCTGATAGAACGTTTTATTTTTCTCGATTAGCGAAAGGTAAATCCATGAAGATTGAATCCTTTTTAAATTTTCCTTAATTAAAATTTACCCTTGTGGGAAGAACTGTATTTTCTCATATATTGAAAACTGCCGTTATATCTAAGTCTGCCCTCGTGCAGTGGAAATATAAGGTTGCACTTGTTTGAGATTAACGCATCCTAAATATATCCGTCTATTGAATCTGAGTGTCAGCGTTGAAAATATTATTTAATACTTAAGCGTAACTGATCGACGAAAATGCTGTTTCAAACGTAAGCAAGATATAAGCCTCAACGGCAGAGCCGTGTACAGACATATTAAATTCGTCAGAAATATTATACGTCTATTTAATTTTGGCGTTGATTGATAAAATTATTATTTGGACGTCAAGTGTGACGGACCGACGAAGTCGCTGATTTCGGAAAACAATAAACGAAATACAGACGAGTAAGGTTTAAGGTGAGGGTTAGGTTCGCCTTACAAGCTGCGGCTGAACAGAACTGACATCGATACTTCAAACTACGAGCAAATGATACAAAACTGTTAAACGCAATCTCCCGCGCAGCTCGCATGGTTTATTATTATTACGGTCGTCAGCACGAATGAATCATGCACGAACACGCCAGCTTGGCAAATTTCATTTTTATGCCGTGGTGGTCATTTTTTGTGGCTTTTAGATTTATAAATACCCACCGTGTATTAACTCTTTCTTTCTCTCTCTCTCTCTCTCTCTCTCTCACACACACACACACCCACACACACATACACACACACACACACACACACACACACACATATATATATATATATATATATATATATATATACATACATACATACATATATATATGTATATATATGAAACGTAAGGGGCTACTATGAATCAAGAATCATGCTTACAGGAACAGTCTAAGTAGGGAGCTGAGTATCGAGATATATGTACACATGCCGTGGTGGACATTTTTTGTGGCTTTTAGATTTATAAATACCCACCGTGTATAAAGTCTTTTTCTCTCTCTTTCTCTCTCTTGCTCTCTCTCACACACACTCTCTTTCTGCACACACAAACACACACACACACACATATGTATACATATATATACATATATATATACATGTATGTATATATGAAACGTAAGGGGCTATTGTGAATCAAGAATCATGCCTACAGGAACAGTCTAAATAGGGAGTTGAGTATCGAGATATATGTACACATTACATTAAAACTTCTGCATGTCAGGAAAGTAGGAAACAGGGATAGATTCTAAGGTTCATCAGTTAAAGGGATGAAACTATTAAAATAGAATTTCGGCATCTGAGCTACAGTCAATGTAAGGATTTTTGTTCCTGTTTATCGTGTTAGTCGGGAGTATTTACGTTGAGACGATACTAATGCTACAAGTTTCTGCGAACATATTCTATTTAATAATGGTAAGGTTTTAAAGATATGTAGGCTACTGTGAGTAGTTTTCTTGTACGGTAGAGAGAGTCTATATTAAAACAGCTTTGGAAATGCCTTCTATGTATTTGGTGCAATTTATATATAAAAATAATTTCCCTTTTACTTCGATAGTATTCCGTTTTAAAGCCCAATGCGAATTATGTTTTTGCTATCCAATTCACTTAGGTATTTACGGTGTGAACGACACACAACTTACAAGGGGCGTGCAATAAGTAAATGCCCTTGACCCACTTACAGTTGTATGATCTAGCCGAAAGTTTTGCATGTGTAATGATTTCTATCTCTACGGATTATGTGACAAATTACAGCTCTGAACTAACTGTGGTTTCTGTTTTACCGGTGTTTGAACTGAATCAGGTGTGAAATTCAGCCTGTTGAATGTCGAGCAGTGATCCGGTTTTGTATTTGAAAGGACGCACACCACAGGAGACTTTTGATGAAAGGAAAGAAACTTATGGTGATAATGCCCCATCTTATGACCTTGTAAAACGATGGCATCGTGAATTCAAACATGGCCGGAAGTCTGTGAAAACAGCTCCCAGACCTGGTCACACGCCTTTTGCCATTGATGAGGCATCTGTCCGTCAAGTTGAGGCTGCCATTTTGGAAGATCGGCGCATTACTATTCGCCAAATAGCCCAAGATGTCAAGATTAGTACAGGGTGTGTAGAAACTATCATTCATGACCATTTGCATATGCATAAGGTGTCTGCCAGATGGATTATCAGGTTGTCCACGCCATTTCAGAAGTGAGAACGCGTCGAGTGCTCGAGGATGAATTTGGAGATGTGCCAAGAAGATGAGTCAAAGTTTTTCAAAAGACTGATTACACAGGATGAAACCTGGGTCCGTAACTATGATCCAGTGACCAAAGCCCAGTTAATGCAGTGGAAGCACTTGGACTCACCACCTCCAAAGAAGGCAAGAGTGCATCCCTCCGCTGGCAAGGTCATGCTCACAGTCTTCTGGGACCAGGCGGGAGTAGTAATGAGAGATTTCCTGCCAAAGGTTACCACAATTACAGTAGTCTATTATGCTTTTGAGGAAATTAAGGGAAGCTATAAAAATCAAAAGACGGGGCAAGATCAGCAAAGTTACACTCCTCCTGCAGGACAACACTCCGGTCTACAACTCGCATGTCGCCAGATCAGAAGCACGGGCGTGTGGTTATGAAAACCTCCCATCCTACCTACTCTCCTGACCTTGCACCCTCTGACTTTCACCTCTTCCCAGCCATGAAGTTGTTTTTGTAAAGAAAATCGTTTCTCAGATGATGCCGTCTTGATTTCTGAAGTCACGTCGTGGTTGGAGGCCAACCTTGGGTGTTCTACAAAAACATTCTCCAGAGCTGCATCAAACGATGGGAGAAATGTATAACTCTGGGTGGCTCCTATGTAGAGAAAGACAAATAACTGTTCCAAGTTTCGTTGCTCTAATCCTAGGGGAACTGGGTCAGGGGCATTACTTATTGCACGCCCCTCGTACATTAACAGTAAATGATACAAGTATTTATGTAATTCCCTCCAGAGTTATTAACATTTATTAAATAGCTGTTGGATTAACGCACAATAAGAGAGGATGAGCAAAATGGATAAATTACTACGCGAGAGATTGGTGATTTTTTCAGTTAATTGCAAAAAACAAAGCTCAACACCAGAATTAAACAATATTTTAGCATGCATTTTTAGTCATTTAATTATAAAAGAAAATAGCATTAGAGAAAACGACCGTTGAATAACTCAGACTTAGAATAATAGCAGTTGAATGATTCTTATTAAATAGCACAGGATTATTTGGTGAGCATTATTTCATTTTATTTTTCACTCATTTCTGGCATATTTTGTTGTTTATTATTGAAAGAATGAAAAATTGTCATGCAATTCATCAGAGTACGTTCAATTCAATCACTCATCATTATTAGCATACATTTTTGATTGATTATAATGAAAAATGACGTTGACCATATTATTTCAGTTCAGTTCATTTTCTTTACACCCCCACCTCTATGGGCATTTCAGTCGTCCTAGATTAAGAGAGTTAATTTAATAGACTGACAGGGCACAGCTGCTGAGACTAGAAGTTGTAATACATACCGCACTCCGGATAAACCATATCTACCTAATTACATCAGGTCAGCATATTAAAATTTCATATAATCTAATTTTCCAAATGCAAAAGAGTGTATACTTCCGTAGCATTCTTTATTAAATAAAATAATTCTAATTACTTCCTATCGTTGATCGAAATGCACTGACGCTATTTTAGTTTCACTTTTCATAGGTTTCAACATTTTCAACTTAAGGTAGGTCATATTCTTCCCTTTAAACTGACTTATATTTCTTGCTGATTTTTATTTAGGCTAATTATTTAAACATAATGTTTCAACGTATTTCATAGATAGAAAATAAACATATTGCTATGAGAAAAAGCATAATTCATGGTAATACAAAAAATTCAAGCATTGGAATGCTTTATAATGTAACCAAAATACCAAATGAAACCAGTGTAAACAACAACAAAATAAACAATACAAAAAGTAGACACCATGACAAAAATAAAACCAACATTAGCAGAAATAATAATAATAATAATAATAATAATAATAATAATAATAATAATAATAATAATAATAATAATAATAATAATAACAAACCAACCCCGGACAAGAACAACCATACCATAAATAAAAATACTAATAACGAACAAGATAAATGCAATTGTAGACACCGCACACTTTGCCCAGTCCAAAATAAATGTCTAACAAAAAGCGTAGTTTATCAAGCAACAATATTTGCGAAAGAAAACCCGAATAACAAGAAATATTACATAGGCATGACTTCCTTAGATTTCAAAACCCGATACTATGACCACAAAAGTACATTCAAAAATAAAAAACACCGTATAAAAACAACACTAGCGAATAAATACTGGGAACTCAAAGAAAGCGGACATTCGCCGGTTGTCGAATGGAAAATAATGAGACAAGCTACGACATGCAGACATTTAGACGACCCATGTAAATTATGCCTCCATGAAAAATTTTCTATCCTGTACTTTAAAGAACCTCAAAATCTATTAAACTGTAGGCGAGAAATAGCAAACAACTGTGTTCATAAAATAAAACTTACTCTAGGATAGTGATACAAAATAGCTGAAAAACTAACAATAACAATAGAAAACAAACAAATAAATAAATTAAATAAACATGAATATACATAAACGATCACATATATATGTATATATATATGTATATATATGTGCGTGTATGTGTTTACACATAGGTATATTTATAAATAAATAAATTTAAAAAAAAGGAGAACGTCTACCTTAAACCACTAACCTAGTTCTAAAACAGATCCTTTGTTTGATAAAGTGCATGCCCATTGGCAGATAGGAAGGTGCGCGGTGGATACTAGAAAGCTGATTGGCTAACTAGAAATCCTTAACATATATAAAAACAAGAAGCAACGACAGAATTCGCGCATAAGCCTGACGAATCCTATAGTTGGATGAAACGCAGAATATTCAGTGTAGCTTAATCGCCATATATATTTTATGAATTACTAACTAGTTCTACCACGTATTGAGCACTTTTGAAGTAAATACTTAAAGTTTGCGCATAAATCTATACTTTCGTATATTAAATTTATGTGAATAAATGAAGTAGTTATATATATATATATATATATATATATATATATATATATATATATATATATATATATATTCGTTTTCCAAGTATTCATATTAAAATCCCTTTCTCTATTTATTTAAAAAGAAAATACATTTTTGTTATGTATGGGGCGTGGAATTGCATTGACTAGCAGAAGATTTAACTAATTTGCATATACTTTTAAACATTCATTTTTATTAATTCCTTATTAGTTTCTTCGGTTTTCTCATGCGATGATCATCTTTAATTAACTATTACGTGTAAGTATATTAATGCAGATATTCTACATAATTTATACTTGCATAATATTTGCGCAAAAAAGTTTATTGTAAACACAAAATTGTTTCCATATATATTTATGTATACATATATATTTTGTTTAACAAATTTTGCCTATCAAACTCCTCCTAGAGTTTTTTGGTCTACAGACAGGAAACTTCATATATAAGGTATTTGAATCCATGCGAAACTTTATATTTGGGTTTTACCTGGGGAAAATTGGTACAAAATTGTGAAAATTAAAAAAAAAAAAGAAATTTGCCAGGTTAAGGTCGAACGCTGGCATTACGAATGCATACCGTAGTAGCTATTTTGTTTCGATTCTCAGTGGTGGTGCACGAGTCTTCTTTTTTTTCAATCATTAATACGTATTGCGCCCAATCTATCTATATCATCTATCTATATATACATCTATTTATCTATCTATCTATCTGTCTATCTATCTATATATATGTATATATATATGTATGCATATATATATATAAAAGTTAACGTGTCTGTGTGTGTGTCTGTGTCTGTGTGTGTACATTTTTACTACGCAATAACTCTACAGACTTGAAATTTGATATACAGAGTAGTGAGATTTGGGGAAATCTGTGTAATACGTTTTTATCAGAAATTTGGCTGTTAAGGGGTCAAAGTTCAACGAGTTGGCCTTTTGAGAACTCTACCAAACTCCTCCGCCAATTTTGGGTCTAAACACTTGAAATTTTAGATATAGGCTCCTTGGACATGGATCTAACTTTATAACTTGATTTGAGCCCAAAATTGACCGCTTTTTTTTTTTTTGCTCAACATACACCTCCAAACACCCGGGCAACGCCGGGCTGAAATGCTAGTATATATATATATATATATATATATATATATATATATATATATATATGTGTGTGTGTGTGTGTGTGTGTGTGTGTGTGTGTGTGTGTGTGTGAGTGTGTGTGTGTATAAAATCGACCTTATTTGTGTGTAAGCGAAACTTCTCTACCAAATTCCTCTCTGAATTATTTATCTACAAATTTATTTTTGGTATTTGGACCTCTGGAACAGATTCGATATTGTTCTTTGCTTGGATTTTTAGATTTTAAGGGGTCAAAATTGACGAAAATTTGTTGATTTTGGCAGAAGTTAATCCATTAACTTATAAATATGGCTAGATATCTATTTTTGCTTTAAGTCGCTTTATTTTTATCCTTTGTTAACCGTCTGTTAATATCTCAGACATTAATAACGAAAGCTAAACCGTTCAATAACGGCTAAGGATGGAGCACTGAAGATTTTGATTTCGATTCCTGCTGATGACACAGACCTCATTTTTTTAACTTTTGAAATCATTACTATATGTATTGGTTACAAAATAATAATCAATAAAGAATTTGATCTATAATAATATTTATGAAATTTGCATGAATTGAAATGTCATATTTAAGTGTATTTTGCGATCGGAAAACGCTGGGCGGCCAACTAGTGACATTACGCAGTTGCTGATTCTTTGCAATTGCCTTAATTTTCTTTTTCATCGTATTTATAAAAAAAAACATTGTGAACAAATACATGTTAATTATCCAAGATTATTGGCTTTGCTTAGTTAATGAGAAAATTATATGGCGTCATAATTGCAGTGAATGCTTGAATAATGACCTGCCGATCGTGCAAATAGTGTTATGAATTAACATATGTGTGGGCCGTTCCCTCGACACATCTAGTAAAGTGGGGTTTTCGCCATCTGATTTTCAGAACCGATTAAGCTTTTCGCAGCTCTGGTAAAATGAAGAGAGAATAAATGACCGCAAGCAGTGTTTCATTTCCGGAACATATTCGTACTTTGAAGGGTTGCCTGTATAGCGTGCTTCCTGACGGAAGTGATGGCCAGTAGCGATGAACAACGTGCTTCCTAGTTCCATTCAGTTACGATGTGTTGCCGACAGCATCAAACTAAATCCAGAGTTTGCACTTAATAATACGACAGTAGATGTGAAATGGGTGCTTGTTTTCGCTTTAGATTTTATTTTTTATATTTTAAATAGCTGATCATAATAAACCATTATTTAAATATGTGATTGAAATGCTGGGCCACTTTGTAGATAGAATGGTGGAAATAGCATTGAATTACCTGATCGCTAGAGTAAAATATTCTTCCTTCGCTAAGCGTCTAAAATCTCAACGTTAATAAGAACAATTACATTTGGGAAAAGAGGTATTTGTAATTGTCGATTACTGGTGGGTTTTGCGATCTACAATAGACGACAAACATTACTGTTTAATAATATAAAGATATATCCTGTCGGAGGTGATGGACGAGTAGGGTTAGTAAGTAAGGAGGTTGCACAAGAATTAATAATATTGCTTACTTTTACCCGATTGGCAGTCGACTCCAGATATCAATTTCGGATGGGTTTATATAATAACTTGTGACACTTGCGCATCCACCTGTCAACGCCAATTCTGGGATTTCACCTTCGCTGTCAATCTATCTATGCCCGAAGATATTTATTCAGAATAGGATGTTTTCGTCTGAAGACAAGCTTTGTGAATAACCTTTATATGTTGTTTTGAATCAATCGAGTTTGGTTGCTTCCAGCCGTGTTCACGTCTGTGGTAATTATATTTTATTCATTCTAGGTGATATTTTGTCTGCGTTCGGTATGGTATTTAATATTATGTTTTAACTTTATGTATATATTACGTTCTAATCCAGTTGTACACTGTTTTTTTTTGTTTTGTTTTTTGCAGGAAAGTCACAAGTAATGCTTTGCCATATCTTACGTTTCCAAAAACATTATCAAAAAAGTCTGACAAGTCGCACGACGATGTTCACTCTACGTCTGAACGCTTCTTTCTTAAAACTGCCCGTCTATGGAACACAGTTCTGCTGGCTTGCTTCTTGATCGACGACAATATCGTTGACTTCAATGTAACAACTTCGGAAAAGTCTGAAATGTTCACTCAACTCAGGTCTGAACACTTCTGCCCACTTCCCCAGCAACCTACTTTTATAGTGCCCGGACGCACCTCAAAATCACGTGTGAGACGTGATTTGTCGAGAACTGTGCGAGACACTGGGCAGTTAAAGACCACAATCGTGATCTTGGATCTTTTCGTTTTTCCTTCTCAGTCCGCGGGGCAGACAGACACGAGCACATTTTTGCGGTAAACCTTCTCTATTTTCCCTACAATTGTGTAATACAATATGATCACTTGATAAACTCTTCTCAAGAAACATTTTCGATTAGTTCAGAAATAATTGAAAGCTACATTTAAGAACCGAGTACAATTTTACAACATTTTGGTCAGTCACGAAATGCAGCATTAAAATAAACTCCATTGCTTTTTTCATCTGATTTTTTGCAACTTTCAATAATCTTTATTGAAATCACTTTAAAAACGAGATCACAGGTCAGATATGATCACATGAAATGTTTATTTCCGTGTTATAAATATAAGTGTCGGTCATGAAAAAATCTTACGCGGGAATGAAAGCGGTAAACAGTTTCCAGGTGTTAATTTTTGAAATTGTTAATTAAACCTTATGAAACATCTGCATGTGATCATTTATTTTTATGTTGTCATTAATTTGACTTTTCCATTTGCTTTTTATATGAATTATTGGCTGGCAGAAACTGAAGCATACCTCTTTTTCCGTTGAGGTTTTCGCACCTGTTAATCTCTACGTGGTCAAGATCAGATAATTATCATGACACGAATAAAAAGGTGATATTTTTCCAAGAAAATTATCTGTGTAATTAGCGTGAAAAGACTTTCCAAAAAGGACGTAGCAGACGCAATAAAACCAAAATGTAACTTTCAAATAAATTATTTCTTCATATTCGCTGCATATACTGATACTACTAATAGCAATACAAATACTACTACTACAGTTGCTTTTAACACAACTAGCACGACTACTACAACGCTAAGTAGCAGAATTTCTATTACTGTAACCTATTTGGCATAATGGCATGTTTCTAATAAGCCGAGATATTAGTTATTAAACCTCAGCTAAATCATGCAAAGCTTCAAATGCTACTTAATTACTAATAAGCTAAAAGATAAACATATTAATAATATGTGTACGATACGTATTCATACGAATACTTGAATTTTAAAATTCAATTTTGTATTATAAAGTTAGGGCTCGGTGATTTCGTGAGTTTGTTTAATTTGGGTGCTACGATATTGAGTGAAAACCATTGCAAGTTTAGTTTCGTATTTGCTCAATTAAGAAGCCAATTAACAGACAAATTTAGTTTAAAGACAAACCTTTTACTTATAATATTTTATGAATAATAGCCGCTACCTTTTTAGTAATATTCTGCCTTTAGTTTAAAAAGCAGAAATTCGTAATGCCAGCTATGATTATAGAGCATTAAATATGGCATTTTAGAAGTTATTATATCCTCGTTGACTTAACATTATCCCAGCTTTCTCTTCAGTATATGTTTAATATTTTTTATGAATCTTATGGCTTTTTACATTATCCATTTTTTTCCACAACTTTTATTTTACTTACTCCAACTTTTTTTTTGGGGGGGGGGGATATAAACTGTGTCTGATGAGTTGTTTGGTATTTTTTTCCAAAATTTGATAAAACACGTGTAGGATACAATGTATGTACGAGGTTCCTTTTTGATAAGTTTCCAGACCTTTTTCGTAAGAGCAATTTTATTGATAGGACATACATGAAACTTCAGTCCCTTTTCGGAGTAATCTCCTCCAGCTGTAATGCACTTGTTGTATCGTTCCAACAACTTCTTTAAAAGGACATGGAAATACTTGTGTGTGAGTGTGACAATGTTCTTCATCATAGCTTTTTTAATCTCCTAAATTGTCGTATAACAGCGGCCTCTATATTTTTCATTTGAGCTCAGAAAATAACCAAAAGGCAGCAAGCAACGTCGGAACTATAGGGAGAACGAGGAACTGTCTTGATGCAGAACTTGGTCAAATAGTCCGAGATAACTACGAGGTGTTGACTGGTGCATTGTCCTAGCGGAAATGCCACTGATCCGATTTGAAGAATGCTGGTCTTTTTCTACAGAAACTCTACCTAAATTCCTTTAAAACATCGACATAGTATGTTTTGTTCTGTCTGACTAGTGAACTCAACGCATGTAGATCATCCCTGTGCTGTCAAAAAAAAGGGATCATCATATGTGTCTGGGTGGATTTGCTCTATCTGGCCTTCTTGGGTCTGGGAGAGCCAGCATGCTTCCATAGGGAAATCGGTCTCATTGTCTTTGGGGCATAGCAGTAGATCCAGCTTTCATCACCAGAAAATCAAGAACTTCGGGATCTGAATTTATCAGCTGCATCACTGCCCTGTTGTCATGACAACGTTTTTACTTTGATCTTCTCTGAGCACTTTGGGATAAACTTCGCGCAAATCTTGCGTATCTCCGGTTCCCTACGAATAATTGTGTACTGTGCCCACACTGACATCAAACTATGCACTTAATGTCTCTATAGACACACGACCGTCCTTATCTGTGCAAGTCTATATTTAGTCAATGAATTATGTTGTTTTTTTTTTACTTCCGTACTCCTCACACACCTCTCATCATCTCTCGCAGACTCTCTGCCTTCCGTGAAGCTCTTATGTTACGCAAAAACTGACGTTGAATTCATGGATGATGGTTCAAAAGCGGTTTGAAGCATTCAACAAGTGTCTGCGGAAATTTTTTAAGTTTAAAACAGAATTTAATTGAATCGGTATTCTAAAATGTCTTCACATCTATATTGTATTTTTGAAATTCACCAGGTGTGACAATCAAGCATTAGTAAAGTGTATTTCATGCTGAAATCATAAAAAAATTGTCAGTTATTCCATAAAATGTATAGCAATAACATACTTTAAAAGTCTACGACAGTGTTAAATACTCGTGCAAAGAAGGCTGGAAAATTACTTAAAGCGTTACCATTTTTATTGTTGTTTTTCTTTGTCTCAAAAATTCCCATTATATTTTCTAATCACAACAATGTACCCTGAAAGATTACTTTGATTAGGCTTAGTATCAATGTTTATTAATATGTAACTTTTATTACACAATGATGTGATTCATTTTGAAATAAAATGCTTGCAGATATATTTGTGGAGCAAGGATGCCATGAGATACATTCGTCATGTCATGTTTCAGTTAAAAAAGAATCCGATTACATTTTTATACTTCAAGTAACATGGTCGTATTATTCGATTATTTTCCTTAAACTATAAAATCCTAGCGCATGAGGATTTGCGTCAAAGCGTAGAGAAAATATAAGCAATTTCATATTTATTTATTGACTCAAAATCTAATTCGAGGGAATATTTTATATAATTGATAAAAGATCTTTGGTTGTCTTTTGGTTACAACATATAATAACTTCACAGTAAAGTAAATTAAATATGCATAATCATATAGGAATTTAAACCTATTAAAACAATACAAAAACGAGGAGTCTTCAGAAGTTCTTTAGAAAAACAACGCAAGTAATGCACTTCAGTAAAATCAATGAGCAAATATGCGTACGCGTTTTGGATGAAAGTTAATATTACATGTATAGTGATCACATGTCGATTGGTTAAGGCAAACCCCTCCAAATATATTTAATGGTAGTGAGATGTGCCAATCATTTTAATTTATTTCATCTGTTTGTTTATTTATAATATAAGCCAATCTAAAAGTCGAAAACAGGTGTATTCAGGAAATGAATTTTATTATACCGTTTGTATGAGAAATAAAATAAAATAATCAATGGATCAGATTTAAAATAGTACATACGATTGACTGCTTTTTTTCTTCACGCAAATTCAAATTGAATTTAGTGGAAAATGTTTATCGTTTGGAATTATTGGTATATTACAACACGATCAGTTATTTCTTTTCAGGTCGAGGACGGGGAGCAAACATATTATTATTATTATTATTATTATTATTATTATTATTATTATTAATAATAATAATAACAATAATAACAATAATAATATTAATAATAACAACAACAATAATAATAATAATAATAATAATAACAACAACAACAATAATAATAAGAATAAGAATAATAATAATAAAAATATTAATAACAACAACAATAATAATAATAACAAAATAACAACAACAATAATAATAATAATAATAATAATAATAATAATAATAATAATAATAATAATAATAATAATAATATCTAGGTTCTCAACAGAATAGGGGTTATGATGCTAGGTTGCAAACATTTCAATTTCATAGGTCGATCCTTGAAACTTTATATACTTCTGTAACCCTTACTAATATTATATATATACATAAATATCTATCTATCTCTCTATCTCCCCTCTCTCTCTCTCATATAGTGTTTTAATCATACTTTTTATTATATAAACAACACTCTACATAGTATTATAGTTTACAAAACATATAATAGTGATTTCAAAAGTAAAATAAATATATGACACGCATGCCATGATCTAGAATCGAATTCAAAACAGCTAGCACTCGTACCTCATTCGATACCATCTGTGCCCCCAACAGAATGATATCAAAGGATAAAAAATTACCCAACATTAACGTATAAATATGTATCTGCACATGCGCAAAGAACGTATAACACGTATATCTTCACATGTGCAAAGAAGCACTTTAAATGGAATTACGCCTACGAAGTTCCAATTATATCAATTTTCACGTGTTGGCAGATTTTACTGGCTACAAAAGAAGATTCCTCATATATTTATCTCACGTGTAAAGTCTATAGACCAAGAAGTATTTTAGTAGCGATCGTTCCTAGTGGATACAGACAGACAGCTTGCAAGTTTCGTTAAAGCCTTTAATACTACAAAAAAATGAGAAATAACCTTTTTTTTGTCAGGTCAGTGAGTCAGTTAACTTCACGTATTGCTGTATATATAGTTTATATATATATATATGTGCGTGTGTGTGTGTATGTGTATATATATATATGATGATTGCAACGTCTTGTCAGACGAGTGCCACTCCCTCAGACATTTAAAATCAATGTGCCCAAATGCCTGAGGGAGTATCTATACAAATATGATGTTACAGAGTCTTAGCTTTGTACGACAGCTAAGTCTCTCTCTCGGTTCAAAATGTTGAGATCCAGCAACAAGCAAGAGCAAGATAGCCAGCAACAAGTTAAACTGCAGACCAGCTTAATGCGGGTAATTGTCTTCCGCTTTATGGTTTTTTTTTTAAATCAGAGATTTGCTTCTCCTAGAAAGGTTGCCTTCACCACGGCTTACGGGAGCCCTCTTCACCCCAATACACATATACACACACACACAAATATACACAGTTCCAGTTGGCCGATGACCCAGAAAAATACATACATACATATCTTGGCATCTGCCTGCATATTCCCAGGCCTAGAGATTTATCACTATCGGGATATTTTTTCGCTCACCGAACTTTCTGCATTGCAGGCTACCCCCATATATACTTTATACCTTTGTGTCTTACCTTTGAATACATTTATCCTATTTCTCCAACTCTGTACCTATAATTTACTTTTTCCTACCTTTTCACCCCGCTATTCGTCACATTCTAATTATTTTTGTCTCTTTATCCACTTCTATCAACTTTACTCCCCTATCTTTATACCTTTGTCATATATTACCCCTCTCCCCTTTTACACCTAGTAACGTCGCAACCCTTAGGAAGATTACTATATATATAATCTTCTGGAAATTATCATATTTTTACAACTACTTACCCCGTAAGTTACCCCTAACTTCACCGTCGGGTCTTCCGGTATCTTACTAAATTAAAACTTTAATACACGACGCCCCATGTAATCCATCCCAGCAGTTTCATTATCGCATAACATTACGCCATATGCCATAGTCTTTTTATAAGTAATATTGTAATAACAATTACATCTGATATAATCCTACTTGGCACATACCTCCCCGCTTTAATTTATTCTCATAATATTACGTCTGAAAACATACACCTTCTAAGTGTTATTTTGGTAGCAGTTATTCTGTTGATAACATACCTTTTAGCGTAAACCCCCTCCTCGTGTAAACCCTGCATACATGTTACACATCTTACATACGGATAAAATAGCAGAACCACCCAACCTACCCCTTCACTTTAAACACATAAACGCATTTTTTTTTATTTTTGAGCACCCTACATACCTTTTTACGTTACACTTTATATAATACTCGCCTCCTTTATCTTAGAGTTCAATATAGTTTATTTAAAAAAATAATAAATTTATTTATTTTGTTCCATATGAATCCCTCGCCAGACGTCGGATCGCCAGTATATGACTTAGCATCTTCTCTACTTTTCTGATCAGAGGCATTAGACTTCGAAATACCTTGGTATAAAGAGCCCTCTTTATCTCCCAACTTAGTGTATGTATACCCTTATTAAATAAATGAATCATTCTATATATTTCAATATATAGTTATTGTGACTTCATTTTCCACTCTAATTGTCTGATATATATATAAATATATATATATATATATATATATATATATATATATATATATATATACAGAGTGACACAAAAACCCCGACCCAAATTCTAATTAGGCCCCGTTTTATAGTGTTTTGTCCGATTGAAATGAAACTTTGGTCATAACTAGTTTATTATATTAAAAACATCACATCAAAACAGTAGGGTCTTTGGCCTTTTTTTCCGTTCTACAGCATATGTTCTAGATATACTTTCTATGTTTTTTTTTAATTTTTGGGGGGTAATCCTGTATATATATATATATATATATATATATATATATATATATATATATATATATATATATATTAATTTACGTGTTGATAAAATAATGTTCAAACAAATGTCATTTTTATAGTTTTAAAGGTTTTAAATAAACTTCCCGGACTATATATATATATATATATATATATATATATATATGTATATATATATATATATATATATATATATATATAGTAAGTTATAAAATATATATGGCGCCATATATATTTTATAACATACTATCTAGCTCTACCTACGTAATGAGCACTGTTGAATTAAATACTTAAAGTTTACGCATACATTTATGCTTTCGTATATTAATGTATGTGATTTAGTAAAGTATATATATATATATATAAGAGAGAGAGAGAGAGAGAAAGAGATAGATAGAGGGAGACAGTGTATTTGAGATAAATAAAATAAGAATGTTATATCCATAGGTTTTTATAATTTAAATTTAATATTTTTTGTGCGTTCTATTTCTGATAATATTTGAGATATTTTATTGTATATTTTGAGGATTACAAAGTCTCACTTTTAACCCCCTCTGCAGCAGCACAAATGAAAGTCACGAAAACCACACGCACAGACACACACACATACATACATACACACACACACACATATATATATATATATATATATACATACACATTTATTTTACCTTTTTAAGAAATATATATCTAATTATAATGGAATTATAGAGTAATACTGCATTGTAAAGAGATCAGATAAAACATAATTACCTCGCTGTATAGGAAACAATGCACTTAAAGAAAACAATATGATTATATTTATGAGAAGAAATGCAATTGTTTTTTTTTTGTTTGTTGTTTTTTTGCGGAAATAGATTGGAACTGTCGCAATGCATTTTTAATAACGTAATAAATTACGCTGCGTCATTTTTCAATAAGGATTGTTTATTCGTATTATTTGAATTCTTTGGATTACGGTTTTCATCTTGATTGATTTCGCACAGCGTTTAGTTCGATGTAAACTGAAAAAAAAGCTACTCTCGAGAATTAAATAAAGAGTTCCGTTCCGAAAATTCCGTGTAGATTCGCCATTTCGACAAAATTATTCCTTAATTCCACAGAATAATATTCGCGTTCGACAAGAGACATTTTAAGAAAGTCGGAGGCTACATCAACTGGAACATTGTGAGAATAACAATCGAGATTAGAACTGAAGTCAAAAGACTCCAAATAACATGGATAACGTAAAGCATGTTTATAAAATGATTATCTGTGAGAAATGTATTGTATAGAAGTGTTATTGGAAAAAATAATATTTGTAAAAAAAATTATAGCTAAGTAATTATCCAAACAAACATGCACCGTATATTTTGTTAACATAAGTTTGGGTTTGCAGTATCGGTTCTGATATGTCTGCAAGGTTTAGCTAAATCAATCGCTTGTAAGCAAGAAACGACTATTTCTTTCTATTCTCTCTCTCTCTCTCTCTCTCTTCGCGTTCCCTTTGCATATATATATATATATATATATATAGAGAGAGAGAGAGAGAGAGAGAGAGAGAGAGAAAGAGATAAATAGATAGATAGATATAAAATTATCACTTCATAAGGGAAAGGACATCATATTATTTCTCATTTTAAAATTGTTAGACCTTAATAGGTAACAATTTCCATACACTTGTTTTCGCTTTATAATGGCATGGAGGTATATAATCGTTGATTAATTATAATTCTGCACAACTAGGCAGGCTCATCAGTGAATAGAAAACAATTCCCCAAAGTTTCATCATCCTACAACAAAACTGAATTATTAACATAGCAGTATTCATATTTTATATACAACATATATGTAATATGTCAAACAAATATCAATAATTTATAATAGACTACACTTGCTTTTTACATCCCCTTAACACATGTACGAGTAGCAACATTTTCCTGCTTGGTTTGAACGAGGTTTTATTTTTTAACTCCCGGTATGTCATAGTAGATTCACAGCACTCTTTTAGGATTCGGTTTCAAATTACTAATATTATTTTTCATTACTAACATTTTTATAATAGTATTTAAATAAATTTAACCAACATGAATGTTTTATAATTTTCGAATGTAACCCTTGATGATTTTAACTATATACTCGTGTTCAACATAGAAAGATCTGTTTATCTTTTTAATGGTATTCTCAAGTTTTATGTTAAGGTCACAGCACTTTTTTAAAATTCAAATTTTAAGTATCAATATTTGTTCCCATTAATTAAATTTCGACATTATTATTTATTCAACTTTTATCAACATTCCTGTTTTATTATTTTCAGATTTAAAACCTAATAATTTAAAGCATATAGCATATGTGTTCAGCTCTTCGGACTCGAGGTCAGCTTGAAAAAGATGGAAGACCTCCACCTGCCCGCTCTTCGGGTAGTGTACCCCGCACATCACCATTGGCGAGATTAAGCTGAAGACTGTTCACCAGTTTATCTACCTGTGGTGTATCATCACATCAGATGCCAAGCTCAACAGGGAAATCGAAAACAGACTGGCCAAGGCAAACAGCGCTTTTGGCAAACTGTACAACAGAGTTTTGAAAAAAAAACATTTCAAGAAGAGCACAAAAATCAGTGTGTAAAGAGCCGCCCTCTTTTACGGCTCTGAGTCGTGGGCAAACTTACCGCCACCAACTACGACTCATCGAGCCTTTCCATGAGCGCTGTCTCCGCACCATCCTCAACGTTCACGTGAGTGACCATTTCATCGATGTTGAGGTCATCGAGCAGGCGGAGATCACCAGCTGAAGTTGCAGCTACGCTGGGCCGGGCACGTCTCCAGAATGGAAGATCATCGCCTGCCCAAGATAGTCCTATATGGCGAACTCTCCAATGGTCGCCGTTATAGAGAGCCACCAAAAAAGCGATGTTACGATTCTCTGAAGCAGTCCTTTGGTGTGTGCCACATTGACCATCACCAGTGGTCTACTCTCACTGCTGACCGTGATACCTGGTGACGCATTGTGCACCAGGCTGTCACCTCCTTTGAGGTCTTCCATAAAAAGAATCAACGGGAGGAACGCTGCACGAAACCTCCGCAGTCGAACCTGGTGTGGTTTTTGACTGTAGCCGCAGCGGCCAACCCTGCTTGTCTCGCATCGTGCTCGTCAGCGTGCCTGCAGTCGACGTGGACAGCCCCCTTCATAGAATCTTCGTTCGCGAAGTCAAGCCAAGAATAATGTGTTCATTATCGTCACGTTTGTTTACATTTTGTGATTTTTTAAGCTTAATTACAGTCTAACGTTTGAAACAGTTTAATTTAATTGAAGCTTTAATTTTCGATTATTTTTTTTCTAAAGTTTTTTTTTCTTTTCCTCAATTATTATTAATCACTTAAAGCTTGTGGTGTAACACGTTTTTGTGCTTACGTCAACGTTAACTACTCTCATTTCAAATGAAATATGGTAAATATTCGTTGAATAAAGTATAGTAAATATTAATTCATTTAGTCCAAACACTACAGAACTACTGATATGAGTTGCTGCCTATGTTCATTTCATATATTTATTTCTCGCAAAGTATAACTTAAGTTCAATTTTTGTATTACGCTTCTCCACTTTTGTTTTTATATTTGTTCATCTTTATATAGGGATATGTTACATTTTTATGCGGCAATGTTATTTTATTTACTTATTTTATCACTCGTTATTTGTATAGCTTGTATTAATATAATGCAATTGTACTATATGTATAATATTGTTTGTTATACCCGTTTAGACACAGTGCATCCCTTGAATACTATTATTTAACCAAGCATAGTTTCTTATCGTCGAGAATACTAATATTATGCATTTTATCTATACTTACATTTGAATATAATAACTTTTTAACTACTTTTTTATTTCTCTACTAAATAAACCTTATCCTAGTATAAAATAAAATATACGGCTGCTGAGGCTTCCTGGATCTTCCCACTGCAGCGTTTCCTACGTAGATTTTCTGTGCGGAAGACCTCAAAGGAGGTGACAGCCTGGTGCACAATGCATCACCAGGTGTCACAGTCAGCAGCGAGAGTAGATTAGCAACAATATATGTATATCAGTATTTAAGTAATACTTAAACTAATCCGAATTAATGTTAACTACCCTTTATTAAAATGAATAGCTCTCGTCTTGGGGAAACTCAATGTTGTGACAAGGTTTTGAGTATGACTTTTACTCCTAATCTGAAATAGAACACATACATATAATCCGTTGTCAAGGTCGCTGGAAAAATGGTGGGATGATTCAACCGCTCCAGTAGATATCTCACTTCCGATGCAATTCTCTATCTGTATGAGAGCAAAGTACTCCTAGCATGGAGTACTTTTTCCGCATTTCGGCCGGATCTACTAGAAGGATCTTATCTTGTTTTGACAGAGTTCAAAATAAACTTCGTAACCTGATAGTGAATGCTCTTTTCTCTTTCATGCAACCTCTTTTCACACAGAAGAGATGTTGAGAGCCTGTATTTTCTCTACCGTTATTTTCATGGTAAGTACTCGTCTGAGCTCCAATCAATGGTTCCTCTTGCCAAACTCTCACAAAAACACCAGTCTATTTGAAACCACTATCAATAATTGCCCCTCCACTTTTTTTATCTAGCCTAATGCTAAACATAGATTCAGCAAACAAAGCGTCTTTCTTAGAACAGCACGCTTGTGGAACTCTTCCGTTTACCTGCTTTTCTAGCTGATTACAATATGGTCGTTTAACATAAGCATGTTCTTAATGAGCCATCCCCTTAAGTAATCAAATTTACCAAATTCCCATACTAACGATTACTACGATTTTGCCTTATTGACCACCGTTCTCTCATTAACCCTTGTCTTCGAGTGGGCTTCGGGTCTTTATAAGTGGTTACCAATTTGAAAATAAAAACTTTATTCAACTTTACATTACCATAAAAAACGTACGACAACATAAACTCTTAGTAAGTAATAGTATGAAAGAGAAAAAGGAGAAAAAGGAGAAAAATAAACCACTTGTCAGAAATAAGGCTAGGACAACAGCATATTCTTTTAATTGTTTTGACTCTCGAGTGGGTATCCGTTAATATCTTATATGTTTTTATATAGAGTGATGTGGTTCTCGGTTGATTAACTGTGCCTGTGTCATATATGTGGTCTAGAGTCAAAACAATGAAAAGAACATGCTAGTCTCAAGTACTTTCCTCCAGAAATAATCAAAGATTAACGCTTCAACTAGATAAAACTGTTTCAAAGTAAGACCGTACTAAACCAGTAGCTTAAATATCGCAAAATGTAAACATATTGGTCATACAATACAACGAAATGACTTAAAATAAAGACGCAAAGAATATTGTAAGCTTTATCTTTGGGTAGCGTTCATTATTTGTCATAACGTTCACGCTAAATATTATAAATCTCGTAGTTAGAACGCGTTTTTTAATAAAGTTTGTTTTTTTAATTTTTAAACGCGTGCGCGATCGATCCAATCTGCATTAACATTAAAAAAAAACAACTGAATTCAATACATATATAAAAATGACACTGAGTACTTATGAATAGATAAGAAAGTAAAAAGAATATATATAAGTTCTCCAGTTTTCACCTCGTGTTTTATATGAAACAGGCTCACACAAGATCGGACATTATTTTCCTGATTCAATTTTTAAAATAGGACATTGTACTTTCATGCATTACCATTGAAAAGACTTTCCAATTCGGAATTAGAAATGCTAGTAAGCAGAGAGCACTAGACATTTATGGCAACTGCAAAACTGCAGAATCTAGCATTAGACAAGCCGTACAAAAGACAGTCACCCGTCTCTCAAACAGGAAAATACATTTACAAGAAAATATATAATATATAATATATTTACAAGAAAATATGTAATATATTTACAAGAAAATATATATTATTTCTTCACGGAACAGGCACAACATAAGCCTTAATACAGATTTTGATGTCTTAAACCTATATACCAATATCAATTTCTGCTGTACTTATGTATACGTATATGTGTATGCATAAAAATATCTATTCTTATAATGATATCAGTATATATATTAAAATTATGTTAATTTTCTTATTTAGTATTTTTGATTATTTATCATTTAATATTATATATATATTATTAATGTTATTATTATTATTATTATTATTATTATTATTATTATTATTATTAATAAGTCATTCATATTATCATTATTATCATTAGATTATCATATTCATCTACAATTACGTATACTTTCATTAGTAGTTTTATTACTATTAGTAGTAGTATTCTTATATACAGATATTTATCATAATATTAATTTTTTTTTTACCGTTAAAATATTACTTTCGGATTATTGTCTATTCATCAATACTTAATGTTATTTGTATGTAATTTGGTTTTATGTAAATGCCGGTTGAATCTAATGCACACACGTTCAAAAATGTAAAAATATAGAAGAAAAAAAAAGAAAAAGAGTACATTTTTATTTGTCAGGCAGTTACATGATTTCGATGGAACTGTCATGAAGGTAAATGCAAATAATTTACGCTGGCCAAAGATGAATTTTACATTATTCTTAACGTTTTAAATTGGATTTATTTCGTTATAGACGCTCGAAATTCACAATAACACAGAAGAATTTAAAAAACACAACATCGTTTTTATGCGTATTACACCACATATGACCGATATATATATATATATATATATATATATATATATATACATATATGTATATATATATGTATATATATATATATATATATATATATATATATATATATATATATATATATATTGCTACAAAAATGTTTGTTAATACATACAGAAAGTGATATTTCATCCTTTCGGGAACTATCAGTGCCGGACATCCTCAAGATATATATATATATATATATATATATATATATATATATATATATATATATATATATATATGCGTAAGTATACTTTGATGATTATGTTTCAGTTTGAAGAAATAGGGTGCAATAAAATTATGGGGTGTTCGTTCGCACCTGACCTCCATAGAATGGAAAAATGTCATAAAGTTTAACAAGGTTTTTTTTAATAATAGATCCACAGAATATTGTGATAAGTGTTTCAGTGTGAACAGGTCTGGTATAATAAATTATGGGGTTTATCTATTTTTTTTTTACTTTCATCATATTTTGTTTTGGTTTTTATACCCCCCACATTTGAAGCTACCTCTTTACAACCCTTCCTTTTCATAACCTATCATACTTTCGTAAATCAGTGTCCAATCTGTAGACAGTTTTTGAACCGCGTCAATGACTGGTACTTTTGCTATTACATATATATATATATATATATATATATATATATATATATATATATATATATATATATATATATAATAGCAAAAGTATATATATATATATATATATATATATACATCCTTTATGTCATGCGTATATATGTTTTTCTGTCACTGGCGAGTTCACTGACCATATGTATTAACGAATTGCACGCTGCTTATATTTCTATCTGACTTGGCATCGGACTTTTGGGTATCGGCGTACATACACTTGCTACGTCTAGTTGCACTGATGGCTCGTTAACAGCCGTTTCGTGGTGACTACATAACTGTCTTTCTCTCACTATATATATGTGTGTGTGTGCGCGCGCTTGTGTGTGTGTTTGTAAAGAGAGAGAGAGAAAGAGAGAGAGAGAGAAAGTTAGAAATACAGAGCAATAGACAGAATAGAGATAGAGTACAAGATATAAATTTTCCTCGTTTTCAATAATTGGATTTCAAATACAGTCAAACTCCATTGATATGTAGTTGTTTTTTTTTAATATGAAGTACTATTGTTTCTCTTTGAAGTTCCTATTTTATTGGGAAATTCAAATGTGTATACTAATCAATTACCATCAGTTTTGTACATCAAATAATCTGGATGTAATATTCTTATATTAGCTACATAGAAATGCCGGTATTTGCACAATGCCGCTTAGACAGCCATTTTGGTTTTACCTGTAGTTGTTTCAAAAATCGCCTGGGAGTTCCCCTGATGTTAAGTGACTGGCCAGGGTTTGTATTCATTGAATTAAGTGTCTGGTCAAAAGTAATGAACAGTCTGGTCATTTGTTTGCAATGATCACCCATGCTGCTATGGCAGGCGATACGAGGTTTCTGCTTCATTGGAGCATGAAAATGCAACCAGGCCTATCAGATCTGGCTCAGTGTGCACTCTGTTTGCTCATGTGACAGCAAGAAGGCACGAGAGTGAAAGCTCAGTGAATAGATTTGACATGTCATATACGCGTGGAAATAGTCAGGATTGACAGTATGGAAATGTCTGCAATACCAAATATTAATAAAGAAAAGGGAGAAATCGTAGTGGAGGATAAAAAGAAGAAAGGAGATAAAGAGAAAGACAAGTCAAAGAAAGAAAGTTTTTGAAATATGAAATGAAATTGAAGACGTTTACGAGACAAAATATAAGCGCCGCAAAATGAATATAGAATACCAAATGAGTTGTTTTTAAATAAGTTATAAATGAATTAGTGGAAATAAAAAAGAATAATGTAAATAGGTAATGCCGACAGGAGAAATCATAGGAGGAGATAATTTAAGTTGTAAATAAGAAAAAACCTAACGAAAGATGGAAAATGAAAAGGCAAAATTGAAAACTGGAATAAAACTAGAAAACAGTGACGAAAAAAAATAGAAGAAAATGTAAATAGATATAATAAAGTGGAATAATAAAAATTAATGTGGAAATAAAAAAGAATAAAAAGACGAACATGTATAAGAATGTAGTAGTAAAATAAAGACACATAGAATAAAACAAAACTGTGAACAAAACTAATCTAAGTTGCCGACCAAGGGCTCCATTTCATTAGTTGCTACGAGAGGTGACGCTTGTCCAGTGGTTAACGGCACGAGATGACGAGTTGGGTGTCCCCAGTTCGAATCTACTTCGTTCCAAAAACCTCCCTTTCACTTAGGATGATGGCAACCTTCAGCAGATACCTCCCGTAAGTACTCAATATCTTTCTATAAAGAATTTAAACTAGCAAAATATCGTGGAAAACAATGCCAACATAAGAATCTTCGGATTCATACGATATGAAGAATGTTCGATGCTATACTGAAGACATCACTCTCAGTATTACAATAATTGGCTTTTCTTATTTTCTTATAAGGCTGAGTATTTAGCAAGTAGAAAGCGAGTACCATTCTTAAGTGTTTGGTATGACTCAACCGAAGATTGAACTCCGATCTCCAGGCCCATTACCCACCACTCTGACCATTATCCCGAGGTGAATAAAACGGTAAGAAAAAGAAAATCAAAGAAAAATATGAAAACTTATAGGTAAGGAAAAAAAATACTAAATATAGAAGTAGACTGAGTAAAAATGACAAATAATGAAAATATATAAGAGGAATTTTTCCATATAATAACCGCTTATCAAGGCGTGTGGACTACTCAAACATAAGGGTCTATGAATTATATAAGTTAATTTATTTTAGATGACGATTTATCAGGAACCTATTTACGTTAGACTCCATATCGAATGTGTTATAGTCAGCTGAGAAGTAGATCCGCGGTAATGTGTTATATAAACGAGTACTTCTAGGAAAAAACATTCTCGGGGAAATTGAGCTTAGTTTTCGGCAAAGATTGAGGCTATTTGAATTGTTTATAGAGGTTGTAGTTAGTCGAGTGTTTGCTGTGAATGATTAACAGGCTGGAATAGAGTATAAGCTTAATGCATCACCTTTCAATAAACTAAAGTTAGAGCAAAGAGAAGCTCCGAGAACCTTTTCTATAAGAAGACATAGAAAAAAGGAAGAAACATGATGAAAAAAGAAAGAAAATAACACAATTAAAAAATCTAAATAAGAAAAGAAAAACAGAATAGAAAGGCACTGCGTAAAATAAAAGAAAAGCAAAATTCATGACGAAACTAAAGAAGACAATCATAGCCAAAAAGAGAACAAAATAGGAAAGAAAGGTGGGAACGGAAATCGATTACATTATGTAAAGAACGAATAGTAAAAGAAAATGAAACGTTATAAACAACCAAAGAACAATACGAATACATAGAAAGAAAAGATGTAAGACGAATACTAAAAAGATAGAAACAACCAACTGAAGTAAAAAAAAAAAAGAAAAAAATGGCGGGGGAAAGGAAAATCATAATATATTATGGATATTGTTGGGAAAGCTTTTTGCATAATTGAATAAGCAAAATGAATATTTTCTGTCTGCTACAATGACATTGGAGTAGACATTTCTGGAAATAACCATCAACCTAACACTGTAATTGGTAAGAGTTATTTTTAAAACCGGTCAAGTTGTTTGGGCTAAGTTAAAAATTAAGTTTTGAAAGAATATTGGTATCCAAACAAGTTTGATGTTATCCTGATTGATGCAACACTTACTATATATATATATATATATATATATATATATATATATATATATGTGTGTGTGTGTGTGTGTATGTATGTATGTATTTGAGTTTTTTGCGAGCTGACATTGGTATTAAAAGTCTACTTTTCTTAATTAAAAATAATTAAACCAACTTCTTAATACACTGAGTCATAGATCTGCGAGCGTACATGAAGTTAACTAATTTGGATATTTCTTAAGAAACGAGTGTTAATTTATTACTTATTAATTTTTATGTTTGCTTTGTAGATGATTTGTTTCATTTACTATTATGCTGAATTTTATTTATGCATAGTTTCTACATTCTGCATAAGTGTGTACAATCTGAGATGAATTTTCTCTCCTGTTCTCCTTCAACTCAGGACTGCACCCTAATCGAGCATTTCCTTATAGTATAGATGCAGCACTCTCCTTAGTAACAGCCAAATACATATGTTTGATGACTTTAAGTTTCACCATAAAAATTGGCTTGGTTTCTCAGGTTGCTGGACGATACTTATAGCTTCTCTACAGCCCAATCTTTCACACGCAGTCAGGTTCCCGACCCACTTCCCATATCGTGAATACCAGCAAGCTCCACTTCTATAACTTTTCCTTGCCACAGTACCCGAGGATTGTGTGACTAATGCCCATAGTATACTTGGAAATACTGAGCATCTAGTCATATCGGTAGACATTATGCTTAAATCCCACCCTCAAGTTTAGGAGCTATTGCGCAAAATGACACGGTAGTTCAAAACAGCTAACTAGGAAGCTATCAGAGAATACATCAGGTATACCCTATGACCCAGTGTCGTCTCTCTTCCTGCTGAACCGTCTGCCAATGAGACAACCGAATTGTGCAAAGCGGGCATTGCAACACGTATTCCCGCACGGAAGTATTATTGCAAGCCCATTCACCATCATGGCTCAATATAGATTGTGTAGCTGGCATTACACAAAGACACCATGCATTCCGTCGTTTCGTACGTCATAAGGCAGATATACATAGGCAAAACGTTATAGATGCTAAAAATCATAATAAGAGTTAAATAACTACAGCCAATAGAAGGGATTCTTAAATGACGAGGAAACGCATAGAATCGCAAAAGATAGGAACTCTTGATTTCTGGATCAGTCATAATAGTGTAGTGAATAAAGGGTCAGTAGTAATTCATGTGCTATCCAACAACCAGAAGCTCACATGCACGGCAATCGAGAAGGTAGAATTGCTTGCCCAGCAATTCGCCTCAAAGTGAACTTTAGAGCCATCAAACAACTCTTTCCCAAATTTCCAATGCAATTTGAAGCCGCCTTTGATGATATGAAATGTATTCCTTCACATCTTTGCGATGTCATAAAAAACTTAGACACCTCCAAGGCGTATCGGCCTGATCTCATCCCTGCTATACTAATTAAGAAATGATCAGCTGAGCTAGCCCCGAACTTTCGAATCTTTACATCACATGCCTTGCTGAATCTTGCTTCTCTGATAGCTGTAAGATAGCTTTGTGAAATAACTGTTTCTCTCAACTATCAGTCTCTTTTCTCTCTTCGCTAAAATGTTCGAGACATTAAACAATCAAGCATTACTCCACTACCACGCTAAAGCTAATTTATCTGACAAAGAATATAGATTTGGGCAATGTCGTTCTACTGCTGATATTTTATCGGTCACCTTCAGCATATTTCATGCAGGGTAAGTTGAATAAAATATTTCTGCTGCTGTCACGTGTGCACATGCACAAAATTCAGCAACCATGGCGCATAGTCGCTTAATTTTGAAATTTTCGTATCTAATCGTCGGTGGCCCCAACGGTAACGATGCTGGAGGGATAAATAACCATTATATCTGGAGCGCTACACGTTCTGGATTCGATGCCAGCGAATGGTGCACAAGTTACGTTTTTAAAATATTTTGTTAGCATTAGGAGATATTGGATAAGGATCAATAGATAACTGTCTCTCTAATAATAAATAAGAAACCTGCATTAATAAAAAAATGAATATTAGTACGTATTTTACGACCGAGTAACGCCGTTACCTCCTAGTATATATATATATATATATATATATATATATATATATATATATATATACATATATGTGTCTGTGTTTGTGTGTGTGTGTGTGTGAGGAGCATTCCAAATGTCATACCCATATTTTTATACCACCTGAATAGATCAGAGAAGATTGCAAATTGAATAAGAGAACTTATTCATTCATGGCCTGAACGTACCATCGCTATGTTGCAGACATTGACTGCACGAGACTATAAGAAAGCAATCCCTGTCATAGAGGCGCGTCAGAATCAGAAATGGCATTGAAATTCTGGCAAAACCGCTTTGAGAATGGTGCTAACTATATCGAATAATAAAGTCTATAACCTCAAAGGTTGCTCGTTTTAATGGAACCATTCCGTTTTCATAGTTCTTCAACTGTTTCTTTTTTTTAAATAGGTAGATAGGTAGCTTTACCTTTGAAACGATCCTCGTGTGTCAAAGCGCGCTTCTAACGCTAATGCATAGCTAAAGTTCATCGCTGGCAAATGTGCATTGAGAATGGAGTGGCAATGTAGGAAAATTTATTCTGAAGCACACAAGGGCGTCCGTTTTAATATTACATCTCCCGTCTTCGTAGCTCTTTAACATTTCCCGTAAAAAAAAATAAGATGCTTTACTTTAGAAACGACCCACGTTACCTGGGTCCCGCGAATGTGCAGTGGAAAACAGACGATCACAAGCAAATAAACGTTTACTTGTCTTTAACTGTTATTTCTTCTTGGTTTTCTCTATATATACGAACGAACTTTTGTCGGAGATGTTTCATTTGCGCAGGATTACAGTAAAGGGTACGTGGACATTCATGTATTTTATTCAGTTGTAAAAAAACAGGACATTAGACCCTGCCTAAGGGAAGAGCTATATGCAACAGTCGTGTGTCAAATATTATTAGAGCTCTGCAGGTTTACTTAATTTTACTTTTTTTTCATTGCACTGAAAATCGTGTAAAAAACTTATATAGAGTGGCATAAAAGCAACAGCATATTTAAAAGGTGTTCTCCAGAAAAATGAGTTCCGCAACGCATAAGGGGTTTCTTTATTATGTTTTCTTGAAACCGTACTAAAAACTGACAGGAAAATGCATATACCTTCGTTTCTAGCTGCAACATACTTTTTTTAAGAGTGGTGCTAAACAGGGAATTAATTAAAAAATATACGTTTAGTTTATTGATTATGGTAATTATTGCGTTGTTAGAAAGAAAACAAAATATTTTCACTAGTTTTGTTCACTTTTCATGTTTAGTTCTGATCATCTTATTTTCTTTTTCTCATAGAGTTGTATTCAGCTCCTCTTTCACGTGTAGCCTTTCTCTTACCCTGTACACTCGAGTCGAAAAGTATATATTTGCCAACATATTAACCTGTAAATAATGCAAATAGTTTATTCGCGCAACAAGCATTTACCTCGCCGTTTATACTCGAGAACCTTCCAAAACAATTGAATGAGCGTAAAAAGCGATCATATATAAATCAACAAACCTCAAATTGAAGTACCAATTTCGAATTTCGCTCATTTTACTCGTATTGTTTTTATTTAATATTTATTTCAGAAAATCGGCTAAGATGCAAAACATTTATTTCGCCTATTATTTATTTACAATATATTTCCAATATACATTTTAAACTCTCATTTAAATTTCTGTCCGATACCCGATCACATAGATTTTCGCAATTCTCAGTACCCTGTATATCAAATTTCAAGTCTGTACACTAAAAATTGACAGAGTTATTGCGTAGGGAAATGTACACAGACAGACAGACAGACATGTTCACTTAAACGTTGTGTATTACTTTATAGCAGGTAATGTGAAACACAGAGAAGTGAAATTTGGTACATTGGAAGAGCATAATAAGGTGCCTTATTTCCCTAATTTTTGTGGAATTAGTACGAATATTTTGAAAATTATGCTTGAAAGAGAGAGAGAGAAAGAAAGAAAGAGAGAAAAAGAGAGAGCGAATACAATTTGATTGATAAAACATGTTGGCTACACATGTGCACATATGTTGCGGTTTTATTAAAAGTCTAGCTTTAAAGTCAGGGCAATAACAGATTTGTAATCGTACTTAAAACATGTATGCATATAGTAGCCAAAAATGTACCTATGAAACATTACACTATAATAAAACCTTAATTATTATTTAGAAGTATACTTATGAACACAAAGAGTAACGTCACAGTATAAACATCTATAAACTAACCACTCCATATATTTGAATATTCAATAAATAACTGATAAAATATATTTTTAAAATTATGTCACGTTAAAATAAAGGGGGAGATGACATAAAAATGAAGAGCATGAAGGAGAGTTCGAAAAGTAGGAAAAGGCTATTTGTGTTTACATAAGATGTAATATGTTGCTACACAGTTATGAGCTTGTTTCGGTCAGCTAGTTACTTGTAAGTAGAAATTTCTCCAAGAAATACAGCTTATATGAAAGCAACGTTTGCAGTAAAAAATAATCTGTATCGCCTAAGGATATCTCTAGTTATAAGTAAATAGCTGACCGAAATATGCTCACATATTACTGCTTATGTATAAGAAATAGAAAGTATAAATTGCTCTACTTCGGTATTGAGCACTCTTGTATTAACCTCGTAAACTTTATTGGTAACTTTATCTCTAGAAGATAATAACCTCGGATATATATATATATATATATATATATATATATATATATATATATATACTCTTCAGAATAGTTTTTATTTAACAATCAGTTGTTATGTAAACGTGAGATTGTAAGGTTTACAAATATTACTGGCAGTAATAATCTATAAGTTATCCCATCTAAACAAGAATTGCTCGATATGCAAGATAGAGCAAATGAATTAAATTGTAATTCAATGAATTTCAAAAAACTCTCGTTGAAATGAATTTCATATCAAAGAATTTGTATTATTCTAAGCAAGACAAAGAATGATTTAGAAAGTTAATCTCCTTAACCAATAGGGTTTCGATGTCTACCATCTCATCAGAGCAGAGAAAATATTAGCAAATATTTATAAGGTATGCACCCTATTTGCTAAAGTCAGTGAGACATGGAAAGTCAAAGTCAAAATAATAAATCTATCAGAGGTCCTGTAGCAGGAGGATTTGGAGAAGAATGATATGTAAGTGTTTTTAGATCCAGCTTGCTTGGTAAAATCCATGTTATGCGTTCTTTACATCCGTTTGGTAATAAGATCCAAGTTATATATTGGGTAATCCGCATAGCTGTGTAGATATCCGAATCGGGTAAGTGCTTGTATAAATTATCTACACAGAATGTAGAAAATATTTAATGAGAGATTTTTGAAATTCATTGAATTACAATTTAATATATATATATATATATATATATATATATATATATATATATATATATATAATCAACATACAGTACCGTTTCATTGTTTCGCAGCTCATCAGTGCGGCCAGAATGCAACTACCTCAGGATAGTCAGGACATCAGTGCGACTAGACAAGCAACTACTTCAGTAAGTCAGAATCGAAATCCGATCGCACATGCGACAGTCGGAGCTCCCAACTGTTGCGCTATATGGCTGCTGTTTTGCGAGCAGTTAATTAACAATGTTTTGACATTGTCTAAACTACGTAAGCTCAGTTTGTTTACACAAAGAGCATCGCTTCATACGCTAATGGTAATTTGTATATTACTTCCCAAATGCTTAACCTAAGACAAGGAGTATTAAAAAATAAAACTAATATATGTAAGGAAAATAAAGGGCCTAAAAGTGTTTCTTTCCCCATTCCCCATTTTTATCATCCTTATTAACCTGGTAATGCAAGAATATCCTCACGTAATTTTACTCTTTAGCTTTTTATTTTATTCTATAATTTGCTCCTCTTAACAGAGTAGATCCGTTTAAGTATATATATATATATATATAGTCATGCACATACAGTACTGTCTCCCTGTTTCACAGCTCATCAGTGCGGCTAGACAAGCAAATACCTCAAGCCATGATCGAAACCCGACTACCTATATGACAGTCGGAGCTTCTAACCGTTGCACTATTCGGCTGCTGCTATGCGGGCAGTCAATTAACAATGTTTTAAGCTTATATTTCTGTATGTTTATTTATTCTTTTGTTTGTTGGTTTG
This sequence comes from Euprymna scolopes, assembly GCF_053919585.1. Taxonomy (NCBI): domain Eukaryota; kingdom Metazoa; phylum Mollusca; class Cephalopoda; order Sepiida; family Sepiolidae; genus Euprymna; species Euprymna scolopes. Next base: position 43,085,313 of record NC_136498.1, on the reverse strand, counting down.
TGAAGACGACGTCATCTTTTATCACGCCATAACAGATATCATATATGACACCATATGAGATGACGTCATAAATGCCGCAATAACATATGAAGCCAATAGAGATTATATTATATATAATGTATACTGTTTCGAACTCATAAAGCCGATATATATATACGCACGTACACACACACACACACACACACATATATATGGGTGTGTATGTGTATATAAAGTATATACACACACATATATATATACGTGTGTGTGATACACACACACCTATATATGTGCATAGTATATGCACACACATACACATTTATATATGTGTCTGTGTTTGTTTGTTTGTTTGTTTGTTTTATGATGTATGTATTTAGAGGCGTGTTGAAATATGGAAGAGCTACAGAATACCTAAGGGAAACATCTAGTAGGCTTATTTACTGTTATTTTGTATTACTATTGCTGCGTAAACATATGAATCGATGTCATATGTGATTTATTCTGTTTACCTGAGAATCGCTTGCTTCATTGCTCGTTCATTATTCTAACGGAGTACATTTTTGATAACAATAATTTTCAAATATTTCTTTTCGCCGTTCATCTGATGAAATTTCCGAACGATGAGGTAAAATATTCTTTAATCTCTTATACTTATCGTGTTTTATGACAATGGATGTGTAGTAAAAAGTACACATCAACAGTAAAAATGTATAGTAAATGCTGTCGAAAATTAATACATACATAATAGAGATTGTCTACGACGTAGTGTTATGGCGAGGAAAAGTGCGAATGAACTCAAAATCCGGACCGACAAAAAGGTAACCCGGGAATTGTGATGACTTGGTCCTATGACGCAAATCGTTTTATGGGGTCAGGCCGTTTTATGGAGCAAGGTGCGAATGAACTCATGTCCAGGCTGACAAAAATGTAACCCGGGAATAGTGATTACCTGGAGATGACGTAATTCGGTCGGGGGTAAGACCAAAAGCAAACGCCGCACTAGTCAAAATATGAGTTAATGACGTCAATTGGTTTACGGGTTACCAGGTCGAAAGTCCATAAAAGTGAGATGGTAAACAAAAACAAAGCAGGAACGAGGAGACGGGGAACGAGGGACAGACGACGAGGAACTGCCTGTCACGTTCGCAACCTACACCTCTCTCCACCACTTCCACCGCCGTATTGTGTATATATGAATGTTTGTTAAATAAACCAAGTTTGTTTATAACAAAGTGTCTCGTTATTCATTGATAAATGAACAGCGGTCTTTCCAATCACTAGACGATTTGCAACAAACATATATGTATAAATGTCAAATACACTATCTCTCAGTCTATCTATCGATATATTCAAAAATCTCTTATAGTTGAATTACAGGTGGTGCTCATGTAGTAGATGGTACCGTCTCTAGATAAAACACTAAGACTCTTCCTAAGACGAACAACAACAACAATACAGAATATACGTCATCTTAATACCACCAGTATATAACAGTAGAACGTGTACAATTAATCAGTCTAAGTGTACCGAGGTTAGCCTCATTTGGTCTTTAGGGCTTTATATATGAAAATTAAATGGGAAAATCCGTATTTGCTCCTACAATGAGTGTCGTAACTTTCTCTTCAGTGTTGGTTTAATATTAAAGAAACCGAGTTGCACAAATATTAAGAACTTGAATGGCACCAAGGGAAGATTTATCGTTTCACTTATTTTCGATAGTATTAAGTCTTCTCGCATTTTCCAAGTGCTGCCAGGTGCGACAGACACCCTGCCCCGGGAAAGTCGATATCGGAGATGAATCTTCTTCAATTAAATCTTGAAACTAACTTTGGCATTTTCTTCTTTTTTAAATCAATTGTTATTTTGTTTTTGCATATGTATACTTCGCTAGCCCAGAGATTATTCTTTGTTTGGTTTCCAAATCTCACAATTATGTGTTCGTATTCCACTGCTTTATTCTTCAGTAAAACTTGACCTTACACATTTTTCGTTAGAATTCGTAAAATTATCCTTACACCTACCGCAGCTAAAATTTTAAAACGTGTGCTAAAGAAAATTCAGCAACTAATTACATTTTAGATATAAAAGGAGTTGCTCTCATTTTGTCCTTATTAAAAAAAAATTAACCAGGGATTCCTGCAGGTTTAATATGAGATTCCAAAAATGTATTATCCCTAACAATCTATGTCGCGAACTCAGAAGAAAATTTCTTAAACACATTATATCAGAGTACCTGGGAGAGATGATTATTGAAATGTTGAAGAATTATGTTTTAATGCTGTAAGAGATCAAAACGTTTATGTTTAATTATTCAAAAATGCCGAAATCGTGAACGAATTATGGTCGCGTATTTTAAAAATCTGGGTAGTTTTGTTTTTTTTTTATCCGTTAGGAGCGCTGAGTGAAATTTGAAGAATAAAATACGTATAAATACGTTTGAAGCCAAACACTGCAACGCGAAATTTGCGCTTCTAACGGAAATAAACAAAAAATGTCTGGTCCCACCTCGCCAATCTTTTACAAAAAACACCCGTCTAGCTGAATCCACTGCCAAAAACTTTCCCCACTCTTTATCTATGCCTAATCAAAACGTAGACTCCATGAACAAAGCTTCTTTCTTAGAACTGCACGCCTGTGGAACTCTGTTCCGTCTGCCTGCTTCCCTCCTGACTACAACTTGGATGTATTCAAGTCCAACGTAAACAAATTCCTGATGAACCGCCCCCTTAAGAAGACACTTTAAATATCAACACTATCGTACTGTACTTACAATAACCCTTATCCCTGAGTGGCTTCCGGGCCTTGATAAGTGGTGACCACTTTGTAAAAAAAAAAAAAAAAAACTAACCAGATTTTCAAAATGCGCGACCATGCGTCACCTATCCGGCTTCATAAAAACCCCGCAGTTAACAACATCACGTGGACTCTTCATCGAACTATGTTTCACTCTACATCATGTCGAAGAAAAAGAGACAGAAAAAGATTGACAAAGGAGTCTTACTCCGAAATATATTTCTTAAAAAATAAGCACTCGTAAAATTTTGCGCTGCAGTCTTTGGCTTCAAACGTATTCGTAGGTATTTTATTCTTCATATATATATATATACATATATATATATATGTGTGTGTGTGTGTGTGTGTGTGGGTGTGTGTGTATGTATGTATATATATATATATACATACATATATATATATATATATATATATAGATAGATAGATAGATGCTTGTTTCAGTTTTTACAGATAATATATAACACCAAAATTCAGTTTTATTTAATAACAGTAAAATACAAAAATTATTGTTTATGTGGTTTTATTGTTTTCAGGCGGATTATCAGAAATCAAGGGCCCCCATACTTGGGTCTAACAATTGAACTCTATATTAAATACATAGATATTCGAATGTTCCATTAAAGTTATTTACCTCTCAATCACTGAGTTAATAAAGAAGTTGAGACCATATTTTCCTCTACCCAATTGACCATTTTAATATGTTATAGTGTACCTTTTTTGTAGTCTCTGGCTCTCACTAGATCTCATATATTTCGTTTTGATCTCTTGGTCTAGATTCCAGGGCTAAAATCCATCTAATCTAGTGGAGTAACGATTTCGTGTTGCTACTTGAGATTACATAACTTGTAGAAGTTTCAGTATAGATTTTAAAAGTCAGTGTGAGTTAGCCATACCGAGAAGTTCTTATTTGGGCTGTGATTTTGTACATTTAGTCAGGGTTTACTTTTAGAAAAAGTATCCTCATACCATGTTTTTTTTCTGATAAGTACCTATATAGAGAAACCTTCGACAGTCGAGCATAGTGTTTAGTAGGCATTCATGTGTCTATCCTGTATTCTTACCATGTCTGTGTTCAGATATGTCTAATAATATCGATTCTTTTACACGTTTTTCTGTTTTATTTTTCTTGAATGTTTACCTGAGCGTTTTGTTCTTTTTTATGTTTCAACATTTTTTTCCTTTTTGTTTTTTTTTTTGTTTTTTGTTTTTCGGTCTCACAATGTGATTGCTCTTATTATATGAGTTTTGTAAATTGAGAAAGATTTTAATTACATTTCGTCCTGTTCATTTTCAATATTGTTTCTTTCTTTTATTTTTATTTTCCTTTATAGTTTTCATATATTCTGTCCGTGCATATATTTTTTTGTGTTATTGTTGACTGTGATGTTAATAGCTTCGGACTGCAACGTTCCGAACGCGGCAATCCAATTTCTTTCAACTTACATATTCAGTATAATAGTATGTAAGCAGCAATACCATAGGATTTAATACAGTGTTAGCCTTCATTTCTCTGTTGGGGCGCACGCGATATAAGATTGAATAAGAAAAAACTTGTGCTGCCCGTAGAGAATTATTCGCAACAACTCGTTTCATTAGAACTTTCAACGTTTCCTTTACTCTCTGTTTGTATAAAAAAAACTAAATGAAAATTCAATGATAAAAGTTTCTTCACTAAAACTATTCGTCCGTGGAACACAATACCGTGGGACTGCTCCCCAGTTGATTATATGGTTGTTTCAAATTTAAAATGTGTTTTTTTTTCTTGAGCCGCCGTTTTAAGTAATAAAACTTCACCTAGTTTCAGCACTTCCAATTATAACGGTGTTGCCGCACCATCTACCTGACACTAATTAACTGCTTATGCCTCTGGGTCTTGATAAACGGTGACCCCCTAGTGTAACAGAACGCGGACGTGTGTATGCAACTGCATATGAGAGGCCACATGACGTCACAGTAAAAAAAAATGACTATGAACAAAATGGGTGCACAGACCGTAGGACGTGCGATATGAGAGAAGTCAGAGAAAACGAGCACATCACGTTTTATTCGGAAAAGTACCCAGAAATATAGGTCGTTTACAATAAAAACGAGTCGAGTTACTACTTGTCTTATGCCCATTACGATGTAGACTGCATAAAACATGTGGGTCCCATGTGTAAAAAAAAATGTTTTACTCGATAGTTGGCTTACTATTGAGAATTTGGAAAGACACAAGAAGCGTTTCACTTACTTTATTTTGGGTGATACAATCTATGTACACACTAATCCATTGAACCGTAGAGATTCAACATCTCTATCAACTGCGCCACGGGCCCCGAAGGGCGATCAAGTTTGGATTTTTTGGTGTTATAAAATCATGTTTATTTATTATCTGATCTTCCATGGTCGGGTCAGTACCAAATGGTATGATTTAATTGGAATTCATTATTGAGATGAGTATTATTAATTAATTTTATTTATTGCGAACTATAATCCTCATCTTTTCTTAGTTGTATCACGACGTTTCGGCCAACTATTCCTCTGGCCTTCGTCAGGTGATGGAGACGTTGAATCTCTACGATTTCAGATGAGAATTGTCTGAAAATAGCGGTTTCAATCCTACCCAAAGCTGGCCAGAGGCTTACTTGGCCAAAACGTGGTGTGACGACAACAACTACGGAAGGCAGTAATTGCAGTTGATGCAGTCAAGAGATTCAGTTCCTATGCCGTAAGGGTTACCACCTGACGATGGTCAGAGGAATAGTTGGCCGAAACGTCGTGAAAAAACTAAGAAAAAATGAGGATAATAGTCCGCAATAAATAAAATTAATTGAATTATTGTTACTGATTGCGTTATTTATATCAGTATAATTTAGTTATTTGTAATGTTTTGGCTTTTAAATAATCTCTTGTTTTATATTTTATTATCGAAACATTTCCCTACCAAAAAACTCTGTCAATTTTCTGTCTAGAGAATCGGAATTTGACATTAGGATTATTGAAATTTGAGAAAATATTTTTAATCGATTTTCGGCCAGAAATTTGGCTGTCAAAGGGTAAAAGTTCAACGATTTGTCCTTTAAAACTCTACTAAACTCCTCCGCCAATTTTGGATCTAAAAATTAAAAATTTTAAATGTATGTTACTTGGACATGGCTTAAACTTTTCAATTTGATTTGAACCCAAAAATTAAATGTCAAGGGTTTAAAATTGGGGCCATGTTAAAAAAAAAATTGACGTCTGCGGTCTCTAATAAATTACTCAGACAATTTCGGTCTAAACATTTGAAATTTTACATAGATGGTATTCAGAGATAGGGCAAGCTATTTAAATGGTCAATAATTTTACCTGCCAAGAAGTCAAAGTTCGAAAGATTTGAATTTTGCGGTGTCTAGCAAACTATTCAGCCACTTTTTGGTCTAAACATTTGAAATTTATACATAACGGGTATTCAGACATGTAGCAAGCATTATAATTAGTTTTGGGCCGAAATTTTGTCTGCTAAAAGTTCAAAGTTGAAAGAGTTGACCATTGCAGCTTCTACCAAATTCCTTCGCCAATTTTGTGTCTAAAGGCTTAAAATTTAAGATGTTGGTAATTTGGACATGGGTAAACATTATACTTTGTTTACAGACCAAAATAATAAATGTTAAGGAAACAAAAGTGGAGTCAAAGCTAAAACAATTGGCCTCTGCGGTCTCTACGAAATTACTCAGACAATTTTTGGTTTAAACATTTGAAATCTTACATAAATTGTATTCACACGTAAAGTAAGTTATCAACAGTAGACGAGGCCCGAGCAAAGCCGGGCTGAACTGCTAGTATATCTATAAAGGTAAAAATGTCTGTCTGTGTACATTTCCCTACCAAATTACTCTGTCGATTTTCAGTGTACAGCTTCGAGATTGGACATAAGGGGTATTAAGATTTAGAAAAATCTTTTTAATCCATTTTCGGCTCGATGTTAAGGGTTCAGAATTGGGGTCAATCTTTTTAAAAAATTGACCTCTCACCCAATTATTTTGTCTAAACATTTGAAATTTTACATAAAGGGTATTCGGCAATAGGGCAAGCTTTTTAACCTTTTGGGGCCGAAAATTTGACTGATAAGGGGTCACAGTTCAAAAGATTTGTCATTTGCGGTCTCTAGCAAACTATTCATCTAATTTTGGGTCTAAACATTTCAAATTTTACATAAAAGGTATTTAGACGTGCAGCAAGCTTTTTAATCAGTTTTGGGGAACAAATTTCGCTCTTAAGAGGTCAAAGTTGAAATAGTGGACTTTTACAGACGACCAAACTTCTCCGCCAATTGTGGGTCTAAACACTTGAAAATGTAGGTTACCTGTACATGATTCAAACTTTTGTATATATATATATATATACATATATATATACATATATATATATATATTGTGTACAGAAAGTTGTTTAATGAGACAAGTCATTGGTACCGTCTGTTTCAATCCCAATAATTAGGACCGTTTAAGATATCCATATCAAGCTCTCTTCAGCCAATACTCAACTCATACTCAGAGAGAAGTATTGGCTGAAGAGAGCTTGATATGGATATTTTAAACGGTCCTAATTATCGGGATTGAAACAGACGGTATCAATGACTTGTCTCATCTAAATACTTTCTGTACACAAAATAAAAATATAAATACACTCGTATTTTCGGATTTTTCTTATAATTGAGCACTCTGCTGTATTTCTTTTTCCAAAAAAAGCTAATCATATATATATATATATATTAAAACAGAGGGATCAGGTGAAAATACGAATTCAAACACCAAGCAAAACACGCTTAAATCAAGAAATAAAATTATAAGATAATTGAGAAAAAACAAATAGGGCAAAAAGGGGAAATTAAAACAAAAATAAATAATAAATAAATAAAATATAAATAAAAAAAAATAAAAATACGAAACTACGGGTTAAAACGGAAAACTATTTTCACATAACACCAAAATATGGCGGAAATGAGGAAGCATGGCTTTGGAAGACTTTTTACCCGAATACGGTGTTCAGCATGTTAAAAATATACCTTTTGTTGCAAAAATCTAATGGATAAACATCTGAAGACGTTGAAGAAGATATCTTTATGGACACAGAAATCGTAAAATTGGCTTCCCACTAACGTAACAGCTGTAATGGAAAAAAATCTAGGAAATAAACGAAGGTTATAAAAAAAGAAAACGTGAGTTTTGAATTTTCAACAAAATTTTGCACTACACACACACACACACACACACACACACACACACATATATATATATATATATATATATGCACATAAAGTTATGAACAGTACATAGGGCCGGAGCAAAGCCGGGCTTAACTGCTAGTAATTTAATAAAGCCAACAGAAAATTTTCTACAGTGCAATGTGAACTACAATGTATTGTGTCACTGCGGGGACATATAAAACTCCTCCATCTACACTGCGGAGGGGGCGTCACAAATTAGATTAGGCAATCAATCGATTTGGTTAGAAAATGATCGATTTAACCGATTTCGAAAACAATAAAAATATTGAAAGGTGAAACATTTGTTGATCCTTATTCAATCTTGGACAACGTCGGCTATCCCTGCGATTTTATTTGCACTTTCATTAAGTTTAAAACACTATTTTTTCTATTTTAAATTATTAAAAGGAGCTCCTTCATATAGTCAGTCATGAATATTCGAGAAACTTCATGAAGATTAACTAACATGCATATTCCTTTGAAAACGGAACTTTCATGAATTAATTAATTATCGATTTTGTATAGATTTCTATTCCATGATTGGCTTCATTAAACTATCACACTCAGTTCAATTATGTATACCTTCTAAATTGTGCATTATTGCCTAGAATTTAAGAAATGTTTTCTAACAAACGCACATATATATATATATATATATATATATATATATGCGTGTGTGTGTGTGTGAGTGAGTGTGTGTGTAAAAGTGAAAGCGTCTGTCCGTCTGTCTGTCTACATTTCTGTCTGTCTGTCTACATTTCCCTACAAAATAACAAAAATTTGATCTACACTGTATAGAGATTTGGGAAAATCTTTATGATCTGTTTTCGGCCAAAAATGTGGCTGTTAAGGGGTCAAAGTTCAAAGATTTAACCTTTAAAACTCCTCCTCCTCAAATTTTGGTTATAAACACTTAAAATTTTAGATATAACTTCCTTGGACATGGATCTTACTTAATAACTTGATTTGAGTTCCAAACAATAAATGTTAAGGGGTAATAATAGAGGTCAAAGCTTTAACAAATTTGACCTCTGCGGTCTCGACCAAATTACTCAGACAACTTCTGGTCTAAACATTTGAAATTTTACATGAATGGTATTCAGAGATAAGGCAAGCTTTTTAATCCGTTTGAGTCGAAAGTTTGAGCTACCAATATATAAATGTATGTATGTATGTATGTTTGCATGTCTGGCTAAAAAGTTCGATAGAGGCCACGGATTTTCACAATATCAGTATCGTTTTGAAGTTCGACCTTTCAGACGACAAATATCGAAAAATTGGCTAAAAACATTTTCTTTATCTTAAACTTGACACTTTTCTCCAGAGAGGGATGGCTTTTTTCGACGATATTTTCGAAAGTCATCCCCTCTTTTCGATTGTCTAGTTTTCATTTAAAATTACATCACTTCCGGTTTGGCGGTGGTTGTAACAGCAAAGACGTCACGTTTTCTTCCCGTTCTTTACCTCCTTCGCGGTACGGGTTCGAGCCTGTCTTCCTACTACCACGTTTTTTTGCTCAACACACATCTCCAAACACCCGCGCAACGCCGGGCACCCATGCTAGTATATATATATATATATATATATATATATATATATATATATATATATATATATAATGTATATATATATATATATATATATATATATATATATATATAGTCTTATTTATAGTATTCCGAATTTTACTGGGTTTATATGATTCAATAATCGTTCATATACCAATAAATTTTAAGATGACTTAAACTTTAAGCTACAAAATTATCATATTTCATAATTGAGCATTCATAAACTGTTTTAACCAAAACCAAGACTTCCAAGAATGGGTTGATAGCAAGCAAATAGTGTATTTCATTATTAGTCACAATTGTTTCCAGACCATACGGACAAATCACAACAATATGTCGTTTGAAAATTTCCATACTGTTTTATTGTTAAAGTGTTTTTTTTTATTCAATAAGTCTGAAGATAGGCTGTTCTTGTGAAATTTTTCAAACGACATTGTTTGGATTTGTCCGAATGATCTTGAAACAATTTTAACTAGCAATGAAATACACTATTTGTTGCTATCACCCCATTATTTGAAGTCTTGGTTTTGGTTAAAACACACACACACACACACACACACACACACATATATATATATATATATATATATATATATATATATATTTATATATATATGAAGAATAAAATACGTATAAATACGTTTGAAGCCAAAAACTGCAACGCGAAATTTTTTATAACATAAACGAGCGTTTTTTTTAAGAAATATATTTCGGAGTAAGACTCCTCTGTCAATCTTTTTTTCTCTTTTTCTTCGACATGATATAGAGTGGAAGATAGTTCGATGAAGAGTCCACGTGATGCTGTTAACTGCGGGATTTTTATGAAGCCGGATAGGTGACGCGTGGTCGCGCATTTTGAAAATCTGAGTAATTTTTTTTTGTTTATATCCGTTAGAAGCTCTGAGTGAAATTTGAAAAATAAAATACGTATAAATACGTTTAAAAAACTGCAACGCGATTTTTTTAATAAAATAAACGTGTGTTTATTTTTTAAGAAATATATTTTGGAGTAAGACTCCTTTGCCAATCTTTTTTTCTCTCTCTTTTGCATCGATATGATGTAGAGTGGAAGATAGTTCTAACGGAAATAAAAAACTACCCAGTTGATATATATATATATATATATATATATATATATATATATATATATATATATATATATGGATATATATATATATATATATATATATATATATATATATATGAAAATGAAAGGGACTTTGTGTGTGCGGAAAACCTCTATGAAACTCTCTCTGAATTCTTGATCTACAAACAGAAACTTGATATATACGTGAATTTGTACATCTGGAGCAATCCCTGTTTTGTTTTTAGCCAGTAAATGGTCAAAATTAAAAAAAAAATGTTGACCTTAGTAGGAGAAAGTCGAATAAAACTGATACATTGAAGCATGCGTAAAAAATATTTATGAATTCAAGTAGCTAAATTTTTAACATTTCATATCCCTCTGTCGATAATTCAAATGGTATTGACGCTGGACTGATAAATAACTACTAAGGCTGGAGCAATATTTTTTTATTTTGATTCAAGCTGATGACACACGTGTCATGGCTTTAAATAACTTTGTAAATTATTACTATATGTTGTACATAATATTTAATCGAGAATCGGTTCTATTAATTAATTATTAAAATATATATATATATTATTTATCTTTGTTCTCTTATTGCAGACTTACTAAAAATTGAAACACCTTAGCATTACTTAAGCAAAAAAAAAAAACTTCCACAGATTAATATGGGAGGGGAGACTATCTTACAAATTCTATTCTAAACTGGGAATGGGCAAAGGACTTATACTAAGTAGATATAAATAAGTCCCTCTTACCATTTTCTTTAATGGAGAGTAGATAAGGCATTGGATGTGTTATCGGCACCTCCAGTAACTCTCGCTTCTCTTTTTTTGTCCCTCAGTTCTCATTTCTAATGGGTGATGTTTCTGACAAAGGGTGAAGAAACAGCAGATTCCCGGGTCGGTAGTACTTTGGGAACAGTAGTCTGAGATGTCAGAAATTTTCTGTCTCTATGTCTATCCTTGCGGCCATGTCACTAGTAAGGGTGCTGGAGGTAAACGTTTTAATCTGGGCTGACGTTAACCGCCTAATAGTCAGGGACCCGAACCTTGGAATAACCACTAAGGAGGCTGTCCTATCTGCAGGTGCAAAGTACTGGGGCTGCTGTATTGCCATTTGGTGAATGGATTGTGGACCATGTAGTAGTCTCTGGTGGGGCCTCTCGATGCCATACTAGTGGGTAATTGTTACGGCTTTACCTTATCATGTGCTACAAAATAAAATGTTCCCGTCTTTCCTTTCTTACTTTCCCTCTCTGTTCTGCTCTAACCAAGTATGCTGACCTGTTCCACAAATCCCAAAATCTTCAACATGAAATATCTCAAAAAAGAAAACACGAATAAACCTAGAACCCCATCCTCCTACGTAGACCCCTACTACCATGTCTCCTTCTCCAACATCAGGGGTCTACGTACCAAACTTCCAGAGATTGAAACCCAATTACAGGAGACGAAACCTGACAAATTTTTTCTAAGTGAAACTGGAATAGGGCCGACCACCTCCCTAGATGAATTCATAATTAAAAGATACTCTAACTTAACATCTAAATCTGACCCCCAAGATCGCCACGGGTATGGAATATGTGCCTACATCAAAGATGGTTTCCCGCGTGGCAGGGATATCTCCTGAAAAGACCATAATCTACCTTATATGTGCTTCCGGGTTGCACTCGCTTACACCATCGCATTTATATGTGCCCTCTATCGCCCCCACAACAGCGGAGTTACTGTCTCTAAGAGTATATCTGAGAAAATTGACCACATCTGCTCATCCCTCGGCTAACATTCACAATTACGGTGACTTCAATGTCCATAATGTGGAATGGCTGACCCACTTAAATAAGACATGATGAGGGGAGGTTCTGTCATGATTTTGCCATTACCTATGACCTCACTCAGATTGTTCGCGAGCCCACCCGTGTGCCCGATACTACCGGTCAGTACGCAAACTTTCTCGACCTTTTTCTATCCACTTCCACTGAGCTATGCTCACGTTCCGTTCTATCTCCTCTGGGATCCTCCGACCACTGCGTTGTATCAGTTAAGATAAAAATGAAATATAATAAATCTACAGTATACAGTACTGTATACCAATACTCTATGGCGGACTGGCATAACTTCCGTACATTCATATCTGATTTACCTCTCTATTCCATGTTTAAAAAGGATGTGTCCTCTATAGTATCAGATCTGACCGAATGGTTACTTGTAGGTATAGACCAATTCATACCATCCAAAAAATTCCAACAAAAACCTAACAGCCAGCCATGGTTCTTCCCTGAATGTTCTGCTTCCATCGCACACAGAAATAAATTTTTCCATAGCTACCAACGTAATAGCTGCACTGAAACTAAAGCTGCTTTCAGGACCGCCAGTATCCACTGTAAAAGAGTAATAAAAAATGCAAGAGAAGTATATGCTCAATCCGTTAAATCCAAAGTAGCTGAGCAGCGGCTTGGTTCCCACCAGTTTTGGCAAATAACAAATAGAATCCTGAACAGAAGTGTGCGTTCTATCCCAACCATTATCAATGGACCAGAGGTAATCTCGACAGCATCCGACAAGGCCAAACTATTTTCCAAGAACTTTGCGACAATTTCTACCCTGTGCGACGAAGGCCATCAACTCTACGTATAACATACAACACGCTATGCAACATACAAATATCTGTGCGTGAGGTCGCCAAGCTAATCAAGAACCTTGACTCCAGTAAAGCAACTGGTCCTGACTGTAATCCAATTATGGTATTAAAAAAATTACAAGAACTTGCCCCCATACTTACCAAACTGTTTAAGCGTTGCCTAAGGAGAAGTGCTCTCCAACACCCTGGAAAACCTCATCAGTATGCTTTGTATTTAAGAATTAAGGTGACAAGTCATCTCCCTCTCAGTACAGACCAATAAAGTCTCCTGTGTGTCATGAGTAAGTTGCTGGAATCCACAATAAATAGAGAAATAGTCAACCACCTCAGCAGAAATAACCCTCTTAGCGACACTCAATATTGTTTCCGTCCTGCTAGATCTACAGCAGATGTGCTAACGGTTATATCTCATAGGATTAGCGAATATCTCGACAAAGGCTTCATTTCTAGGCCAATTGCACTTAACATATCAACGGCCTTCGATAAGGTTTGGCTGGTAACTTTAAATGCATCTAAGACCAAGCTCTTATCTCTACATCATAAACGCTCTGATCACCATCTGGCATCAATTGAAATAGATGGTTCTCATCTAGGGGAGGCCCCAGGTTTTGATAAGCTCCTGGGTTTGACCTTTACTCCTGATCTTAAATCGAACACATACATCAAGTCTGTGGCCAAGGTCGCTGGTAAAATAGTGGGATCCTTCTACCGCTCCAAAAGATATCTCACTAATGATGCAATTCTCTATCTATATAAAAGCCAAGTACTGCTGCCACATCTGGGCAGGAGATGCTAAAAACAGCCTACCCTTCCTTGACAGAGTACAAAATAGACTTTGTGGCTTGGTGGGGGATGCCCTTTTCTCTTCCCAGCAACCTCTTTCCCACAGAAGAGACGTAGCGAGCCTATCTTTTTTCTATCGTTATTTCCATGGCAGGTGTTCGTTTGAGCTCCATTCTCTGGTCCCCCCTCGCCAATCATTTTCAAAAAACACCCGACTAGCTGAAACCACCGTCAATAATTTCCCCCACTCCTTATCACTGCCTAAATCAAAACGTAGATTCCATGAACAAAGTTTCTTTCTTAGAACTGCACGCCTGTTGACCTCTGTTCCGCTTGCATGTTTCCCTCCCGACTTCAACCTGTATGTCTTCAAGTTCAACACAAACAAATTCCTGATAAACCGCCCCCGTAAGTAATTACACTTTATCAATTCTCCAATACTATTACTATACTGTCTCATTGATTACTGTACACACAATAACCCTTATCCCCGAGTGGTCCTTGGGCCTTGATTAATGGTGACCTCCATGTAAAAAAAATACGAAATCTGTATCAGCATAATAATTATGTTTTTTTGACTGGGCATCGCCGGGCAGTCTGCTTATATATATATATATATATATATATATATATATATATATATATATATATATATATATATATATATCTTTTTTCTCTCTTTCTCTCTGTCTCTCTCATAAAACTCTTTCTTTCTCTTTGTCTCTCTGTCTGTCTGTCTGTCTCTCTGTCTCTCTCTCTCTCTCACTCTCTCTCTCTCTCTCTCTCTATATATATATATATATATGTATAAGTGATTTAGATGAAATATTATTTTAGAAAACAAGCCTATTAAGATAGTAGAAACTTTGCATAGTTATTATGACGAGATAATATATTTTCTTTAACTTCAAATTTTCATTTATGCACACATGTATTTTATATATATATATATATATATATATATATAATATGTGCGTGACAGAATATATATTTTTTATGCTCACGTTTACCTAAATATAAACGAAACCCACTGTGTAAAAATTAGCAGTTATATATATATATGTTTTGTAACCATATAACAAACTAGATTATAATGAATGCTGTTAAAATAAAAACTCGTGTTTCTCATTGTTGTTATCTAAACCGGAGATCGTATCGATGGCGCCAGATAATCAACCGCGATTATTTTGACCGCGGGGACAGACGCAACATCTTTCTAGTTCGTGTTTTCTCAAAACTACTTAGCAAATATTCTTTCTTCTCTGACCTTTCTCTTTCTCCCTCTCTCTCTCTCTCTCTCTTTCTTTTTTCTCTCTTTATCTCTGTCTCTCTCATAAAACTCTTTCTTTCTCTCTCTCTCTCTCTCTCTCTCTCTCTCTCTCTCTATCTTTCTATACATATATATATATATATATATATAGAGAGAGAGAGAGAGAGAGAGAGAGAGAGAAAGTGTGGGAATGTATACTCAAGAAATGTCGTGTCAGCGCTGGCGACCATTTTCCCCCTTTCCCCTCGAATATCTTATATTGTTGACTACCGGCCGGCTAAAATAATTAGTTGTGAAACACTCTTTGAACAACTAAAATTCTCTTTGGTGTTTTGAGGTTGCGAATGTTAGAAGATTAGAAGTGACAAAACTTGGATAATTCGGAGATGGCCAAAAAAAGGAGATACAGGAAGGGCTTAGTTGTAAATAAAAAAAAAGAATGCTTCGCGGCCTTCTTTGAGGGGAAATGACTTTTTAGCCGGAATTCTTACTCATAGTAAAACTATTTGTAACATAAGGTTGTTGAGTTTTTTTTTTTTGTTTTTTTTGCATACTTCGTTTCTATAATGTCTATATTCTAACATACGGCATAATCATGTTGATACACCGATTCGCATCAGATAACCAACGATGAGCCTGACCAATACGTGCATTTGGAAATAGCAGGTGGTGTATGCACTCTCCGCTCATCTCGGCATTAGTTCCAGTCGTTCTGAATTTCTATTTACACTTTGAATAAAAACAGTAAAAAGTCAGGAGAGATATGGTTGGTTATTGTGCAACTACAAGCTACAAGAATTTCACTCACAAATCACAGTATCATCGGTGATGTTTGCGGTTTTCATCGACAACGTTGGACGAACAATGCAATATTTTAACATATAAAATAGTCTAGAATAACTTTCTTATTCGAAATGTATAAATTTACTAACAGACTGACAAACTCCAATTCTCGAAGAGTTAAATAGTTTTTTTATGAAAATAACCGCTGCATTCCTTTGTTGATATAAACTCTGTCGAGTGAGGTCAAAAATTTTTTTTTTTTGTACAACGACTAAAAATAATCAATTTCTATATTATCTATTTGCTTTCGGTTTAAATACATATTTATACACCAGTAGAGAGACCCGATGTTGCTCGGGATTGAATGATGTCATCAAAATCGGTGAAATCGCCCATTTTTTAATCAAATAGATTGATTAGCTGCTCTAGTTAGGGACCCGTCGCGGTGCACCAGGAAGAAAGTTTAGCATACGTCTTCGTAGTGACTTAGTCCACAATACATTGTAGTTTACATTGCAATATAGAGAACCTACTGCTGATTTTATGAAATTATTTTTTATATACTAGCTTGAATTAGTTTAAATTGCAAAAGTCAAGTATCATGTTTCATTTGTGCTCTAAACAGAATCATTCATTTCGAACTCGCCTCTATCATACCAAATAAGCTACTGTTGATTTTATACGCCTTGCCTTCCTGCTTGTCTATTTATAATGGCTTCAATTAAGGTTAACAATAAATAGTCACGTGTCATGGTGCAATTGTGCTTTAAACAGAAACATACATTTAAAATGCACCCTTGTTTTATCAAAGAACCTACTGTTGATTTTATATGTCGGGTCTTCAGCTTGTGTGATAATAAAATTTCTAAAATGCACTTGTAAAGTTATGCTATGTAAGGCGTAAACTTTGGTTAAAATCGGCTGTTCCTGTTTTTATCATTTTTTTCGATTATCGAATATCGATTATCGATTATCGATAGTTATTTCGATACAAAACCTACCTAAGTATACTGCCGGGCACATAATGCACCTTAGTGTGAAATTTCGTAACTATCCGCCGTTTTCGTGTCAATAGGTAACCAACTAATATACGCCACCTACACACACAGACAAACACATAGACAGACAAATTGCTTTTATATTTCTCCATGTTTTAATGTGTATTTTAACATTTTAAAATTTGAGTAATAATACGTGTATATATATATATATATATATATATATGTATATATATATATATAATTTAAAGGAGATTAGAACAATAGTCTAAAGAGCTGAGTGTATTTCAATGTAACAGTGAAATTACTAGTTTAATTAAAATACAGGAAGGAGAAAGTGCTCGTTGTAATTTAGATATATAATAAGCTCGATAGGTAAATATCCTAGAGCTAATTCAACATTAAGTAATGTGATTGATAATTTAAATTTAAAAATCAAGTTATAATTAAATTAAAAATCCGTTTCATAAGAAGGAACAACAACAAAATCAATTATCTGTACGATCGTTTCGGAAAACAATGCTTTTTATTGTGGTAGACATCAAGTTACGTACAATAATTACATATAGTTTTTTAATAAGCAAGGTCTTGATGTCTACCAAAATAAAAAGCATTGTTTTCCGAAACGATCGTACAGATAATTGATTTTGTTGTTGTTCCTTCTTATGAAACGGATTTTTAATTTAATTATAACTTGATTTTTAAATTTAAATTATCAATCACATTACTTAATATACATATATATATATATATATATATATATATATATATATATATATATATATATATATATATATATGAGAGAGAGAAAGGTTAAGGCTTCTCATCATGGGGTCCAGATTTTGAATCTCGCTGAATTCCGCCTCGTAGATGACGAAACACGTGTCAGTGGATATATATATATATATATATATATATATATATATATATATATATATATATATATATATATATATATACCAGATTAAACGGTTGGAAGATCAGAAAAGTGCAAAATCGATCTTAATAAACATTTCTATTTATTAAAATAAAATTGAATTTTTATTTTTTCAAATTTTCGAATAATAAAATATTCTTCTTCAGAAAATACAAATAATAAATAGAGTCGTTTATTAAAATCAATTTTATCCTAGCCTGGTATTTCAAACGTTACATCTTAAATTCTAAATATCGAGTGCTTTTCATTATTATTGAACCATACGTCCGACCAAACGTTAACACTGTTACCGGATATTTAAACATTATTTAACCTCTAGTTTCAATATCTGAGGAGGTGTTGGGTGTTACCTCAACCATAAGGCGTAAGCATAAGTAGTAGTAGTAGAAGAAGAAGAAGAAGAAGAAGAAGAAGAAGAAGAAGAAGAAGAAGAAGAGGGAGGAGCAGACAATGTCTGTATTTCCTGAAGCAGAAAAAAGTATTGCATAATAACATTATGAATCCAGCAATGTAAGAATGTAAAAAAAGACAAAAAAAAGAAAAATTACTCGGGATCGAAACCTCCATCGTCACTGCATCTCTATCAGATCAATCATTTTGAAAGCGTTGCAAATTTACAACATATACTTTTATGTTCAAAAACATATCAACTCAATCAACAAATGCACGGGGAGACGCCATGGTTGATGATAATTATGCAGTACGCTCTTTAGGTTGTAACTTCTTTCAATTTTGACCCGTAACCAACTATTTTAAATACAGCACAAAAGATGCAATTATTTGAGTCGCCTCTCTACGCCCTTTGACCTTTCATTTGGGAGAAGATACAGATAGATCAACAGATAGATAGACAATACAGATAGATCAACAGATAGATAGACAGACATAGTGAGTTTTATAAATGAGATGTGTATATAAAACATTCCGTGCGATGTTGTAGTAGAAATTAGCTTACATAGTTATACATATTATGAAAAAGAATACGTAAGAAACCAATCTACGACTTAGAAAACCGTGTAACTAAAATACCACTATTAAAAAATTCCACTGTAGATTTATGGGTTTTTTTTATGATAAGTTATGACGTTCAGGGAGTACTAGTGAGTTCACCCCTGGCTTTACCCCGATACGGAAACCTCACAAACTGAAACCATTTCGCGTGTAACAGAATGCGGATGCACGTATGTAAATGCATACGAAATGCGAAATGATGTCACTGTAGAAAATAAAACGATAAAAAGTAAGGACAGTACGTTAGAGAATACGATTATGTCAGGGACGCCAGAGCCATAAGGAGGATTCATGCGTGGTGGAAGAATGAGTAAATAAATGTCATTGTTGCATAAAAGACTGAGTTCGAATTATATTTTGTCTGGATATCCTTTTCAATGTAGACTGTCACAAAGTGTGGATCCCTGTTTGAACGTGTTCGTTTACTGTGTAACGTTACAGACGTCCTCTTTCCTTAAGCGCATCTGCTTCGAAATCTGATTACACATTCTTATGGTTTGTATAGTTATTGCTATGCGGTAGTTTCTCTTCTACGACGTCACAAAATAAATCCATTCATAAAAACGACACAAGCGCCCATTAGTCGCCATTAATATCGAGTGTTGGAAAGTAATGGAGCAGGTGTCAGTGCCAAGTTATTTTAAGTAAAAGAAAACGAGGTTTTCTCTATTTGTTTTCCTAGGGGAAATATTTCCTTAACTGATAGAATCGGGATATATCGATGAAGTGCAACGAAGAACGAAGCCTGCCCGATGCCAAAGACCATTACATATATAAAGCTTGAGTAAGAATATGTCTGGCACATATAAGAGTACACCTAAAAATGTCAGATTATATAATTATGTGCGGGCGCTCGCAGATAATGTGTGTATATATGTGTCTTTTGAATGTATTCGAACGTTGTGCGCAAATGCACATAAATGAAGCATATGTGTGACACTTTTGAATTCGTGTGAATGGTATATATCTGTGTATTTGTCCGTTTTACAGAATATGCGCACATTTTCAGATATTTAATGTTAAAAGCCATTAACTCTTAAGGGACGAGCTCTGGTGCACAAGTACTTACTTAGGCTGTGCCAACAGCATATCCTTTACATTCTTTTGACTCACGAGTATATATCTGACACAGTTAGACTCAGCTAATCAACTGAGGACCAAATCCGTCTATATAAAAACGTATAAGATATTAACAGCTATATACTCAAGAGTTAAAACAATCAAAATAATATTCTGTTCTCACAGCCTTGTAATAACATGCTTAATTGAAAAAAAGTGTTAAGAAATTAAGTATGGCTAAAAAATGTAATGGTTGGTATAACGTTGTCTAGGAACAAATACACGTTGTATCCAGTTTTAGTCGCAAAGAGATTAAGACAAATAACAGGAAATTACCCAATTTTTGTTTTGTACAGGACATTTATTTCTTTGGCGTTACTGTCGTTATGTCACCCACGTTATCTAGTACGTTCTCCTCGTCTCTCCCGAGTTCTCGAACGTTATCTCTTCTCCTATGAAATATTTGTCTTTCTCTGTTTTTATCATCCTTTCCCCCCCCCCACCGTTATCTGCGTAAAGGACTACGTTAGATCCAATAGGATCCTAACTCGGCAATTCCATTGTTTGTGATTTTATCCATTATATCTAATGCATTCACATATACTTATTGTAAGCTCATATGCGTAGCATAAAAGTAATAAGCCACAACATTTATATCCATGGCATATCATCGCAATGTGGTGCGTTGCAATTTACCGTGAACTAATTCTAGGTCAATGCCCTAGAAAGACAAGCACCTTTTAAACATCATTTAATAGAAATTTTCCTACGCGGCGGATATTAATTTGATAATTCGATGGACTATTTTGCCGTATGAAGACGAGATTGACCGCTTGTTACGTACCCTGTCGCATTTTTGTTCACTCATGCAAGACTTTGTTTTTATCGATCCTTTTCAATGGCTCTGTACTTCAGGTCACATGTATACTACTGTGTGGTTGAAAAATATGTCTTTTGCTTTCAATTAAGGAGAGCGAATTTCACATATCAGCATAAACTTTATATGAGAAATTAAATTTTAAATTCGTTTAATTCTAAGTTAAGTATGTTCATTATATTGAATAAGTGCCTTTATCACCATATTGCGTTAAATATTGATATTTTGTTTGAATGCTTTGAATGTAGGAAATCAACAATCGCTAAAATTACAGTTCAAAGAATTGACCAAAACTAACACACGCGTTAGCTATCGCATAGGTGTGCTGGATAGCCTTATCTAACACATTTAATATTAGTGTTTTATAATTTAGTATTTCCAATAAAAAATACACATGTGCTGTTTTTTTTTTTAGTTTTTTTAATAAATATGGCAAGGAATTATTTGGAAAAAAATACTTAACTCCATAAAAAGAAGAAATCTGGATTGGAAAAAAAATTGTTTCAATCTTGATTGAATCTTCCTCGCTGATCAATGATGAAGTGTTTTCTCACAATAAATAGTAAAATTTGCTCTGAGTACAATACGACAGTTATTTCTAATGTTTTCCCCCTTTTTTAAGAGCATGCTTTATATTCCATATCTACGCATGAGTTCTGTTAGTCGGTCTAAATCAAGGCAAAATAGAAGGAGTAAGAAGAGTTCTACTTTATAGATGAATTGAAATATATGTATTTAATTCATTTTGTATGATGCATAATGGCGTTGACACATCGGTTTCGTTATCTCACCGAGGTTAAGCGACGTTGAACCTGGCCAGTGCTTAAATAAGAGACCATTAAATCAGGTGATGTATGTGCTCTGAATCTTGGCGAGGGGCGGACGTTATCAAGCTACTCATGCTTAAGACACCTACATGAAATAATGTAACGCCTCCTTGACCTAAGATAACTAAGGGACTTTCGGATCGGAACTTTCTTCTCAATCGAATTTCCCTGCATATTGTAAACTCTGTTATTTGCCATTATCATTGTAACGATTTCAGTGTGCGTGTTTCACATATCAGATTCTCTGTAGTTTCTTTCCCACAAAAGAAGATGTTGCAAACTTGTCCCTGCTCTATCGCTATTTTAATGGCAAGTGTTCGACTGAGCTCCAATCTATGCCCCACTCGCCAATCCTTCAGAAAAAAAACTCGTCTAGCCAAAATCACCTCTACTCTCTATCATTGTCTAAACCTAAATATGGGTTCCATGAGCAAATTTTCTTCCTTAGAACTGCCCGCCCGTGGGACCCTGTATCGCTGGTCTTCTTTTTCAGTTAACGACAATATCATTATCTTCAAGTCCAACGTAAACAAGTTTTTGTTCAGCCGTCCTCGAAAATGATCTAATTATATCAAATTACTTCTATACGGCATAATCACGTTGACACACCGGTTCCCGTCACAGAAGTTAAGCAACGTTGAGCTTGGCTAGTACCAGATGGGTGACTATTTGGGAATTCTAGGTGCTGTATGTGCTTTCCGCTTATCTCGGCTTTTTTTCCAGTCGTTCTGAACCTCCACTTGCCACTGGTATTCAACAATGTCGAATCAAGAGAGGTGTGGTTGGATATTGCACAACTATTGCCACAAAAATTTCTCGCACAGGCACCCTTACCCTGGGTATCCATAGTCTGTCAAGACTGAAGGAAGCCTTTATATCAAATTACTTCTATAAACAATTATTACGTAACTGTTCCAATTACTACAATACACACATTAACACTTATCCTCGAGTTGCCTCCTTGCTTTGATATGCGGTGACCCTTTTGTAAAAAAAAAAAGATACACAATATGTTTAAAGCATGTAATCCCTTATGTCGGTTCCTTTTTTTTTTTGTAGCTGTGTTATTCGGACTCATGTGTTGCATTCACAGATTAAGATGTGATATTTTGTGGTTTACAATAGATGAAGATATTGCTATTGATTGGCCTTCTAAGATTTTGATACTCGTTCAATCATGATTATCCTCCGGTACTTGAACTGAATTACTTTTGAAAGTTTTTCAGCATTTATCGTGATATTTTTTTTACATTGATGCTATTGGCATTTGCCAGATTTCTTGTTTATGCATCAGCCTTTATTTCCATATCATATTTCCGATATCGTGATATTTTTTTATGAATGTTTTATCAGTTCGTCTTTATCCCCCTGGGATTACATTGATAACGTTGCCAAATCTAAGCTTTGTTGTATTCTTTCCCCAAATGTTTACTTGGTCTTCAAGGACGTTACTCGAAATCTCTTCCAGGAAAAGTGTGACAATGAATTGATAATGCATACTTACAAAAATGTAAAACATTTTTTCAATATTATCATATACAAATAGCGTAGGATTACTAGTTGCTTAATGATATCAAATGATTTCAGTTTCATTCTGTATCCGGCCTAAATTTATGCCATGTACAATTATTATTTTTTTTTTAATGTGTGGGTTAATGCATTCCGACCCAAGAGTATTTTCCAATTATCCTATGATGCTTAAATTGAGATGTTCTAATTCGATCATTCGATATATATACTAAATATATATATATATATATATATATATATATATATATATATATATAGTAATTCACATGCAGGCAGTTTCGCTGTATCACAGTTTTTAAGTGCGAATAGACTAGCACCCACCACGAGCCAAGAATGGAGCCTAAAACCATCGTGATAGCCGCTATTTAAAGTACCCCATTGGTTTGTTTATGTACAAACCAAGAGCTTCGAGTACATATATATATATATATATATATATATATATATATATATATATATATCCATACGCAAGCGCACACATATATACATATATATACACGTGTATATACATATATATATATATATTGCAATTAGGAAGGGAACACTTTTATGATTCATGATTAAAAGTAAATTTGTATATATATATATATATATATAAATATATATATATATATATATATTCCTTTAATCTTCTCTCCAATAAGGGGAGAAACGGGGAAACAGGAGAGAAAAGAAAGAGAAATGGGGAACGTTCGACTTGGAAAACCTTCTCTTTGCAAGCAAAGGGAATTCCTCCTTGGTTTGAACGTGATTAATCTCTAGGGCATTCGACCATAACGCTGTTTTATTTTAATCGTTATCCCACTTTCTTTCCCCCCGTAAATTGAATAAAACGCAATTTTAATCGCTTTTTCATTCTTTGTTTTAGAAATTCCCTCGATACAGCTTTGAGAAGCGATGGTCGAAACCGGTCAGATGGTTCCCCATTTCTCTTTCTTTTCTCTCCTGTTTCCCCCCCTCTTTTTGGAGAGAAGATTTAAGGAATATATATATATTTAATTATTTTAATTATTATAGTAAAAAAATAATAATTATATATATATATATATATATATATATATATATATTTATATGTACAAATTAACGTTTAATCATGAATCATAAAAGTCTTCCCTTTCTAATTGCAATATTTAAGTTTTGTTTCCCTAAAAATATTATGATATATATATATATATATATATATATATATATATAATATTGTTATTTTTCCAGAGGTAAAATAAGCAATGAAGTTTAACGAGGTTTATACAAAGGTGGCCAATACTAAAGTAGATCAGGGTATAGATTTATTGCAAACTTTTCATTCGTTTAAGCTATATCCTCTTAAGAAGTCTCTAGTTACTAGTAAATAGCTGACCGAAACATGCTCATTACTGTGTAGCAACATCTTACTGCTTATGTAAAAACAAATAAAGAGTATATATATATATATATATATATATATATATATATATATATATATATATATATATATATGAAGGAGTCAAAGCCAGACACATTGAGGCAGCTATGATCTTTGTAGATTTCTCCAAAGCATTCGACTCCGTACATAGAGGGAAAATGGCCAGCATATTAAAAGCATATGGCATTCCAAATGAAGTAATTAATGCTATCATAATGCTATATGAACACACTCGAGCTATGGTCAGGTCGCCAGATGGGGACAGTAAATTTTTCGACATCCACAATGGGGTTCTACAAGGAGATACTCTTGCCCCTTTTCTTTTTATTGTCTGTCTTGCCTTTGTACTTCGCACCTCTGTTGATATACACAACACGTTAGGCTTCACCCTAAATGAATCCAGAAACAGACGTCATCAATCATCACACATAACTGATGCAGATTACGCAGACAACATTGCTTTGTCCAAGAATAACACTGCTGATGCGCAAACACTGTTACATACGCTAGAAAAGTCTGAAAATGACATTGGTCTCCACATTAATGCGGATAAGACAAAGTTTAGGACTTTCAATGTGAAAGGAGAGATTAGGGCCCTGGTTGGATCAACACTGAAAGAAGTAGCTGAGTTTACGTTTTGGGCAGCAACATAGCTTCCACAGAGAAAGATATCGAAATTCTCATCTCAAAAGCATGGGCCGCATTGGATGGGCTGCGTTCAGTATGGACTTCGGGACTAACTAACAAACTGAAAAGGCAGTTCTTCAGGGCAGTGGTAGAGTCTGTTCTTGTTTACGGTGCTACAGCATGGATACTCGCCAAAAGATTGGAAATAAAACTAGACGGTACATACACCATGCTACGAACAGTATTAAATATATCTTGGCAAAATGATTCTACGAAGCAGCAACTTTATGGCAACCTACCTGCCATATCTAATACCATCAGAGAAAGACGCCTCCGATTTGCTGGTTATTGTCTGAGGAGCAAGCATGAATTGGTGAGTGATGTATTGCTATAGACTACACGACACGGACGCGCAAGCAAAGGACGACATAGATCCACGTACAATCAGCAAATAGCACACGACATCAACAGTGAACTGAAGATCTGAGGCAGCTGATGGAAGACAGGAAACTCTGGAGAGGAAGAGTCATATTTGTCCGGGCAAGGAGCCCGTCATCATGATGATGTTATATATATATATATATATATATATATATATATATATATATATATATATATATATATATATATATACTCGAACAGATGTGAACAACTTTAATGCATTTGAATATATTTGCGAGGGGGATTATCATTATCCATAATATTCGTAATGCATACACATACTAAGTATTATCAGCTTAATATTGAGCTATTGGTTATTGCAAGTTTATGATTGATATTTCAAATGGAAGAGAGATAGAGAAAAGGAAAGATGTATATATATGTGTGTGTATGTGTGTGTGTGTGTGTGTGTGTGTGTGTGGGTGTGTGTGTGTAGTTACAGATATCTGACATTTACAGATAGACAGATAACATGTGTTCAAATAACTTTGTATGATGCATATTTTAGTTTTTCATTATAACTTTCGACAAAAACGAGACCAAACGTTGTCTTAGACTGAATAAGAAACCTGAGGCAAGTTGTCGCTCTATTATAGCGACGTATATGTTAGTATACATACAGGTAAACAATTAATAAACCATTCTACTCTCTGAGTCATACCAAGGTCACATAGAATCGCTTCAAGATTTATCACGTATGTGATCCAGGACTCGCCGGCTGGACTTGCTAATATACATATAAAATACTTTAGACATCAAAAGATGAAAACCTATACAGACAGAATGTATGAAAGACAGAAATGAGAAAAAAACTAGGAATATGATAGTTTATGAAGAAGATCGCTAGTTCTGAGGAAACTGGATGGATTTCCTGGTGTTTTTTCTTTTAATTCTAGCTGTATTTAATTGTTTTTTTTTCTTTTTCGCTTTTCGCTATTGTCAATACTCACCCAGTCGACAGGAGTTTGTCCTCATTTATTATTAAAGTTCGTAGAAAAATTTAACTCAATTAAATCAACTTTTAAATGTATATTAATTTCAAAATGTCCAAAAGAAACAAATGCCCATTCTTATTTTATATTTCGATAAAGACAATTTCTATTTGTGTGATTAATCGCTCAGTTGTTAATTAAGCGAATGATTATGTAATTAAATTTAATCGATTTGAACATCAGTGTGAAAGACGTCTGAAAATCACAGCTTCCGCCAACGGACATTTGAAATTAAAGGATCTATTACATTTTCTCCTCATATGAAAAACATTATTTTATTGACATATGCTTTATTCTCGTTTCTCCTTTCTTATTCTAATGGTAATATTGAAATATACATAAATCTACACGATGTATACTTCGTAGAACGATGTTCTTACGTATTTCTATTTGTGAAGAGTGAAAAGTGAACCTTGGCAAACTCTTAACTCCATTGCTGTGTCTTTTAATTCTTATATTCCATACGCGATGTTTCTGCGAAGGAAGACTTGCTGGATGCCGAGTCGGGAACCATCTATTTAAAACATCGGTGATTGATTTTATACTTGGAAGTAATATTTATTTTTTATTGTTGTTTTAGTGTCATGGCTTGTATGGAGCGATTTCCATGAAAATAATATTAAAACAAACATTTTGTCCGTTACAGATTTCTAAAATACTTGAGAAATTGCTAAACAAATTTCATAGCAAACTAATCGATAAACTCGGACAAGTCATAGGTCATTTACAATTTATCTAAGTATAAATATAAGACAACGAAATGTTAACATAAATTTAAACAAATCATTACTCAGGGTTTGAAAGCCAAAGAGTTAGCTGGAGGAATCGATTAGATTAGACAGTTCGCTTACGAATATGTTAAGTTTTCGAATACAAAACGCCATTAATATAATTTGCTTTAATTGAGACATAAAATAATATCATGACGAGTATATTAAATCTTTACTTAACAAAGACTCGGTCTTTCCATCCTCCTTGACCCTTTTCGGCTATTTGGTATCAGTTGGGGGTGGTGATAGGGCAATTGCGGGATGAGGAGGGGATAGAGAACTTATAGATATGCAGCTTAAATTTTCTTAGTTCCATTTAACACATTTAACATTTTCCTTAATATTCCAGCTGTTTTTTTTTATTCTTATTCGTTGTATCTTTCCAAACATCCCTCTGGTTCCAATTTCTCCCATTCATTTTTCAAAGGTTTTCGTAATTGTTCCTAGTGCTCCTACTATTATAGGTATTATCCTGATTTTTTATTTTCTTCATCATCCATATCCCTTTCAGCTCTCTGGCTAACTCTGTGTATTTGCTCCGTTTTTCCTTTTCTTTGATATTTATCCTGTAGTCATTTGACAGGACTTTTCTTTCTTGTTAATTTTTACGACATCCGATACTCTTACATACACGTGTTTATCTGTTTGTATGTCCATGTCCCATAGGATTCTTGCAGCCATTTCTAACTGCTTCGTTAGTCTATCTTTCATAATCTTATGAATTGTTCGTGTAGCTGTTTCCCTTCTCATTTTTCTTTCATCATCTTATTTCCCGTCTCCTTTTCTACCTTGTTTGGTTCTTCCGTGTCTTTTTTGCAGTAATTATTCTTTCGTGCATTATGCATAGTCATGAGGTTCCTGGTCTTCTGGTAGCGATACTTTAGTTCTTCTTTGGTCTAGTTTATAAAATATCTAGAGTATCTGGTGAGTGACGCTGCCCACGCGTTTATCCCTTTAATTAAGTTTCGACTATTTAGTTTGGTTTCGAGGAGTTTACTTGTTCTTCCGAGGTATTCCTTTAGAATTTTCTCTTTCATTTCCGCTGTTTTCATGACGTCTGCTTCAGGCACCCCCGGGTGTTTGTAGATATATTCATCTAGTTCCCACATTTTTTTTGATTGGGCAGTACTATACCGTTAGTTGCTTCTAGTTTTCGTGGTCAGCAGTATGCACCTTTAAATACAAAATTCCATTTGGATATCCTGGCTAAAGATTCCATCAGCTGTCAGTTCACGTCTCCATTTTTTATTGCATTTTCTATCAGATTGGTTATAAAACTTGGTATTTTGTATATTCTCAGACATTTTATTATAGATGCTTGCGGGATTCTATCGTATGTTGTCTTATATTCTATCCATGCTATGGTTAAGTTCTTTTTTCTACTTTGGATCTAAGTATAATAAGTCGAGTGTTACTTTTTTCCGTTTTGGCATTATTTCTGTTCCTTTGGGAGTAGTCCACGGCTATGAAGTGAATGATAAATTTGTTTTTTCAGTTGTGCGGTAAGTATTTTCCTCATTGCAGGTAGACAGGTTATAGGTCTGCAGTTGCTGTGTATGATTCTTTTTCTGCGTCTTTTTGCACCAGTGTTGTTCTACCTTTGGTCATCCATTCTGGTACATGTGTTTCGCGCATGCATCTTTTCAGTTGCTAAACTAGCCTTTCATGTAATGTCGTGAATTTCTTAAACCGGAATGCGTGTATTCTGTCATGACCTGGTGTTCTCCAGTTGGTTATTTTTGTAGGCTTGTCTTGAGGGTTTCCTTGTTGATTTCAGTCCCTGTTCCTTCTTCGATTTGTTGTGACTCTTCTTTCATTTCTTTCAACCATTCTGCTTTTCTGTTTTGGTCCTTTCGTTCTTCCCATAGCTGACTACAGTAGTGTTTTAGTTTCGTCAGGTCCGGTTGTTCTGTTTTCGTTTTTTCTCCCATTTACATTTTGGTAGAATTTGGTTTCGTTATTTATTATTAATCTCGCTTCTTTTGCTGCTATTTTTCCTACACTTCTTCCTGTTTCATGTTGAGCCGCTCTTCGCTGGTCGCATTTCTGCTTTCCCTACCTGTTCT
The DNA here is from genome assembly GCF_053919585.1 of Euprymna scolopes. Classification (NCBI taxonomy): domain Eukaryota; kingdom Metazoa; phylum Mollusca; class Cephalopoda; order Sepiida; family Sepiolidae; genus Euprymna; species Euprymna scolopes. Next base: position 43,055,643 of record NC_136498.1, on the reverse strand, counting down.
AGTTGTTTTCATCTTGTTTATCGTTTTGGTTTATTTCTTTAGTTTGTTAATCTGTGGTTCCAGCCTCAATTTCCATCCAGGTTTTGTTCACTCTTTTCCCTTCTCAGCCTTTTTTCCTTAAACTTCATACTTACTGTCTTGGCACCTGCATAGATTCAATTGTTTAGATTTGTAATGTTCCCTGCTGGGATGTGTGGGAGTTTGTTCACCTTCTCTATTTCAGTTTTTAGGTTTTTTTTACTTTTGATTACTTAAGGATTGAAGCTTTGTTTTTACCTCGTTCATAATTTTCTTGATGTATTCTCCTTCAGCTAATTCATTTTCGTTAGGTTCTGTTGTTTCATGGGTTTTGGTCTCCATGTTCCTTGTATCCAATATTTGCAGCTCTTCTTTCTCTGGAGGTCTTATGTTTTGGGTTTGCTTGAAGCTCGTCTGTGCCATCATTTATCTTGTGTTGTATTTCATTCAGTTCTAACTTTGAAAGCCAGCCTCTCTTGAGGATAAGTTTCGATTGGTCTGCGATACTTTGTTCCGAGAGATGGTAGTCACTAGCCATGTCCCATAATTCTTTCATCCGTTTGCGATATCTTGGGTCTTTGGGGTGACTTCTCTAATAGTATTCTATGACGAGTCTATTCTCTCTTTTTGTTTATTTATCTCTTCGATTTTTGGGTTGGTGTTGATTACTTTGGTTCGCATGTGTTTTTTTTTTCTGTCTTATTTTGGTACCTAAAATTAGAGGGAGTACTTCCGTGTTCTGTGTCGGTGCTTTTTCTGAAATTAAAAAAGGAGTAAATATTTGCAGGATGGTAACTGAGTCCCCCATGCTGACCATTGAGGGAGTACCTGCCGTTCATGATATCCAGATCTTTCATCTGGGTCACACATTCCGTATTTTTTTGTAAGTTGAATATTTAATATTGTAGTGTGTGTGGCAATACCAAGCCCAGAATTGCGGTTCTGTCACAGGGATAATTTTATTAATCACATAGGTGAGAGGAATTGTGCACTATCCTAATTACATAAAGAACATGAAAACGCGGCACAAAGACGAAAAAACAACTAAGTATTATACTTAGAATGAGTTGTAATGTCGAACTTTGTCTTCTGTAAAGAAGTTTTAAGATCAATCTCCCTTACTCAATGGTGCATAGTCGCTAGTATTAGCGAAAATGGGTCGCATAAGTCTCAGCATAAGTCTTCCTTTAATGTTATAATAAGGATAACTTATTAAAACAAATTCAGTAACTAAGTGGTAGATAAACACTTATACTTTACGGTTAAATTATGGTCAATGTAGGTAGTTTAAGGGGGTTGGGTTCTTATACCTTATATGAAATATTGATGTTAGTGGTAATGTCACATAGAGACAATTTAAGACGCATAAAATAAAATACGTAAACTATTTCTTACATTCTTATTCGGATAAACCAAGCAAAATACAAAAAAGGTATTTATGTATATTTCGAAATATGGTCGATCCTAGAATGACTTTTCCCCAAGTAATTCTGACGTCTTTACGTTCACCCTACCACAAATATGCAGTAGTTGACGAAATAATATGAACACTCTACGTGGTTTGCTGGTCAGTATATTTTGATAAATATTTTATCAGAGCGTGGTCAACAGATAGACCAGTTCCTCGGGGGGGGGGGCGACTTGTTACTTTTAATAAGAGTAATGAATTAAACTCCTAATGCAATTAAATAAAAAGACATATTCATGGCAGTATAAAAAAACTAATTAAACATCTAAGGAAGTTAATTAAAACTATTTTTTAGTTTTTCCCTGTTTTGTTAGATTGAGTTCACACAAAGATGTTACACAAGGTATATTAAAGAAAGACAATTCAAAATACAGAATAAAATACGTAAACTATTTTTTACTTGCTTATTCGAGAAAAATGTAATTATTATTATTATTATTATTATTATTATTATTATTATTATTATTATTATTATCATTATTGTTATTATTATTATTATTATTATTATTATTGATATTATTATTATAAATATTATTAATATTATTATAATATTATTATTATTAATATTATTATGAATATTATTAATATTATTAGTAGTATTATTATTAATATTATTATTAATATTATTATGTATATTATTAATGTTATTACTAATATTGTTATTAGTATTGTCATTAATATTATTAATATTATTAATAATATTATTATTACTAATATTTTTATTATCATTAATACTAATATTATTATTAAGTGAAAGACAAACAACAAAGTATAATTATTTTTTCAGCAGGGGAAAGAAGAGAGAAAGGATCGTCAAACAAGCGTTAACTCGACCGCTTTTCTCTACGTCCAAATTCCAACTTCGACTCTATGTCCAACTAGCCTGATCACGTGGTAGCAACCACGTTCTTTCCATCGGCTGTTTTTAAAGCTTTCTGTAAAATGTGTCTATTTTATAGCTCAATAATGTTTTACAACTTTTATCCAAACACTTTCTTATCTTATCGCTTGTTTTTCTCGCCAGTTAGATAGGTAGATCAAGATGGATAGATAGCTAGATCGAGATAGATAGACAGCTAGATAAATAGATTCAAAGATATATAGATAAATAGATCGATAGATATATCGATAATACACATATATAGAGATCGACGGACAGATAATTTCCTCTGTTCCACATACTATATAACACGCACGCACACACACACACACACACACACACACATATATATATATATATAACACGCACGCACGCACACACACACACACATATATATATATATGTGTGTGTGTGTGTGTGTGTGTGTGTGTGTATGTGTGTGTGTGTGTGTGTGTGTGTGTGTGTGTGTGTGTGTGTGTGCAAGATGCATTAGAGAAATTATTTTTGAGGAGATTTATCGGAATAATACAAAGCTCAGCAATCCTTCAAAGGAGACTTTCGGAGAATGATTCGCCGGTGGCCATGCCTTATATAAGCTGAAAGATGCTTAAATATTACAAGATTCATATTTATTAAATGGAATATAAATCTGCTAAAAATTAGAGATTCTTAACATTTATATAAAAATATATTACTTCCAATTGATTTATTTTTAGAACGTGCTATCTTCATTCTTATTTTTACTTTACTTTTACACCTAGAGTTTAGAAATCTTCTATGCTGAGTTCAGTCACATCATATACATTGTGATCGAAATAAAGAGTAATATCCCTGATAAAGCTATAAATATACAATCTCCTTTTCGCCAAAAAGAACAAAGTGTACGTTAACGTTTTACATGTTACATTGTTCGGGAAGCAACACACGTGTGGCCTCAATCGCAAAGGGGACAAAGAATAAGAGAGAACTTCATCTTTCTTTTTCTTTGTAACAATGACATTTATTGCCTCATAGTTACAGTCGTGATGTCACCCACGTAATCTCGAACGTTCTCTACACATCTAACATGATCGTCCTTTTTCTTCTTTTTGTAGTCTTTTTTTTACCAGTGACGTAATTTCTCATGCATTTGCATATAGCCGTCCGCGCTACATCACACTCAATGTTTGGTTGCTCGGTCGTTTGATTTACGACATATCAACCCTTTTCGACCTATTTAATGTCGAATCCAGTAATTCCGGAATGAATATTTTACGATCCATATTCTTTATACATTTATTTATTTCATTTATCATATTTAGCTTGATTATTTTTAGAGCATATACAATATTTTCGTGTTTACCTGTTTTGGTAAAAGATGATATGCTTGAATTTGTTTATATAATCAAGTAGTTCAATTCTTTTGAAGAGAAAAATTGTTGCTTTTGTTATTGGCTTTGCAGAATATGATTGAGTTTTGCAAAAAAAATTGAATCGTTACGATAATATTTTTTTATTGGTAATAAAATGCCCTAAATTGTTCGTTGCACTTCAAAGCAGACACATCTGTGTTTAAAGTTTCATAATTTTTCTTTAAATATTTTTAAAAGTAATCTCGCTAATATGTTTAAATTATTAGAAAATATGTCGCTTGTTATATAAAACTTGTTTGTTTTAAAATATCCGTATTATTGATTTTGGTTAACACGAAATCGCCATTATAGTAAGATGTGCTAGATGATATGAAGTAATAGTGGCGTGCTTGCTGGCGTAGTTCGCTTTAAACGAGAGATTCCACGCACAAGATTCTGCGGTTATTTCACCTCCAGACACAATCAAATAAAGAGACACGATTTAGAAGCAAAGTGTCGTCGATTCTGAATCACGGAAAGCAATTTCCTTCAATGTTATTAATGTTTAGATTCAATTTTCGCTCTTACACTTTTCTCTCGTAGGTGCATTAATTTTTGCGCTTTTTATTATTATTATCATTATTATTATTACTATTATTATTATTATTATTATTATTATTATTATTATTATTATTATTATTATTCGTAGCAGTAGTAGTAGTAGCAGAAGAAATTATTATAGAAGTAGGAGAAGGGGTAGAAAAAGGAACTGGGTGAAAAGGGGGAGGAGTATTAGTAATACTTAGCGTTAAACATGTTTTTTACCTGCTTATTTCGCATTTTATATAAAGTTGTCGATTATTCGGTTAGTACAGATCAATATAGCTGGTTTTTAGTTGATTCGTTGACGTTTATTGTCATCAAAATCAGACGGTCTCAAATTAACGTAATCCTTACTTTTATTGAAAACCTATGAAGTGCTTATGCGGCGGGTATTATTTGGAAGTAGAAGTTGTTTATTAATTTTTTTTATATTAATACAGGGCGGAACGTCAAAATTATTGCCATAAACAGAAGACATGATTCCATTTCCGTTTGATGAAAACCTTTCTTGTGTGTGTTGCAGACCACCTACTAGTTTGCCAGTTGTGTACAAATCCCAAGAGCAATAGGAACATTCTATCATGTGCCGCTGTACAACCATGCTCTCTACCGAACTAAGTTATTACTACTGGACCATCGATGGATTGCCATTAATAACAGGGGCGTGCTCAGGGTGATAAAAACAAAGTTTCCGGCCACGCTTATGGTCATGGTGTGGTTTCAAGTGAGGCCCACATCATGCCACCTGACATCTTCGAAGTCGGCTTGAAAGTCAACATCAAAGTGTACTTGGATATGCTAAAGAGTGTGGTGATCCCTTAGTGCAATAAGATGGCAGCTGGCAGATCCTGGGTGTTGCAGCAGGACTCGGCGCCGGCCCATAAGTTCAAAGAGACTCATGCTTTACTTATGAATGAGTGCTACGACTTTGTCCCCTTCTCTCACTGGCACCTTCCGCTTTCGACCTAAACCCGCTAGACTACTTCGTGTGGTCGAGAACATCATCAATATGATCTTCCACAACACCAAAGCCCACCTGATTTGCGTCATCTGTCGAGTTTTTGCCGAGCTCCCGCTCGCGCTTATGGAAAAGTCCTGCTCCTAGTCCCGGACCCGTATCGAAGCAGTGATTTAGGCTGAAGGCGACTACATTAAATAGATGCCACCTCTACTACATACTCAAGTTACCTGAATTGATTTTTTTTTAATAAAAGTGTAAAAATCTTGTTTTCTTTAAAGCGAAACTCTTATCATTTCACTTGGTAATATAAGTGTGATCAGAGTTAGTAGGCGGGTGGTATGCTAGCACAGTTTCAGACAGAATATAACAGAATATGATATCGAATTTATAAATCATATTGTGCACCAAAGAATTAATAACCAAATATCCACAGCTGGACATATGTAAGGAAGTTGATTGCAGTTTTCATTCAACCCTTACTCCAGTTAGTAGTCTAGAAGATCACAGAAACTTGTAGCATGGGGGAAACTTAAACAATAGCCTCCACGGTTTTTATCGATCATTGATGTGTAATAGTTTTACTTTTTTCTGTAGGAAGTCGTTTTTTGAGTAGGAAAATGTGATAGCTGTTTAGATGTCATTTTGAGGTGCGTAATTACTAGGGCTGTGACAACAGTGTATTCTTTTCATTGTTTTGACTCTTGGGTATATATCCGGTTATATCTTATGTTTTTATATAGACGGATTTGGTTCTCGGTTGATTGACTGTGTCTTACTGCGTCAGATATATACTCGAGAGTCATAAGAATTAAAAGACTATTTTGTTGTCACAGCCCTACTAATAACTTTCCCTGAACCATACCAAGATAGATTCCAAAAGTAATGTCTCCTATTTTTATTTTACAGATGATCGATCTAAAGGGATTACAGATTTCATTGTGTTGATTACTGTACTTAAACATACACGTTCTGAAAGTTCCATTTCTCTGTTTAGTGACAGTGTAAGACTATTAAAAAGCAACACCTATCAAGGACTGCGTCAGAAGCCAAGATTCGTCATTGAATACCTGGCAAGAAATCATTTAGAATTGTTATGACTATGTAGAAAATAATTTCTGAAGCGCAAAAGGTCGGTCGTTTTAATGGTAATACTTTCGTCTTCGTAATCCTTAAACTTTTTGAGTTAAAAATTATATGAGGAGTTACTTTTGGCATGACCCTCTTATGACAAAGCGCACTCTAGATGCCAATGCACAGCCATCGTTAAACGAGGTCTGGTCATTAGCGTGTTGCAAATTGCATTGGAAATTGGATGACTATTTTAAAAGTACTAATCCTGTCTTTGTAGGTCTTCGACTTTTTACATTAAAAATAAATAAGCAATTTGTACACATTAGGCTTTAATGGGATTATTATTTACCAAACAACTGCTATAGACTCGCTTTATATATATATATATATATATATATATATAGAGAGAGAGAGAGAGAGAGAGAGAGAGAGAGAGAGAGACAGAGAGAGAGAGAAAGACAGACAGACAGACAGACAGACAGACAGATAGTAGCAGTTGCTCGGGCGCTATGTACTGTTCATTATTTTATGTGCATATATATATATATATATATATATATATATATATATATATATATATATATAATTTGATTCAGGTCCAGATAAATCTAAAATTTCAAGTGTTTGGACTCAAAGTTGGCAGAGAAGTTTGGCAGAGTCTGCAAAGATCAACTTAGACCTCTTGACAACCAAATTGTCGCCCAAAAACTGATTTAAAAGCTTGCTATATGTATGTATGAATCCCCTTAATGTAAAATTTCAAATATTTAGACCCAAAATTAGCTGAATAGTTTGCTAGAGACCGCAAAGGTCAAATCATGTGAACTTTGACCCCTTGGCAACTTAATTTCCGGCCAAAACCCGATTAAAACTTGTTCTATGGCTTAATAAACTTTATGTATAATTTCGAATGTTTAGAGCAAAAACTTGCTGAGTAATTTGGTAGAGACCATAGAGGTCAATTTTTTGTCAACTTTGACCCGATTTTGACCCCTTAACATTTATTGTTTTGGGTTCAAATCTAATTAAAAAGTTTGATCCATGTTCAATTAACCTACATGTAAAATTCCAAGTGCTTAGACCCAAAATTGGTGGGATGTTTAGTAGAGTTTTTAAAGGTGCAATCCTTGAATTTGACTCTTGACAGAAAGATTTCTGACCGAAATCCGATTAAAAAGTTTTTCCCAAATCTAAGTCTGTAGACTCCAAATTGACAAAGTAGTTTGATAGAAAAGTGTAAAGACAGAGACAGACAGACACACATACAGACAATTTCACTTTATATATATAAATATATATATAATTAGGAATTTATGTGTGAGTGCGTGCGTGTGGACGTGATAGAGGAAATTGGATAATATCATATTTATAACAACTGTCATTCTCCTCTGTGTTCCTGTATTTAGTCGGACAGTGATCAATATTTATATAAAACATTTGTTGTCTATAACCTATACATGTATTATTACTAAACACACTTCAGCATTGGAAACATGTTATCTCCTAAAATACTCAATAAATTTTGAAAAAGAAAGACTTGTAAACTTTTCCCGATTTGTTTGAAGTGTAAAACATGTTTGTAGACAATAAATTCAGACTCAAAAGGAAGTACTGAAGAACAAAATGAAATAAAGTTGAATGGCAGTATAATTAGAATAGAGAAAGCAACGGCCTGTATGAACGGATGAAGTAAAAGCTGTGGTTATTAAAGTGTAGAGAAGCGAGCAAAAGAAATGGACAAAACGAAAGACAGAGGAAGAACATGAAACAAGAAAGGGATGTTATTTCGAGAAAGAGTGACGGAAGGATGAAGGAGAGGTTGATAAAAAGAGGAAAGTTCTGAAGTAGAAACAGTAAGGAAATAAGTGATTGGTCGATACGTATTTTGATGGAAGGGGCAAAGAAAGAGATGACGGATAAATACAAAGAAATATAGATAACGAAATGGTAATTGAAAAGATGAAATTAAATGAAGTGATCCAATAAAAGGAGCAAATGGAAAAATGATGGAGAAATTTAAAAGGGAAGACATGCATACCGAAATGAAAAGATGAAAATAAAACAAGAAGTCGAAAAAGTAAAGAACGAAAAAGTCGAAGAGATAACATTAAAGAGAGGGAGAGAGAGAGAGAGAGAAAGAGAGAGATATATAACTAAAAGAACGTAAATAAAAGCGAATAAAAAACAAAGGGTTAAGAGAAAAGGTTGGTTGGTTTTGTTTTACGGCATATCAACCCTTTTCGGGTTATTTAATGCCGAATCCAAAGATTTTGAAGAAAATTTTTTTAATAGAATATATTTGTTGTTTTCGCGTCGGTTTCTACTTAACCCATAGTTGGGACCCTAACAGGTACTACCACTCCGGGTCAGAGTGGACCTGGGAGCAATGGTAATTAAAGGGTGGCTCCACACTCCCCAAAGCCCACAAGCTGGGGCCTCACCACTGGATATAGTTTAAGGTCATATTCAGGACCCCCATTGAGGGACTTTTACCCTCTGCAGGGGGGCAGTCAGCGTATTCTAATGCCCCACCGACTGGGCCTAAGAGAAAAGGAGAGAGAAAATTAAATAAAGGAAATAAATTAATAAAGAGATAGAAGCGCACTACTCTGAATAATTCCAAAAAGATAAATAATTAAAATACTGAAAGAAAAAAAGGGAAACCTTAAAATTAATAATAGGCAGAATATAGAATATACCCCAGGACAAAGAGAAACTAAAAGACGATCCCTGTTTTTTTTTTTGTTTGTTTTTTTTTTTTACTGGAAAGGGAAACGAAATGAGTTAATTAAGAAACAGGCTGTGAAAAAGAAAAGAAAAAGATCAAAGAAAATATTTGAAACAAATCGAGTAATGACGAAATAAAAATAAAAACAACAGAATAAAAAATGAACTGAGTATCTAGGAAAAGTGACGGACAGAAATGTCAAGATTTTGAACTTAAAATGTTATACGTATGAAATAGAAAGAGTTCCGAGGGTAGTTCCCAAAGTAAAACCTCATATTTTTTACTCAAAATCTAAAAGCTATGAAGGCAATGGTGGCATCATTAAAACTAAAAACCTTTTTGTCTCAAAATTATCTTTTTTATATATTCACATATTCAGGATATTTACATATTCACTACCATTCGCAATGCACTTTTGCCAGCTATTAACGACACCTCACTAGTAAATTTCGCTTTGTCGCTCACATCTCTGTCGCCATTCTGAAAATAGCCGAACCCATCTCCTAACTGTACTAACGTGAATTGCATTGGCTTTGTAAACGTCCAACAGCCGTCGCTGAAAGTTGTTCATTTCAATTTTGTCTGCATGGAAGAATTCAATGGCGTGTCTCTGTTTTTGTCGTTGCTTTCTTAGAGTTTCACGCCGTCAATAGTGGCACTAGAGAGATGAATTTTTAGATCATGATTGCATAAGCGCATTCATTATAACAATGTAATTTGTAATCGCCGTGTTCCACTAAGGCGAAATAAATAAGTAGGCGGCGTTACATTTTCATAGGCCCTTTTAATAAAAAAGAAGAAGAAATAGAAAAATAGAAATGAAGAAAAATAGATAAAAGATAAAGAAAAACAAACAAAAAATCGAAGGAAAAATAAAATAAAAATTATGGAAGTTCACAAGTGTGAAAGCAGGAAAAGCAATAAAGAACATGGGCGAGAAATCAAAGATTACAGTGATTATAATCAACGGGGTGCATTCCAAAAAGCGAAATATTACGAAATATAATAAAACGGAACCCGAACCAGGCACTTAGAATATACACGTACTGACATACGATTAAGCCTATTGCTGTTTTTGTTTTCGTTTTTCACGTGTCATGAAAATACAAAATCACTTTTCATGGCAAAGGTCAGATTTTATTCAGTTTTCTGTATTAAACAGTAGCGATGCATAATTCAAGCATGAATTTTAAACTTCCCAGAGTCGATATATTGGGTTATTTATGTCTTTTATTGCCTTTTTAATAGTTATTAATTTTAGTTTCTGATTACGAATGAAGTTCTCTTTATTTTAGACGTGTTTTATCTGTTTATTAGACACGGCAATTTTTCGTTTACGTTGCTCATCGCGATGCATTGACATTTTAGAAATGAAGTCCCATCGCGATGTTCTCTAAATTATTATTATCCCGTTACAAATGAAATGTCACTCAGTGTAATCAAAATAAAATTAAGAATTGGCATGTAAATAAAAAATAATATATTAATAAAATACAATCAAATACAAAAATCTAATAAACGAGAGATTAACCGGTGTCGTTTGGACCAATGAACGTTTTAGAAAAAGTTGAAAATTAGCATTACGAGGTGCCTTAAATAAGTTTTAAAACTTTTTTCATGTAGACACTTTTATTGATAGTACACACGTTAAGCTCTAGTCCTCTTCGAAGTAATCTCCTCCGGCTGCAATGCATTGTTGTACCGTTCCAACAGCTTCTTGAAGGCCTCATGAAAGTCCTCTTGTGTGACAGTGTCAATGACCCTTATCACAGACTCTTTTATCTCCTCACATATCTTTCAACCACAGCTTCTAAAGTTTTTCTTTGAGCTTAGGGAATAACTAAAAATCACAGAGAGCGATGGCTGCACTATAGGAAATAAGGAACTGCTATGATCCCCATTAAGTCTGTGACTAGGTTGGAGTTGTAGACTGGTGCATTGTCCTGGTGGAAATGCCACTGACCTGATTTGAAGAGTGCTTACATCTTCCGACGTAATCTTTTTCTGAGCTCCCTTAAAACCTCACCTCAACATAGTATTTCTTTGTTTAATGTCTGTCTAGTGGGAACCATGTAGACCATGCTAATGCTGTAAACGTTTCTGAGGAGATTTGCTGTATCTGATCTTCTTGGGTCTGGAAGAGCCAGCATGCTTCCACTGGGAATTCTGTCTTTTTCTCTGGGTCATAGTAGTAGATCCAGTTTTCATCGCAGGTCGCCAGAGCATCAAGAACAGTGAGATTTGACTGGCCAGCTAGACCATCTCTTTGCTGCTATGATAACTGTTGGAGACGCCCCTCCATGGGATTAATCGACGTCATTTCTTCTAGTGACGTCACTTCCGGTATCGAGACCGGTGCCCGTCAGAGATTGACACGCGCCCCACCGTTGAGGAATGGATTTGCTCAACTCACTTTGCCTGTAATTTATATGAATACATGTTTCGTTCCTAAAAATCCCGTCTTCCTTTCGTTTATTACCATTTAACCCCATAACAATAACATATTTTTTCTGATCTTCTCTGGGTAACCTTGAGGCAAACTTCCCGCAAATTTTCCGCATTTTCAATTCCTCGCGAATAATTGCATACAGTTCCCACGCTGACCAAAACTGTGCACTTATTGTCTCTATAGACGTCCCTTCTCACAGCATCTTTTACATCCGCAAATATCTCACACGACAGCCTTTAAGGTTTTCCTTGCACTTAAGGAATAACCAAAAGTACCAGGGAGCAGAGTATAGACTACAGGGAAGGTGAGGAACTGTCTTGATGGTTAAATAGTCTGTGACAATGTTAGACTTGTGGACTACACCATTGGAACAAACTTCCCACACATCTTCTGCATTTTCAGTTCTCCGTGAATTATTGTGTGAACAGTTCCCACACTGACATCAAACTGTGCACTTATTGTTTTTATAGACGCACACGTGCCCTTATCAATGAAATTGCTTATTTAGCCAATCAATCTGGTGTTATAACTTTCTTACTCCTCTCAAATATCATTCCTTACAGACTCCTGCTTTCATCAAATTCCTTATGCCACTCAAAAACTGATGCTCGATTCATGCAGGATAATTTAAAAGCAGTCTGAAGCATTCCACACGTTTCTGTGGTATTTTTACAAAGTTTTTAAAAAAATTTGGTTGCATATCCTTCGGCTAAAATGCCATCATTTCCAGGTTGCATTTTGCTATGACAATTAGGCTTTAGTCGTGTATATTCTAATCCCTATTGTAACCGTTCATTAGACCGTGAAATCATAAAAACTGGTTAGTCACCTCATAAGGTATATAGCAAAAACAACTGAATTTTCAAGTTTAAATATCTGTGTAAAATTATCTGGATTGAAGGCACCTCGTTTGTACATGAATTCTTTTCAACACAATTTCCATTGTATGGTCCAACTGCAAATGCATTCAATGTGCTCGCTTCTTTCTCTCATCACCATTAAATGTTAACCTCATGCTTGATTTTATTTCTTAACCAAGCATACTGCAAAAACTATACTTAAACCATGCAGTATACCATGCAAGTGCAGTATTTTTTCAGACTCAGAATAATCATTTATTGGTTTTTATCGTTATTATCTATGTTCTTTATACGGCATAAGCACGTTGACACACCTGATCCTGTATGATCAATGCAGTTGAGCAGCGTTAGGTTATTGAACATAAAAAAGTTTCAATATTATTTTAGATAGAAAATTGCAACAATAATAAATGAGAAAAAAACGGCTTTATCTTAATACGTTACTGCAGTTTACCAATATTTCCAACCTCCTTATTCTTATCGTATCCCCTATATGCATTTGAATGTAATCTCAAACTAATCAGTATTGTAGTTTAATATAAATTTACAACGCCATTTTTTTCAAGTTCCTTTAGCATACTTTAAACAAACGATGTTATTAAAGGTCACTGCATAAGAATATTCTCCAATATATTAAATTTGAAATCGTAGCGTACAAAGCTTTATACCGATATTATATTACCAGCGGCATTCATACTAGTAAAGTTGACTTTTTTCGAAATAAGAAGTATCAAGGAAATATTAAATTCAAAAGAACATAGAATACGTACATCAAACCCATATCCAAGGTCGCTGGAAAAATGGTATGATCCTTCTACCGTCCCATTAGATTTTTCACTACTGATGCCATTCTCTTCCGGTATAAGAGCCAGGTACGTCCAAAGATAGAGTGTTGTTGGCGCATATGGGCAGAAACTGCCTTTACAGAGTTCAAAACAGACTTCGTAGCCTAGTGGAGGGGTGTTTTTTCTCTCTCCACATAGTCTGTCTCTGCTTTATCGTTATTTCCATGGCAAGTGCTACGCTGAGCTCTAATCTATGGTCCCATCTCGCCAATCTTTCACAAAAAAAACTCGTCTAGCTGAAACCAATATCAATAATTTCCCCCACCTTTTTATCTGTGCTTAACATATACATAGATTCCATGAACAAAGCTTCTTTCTTAGAACCGCACGCGTGTGGAACTCTCTTCCGTTTTCCTGTTTTCCCGCTGGCTACAATTTGATCATCTTCAAATCCAACGTAAAAAATTCTTGACGAGGCGTTCCATTACGTAATTCACACTTCCAATGCTAACGATTGCTACGAACTTGTCCCATTGACTACTGGACATTCATTAACTCTTATCCGAGCTTGATAAGTTGTGACTCCTATGTAAAAGAAAATTCAGTCCAAAATCGCATGAATATCCCGGTCAGGGGAGATAAGGTTAGGTTTTTGCAGTTCTTGCACATACAGCGCTTGCAATTCCCACATGGTCGTACGTATGCTGCTAACCATTCTTATGGCTTATTAACTCAGATGATATAACGAAAACGCATCTGTGAACGCGATTATGCCGTATATAATATACGATGAGACTTTCAAAATAATACAACCTATTTTTATTCCGCTTTAATAGATCAGAGAAAATTGCAAATTGATTGCATTGTTAAAATTGCATTCATAATGTTATTTAATCTTTCTGTTGCCTATATAGAAAATTAGAAATCAAATCGGCCATTGACGTGAGTCAGAAGCAGAGATGCATCATAGATTTGGGAGCAGAAAACGCCAGTCGCGACTTTGTTATTGTTTAACATGTTGAGTCTAAAAAGCAAAGGGATTTTCTGTTTAAATATGATTTGTTTTAAAATAATATCTTTTATATTTAAAAACATTAATGGAAATAATTAAAAATGTATTCTTGTTATTTAAACTGTTACAAAGACTCGGGTTTCAAAACTATGACATTCAAGAGTTATTAACATTATATATATATATATATATATATATATATATACATATATATACATACACACATATATATACATATATATGAGATGAGTATTGGCTGAAGAGAGCTTGACATGGATATCTAAAACGGTCCTAATTATCAGGCTTGAAACCGACGGTACCAATGACTGCATCTAACAACTTTCTGTACAAAAAAATAAAATATATCTATAATATAAAGCTGAACGCCTGTGTGTGTATGTGTGTGTGTGTGTGTGTGTGTGTGTGTGTGTGTGTGTGTGTGTGTGTGTGGTCACCAATAGGTTTCTATATGGTTGACTATTTTAAAAACTGATTACATATAATGATAGAAGATGTGTCGAGGATCAGGAATGGGTATGTTTGATCTGGCAGAACGGTGGTTCATAAAAATTGTGCGGTCTGCGTTTGCGCCTAGCCCCCCCAAAGTATGGTAATAAAAAATGAAAAAAAATGTTTACAAGAGTTTTATATATAGATGTACATAAGAATACTTTGATAAGTATGTTTCAACTTAAATAGGGATGGTGTCATAAAATTGTGGGGTGTGCGTTCACGTTTGTACTCCATGGAAATATGGCACAAAATTTAGCAAAGACTTTTCATATCTATCTGTGTAAGTATATTTCCGTAAGTATACTTTGATAATTATGTTTCAGTTTGAAGAAATATGGTATAATAAAATTATTGGGTGTTCATTCGCGCCTGACCTCCATAGAACGTAAATACGGCACAAAGCTTAACAAGGTTTTTTAAAAGGGGTGAGAGTCCACAATAACACCTTAGCTTTAATCTTAATTCACGTTAGCTTTTATTTTTTTTTTTAGTTGAATTATATTGTGTCGAATAAATTCACCTCATAAAGCCACATTCTTATTAAAGGGAAAGCCAAAAAAACAGTCGGAACTTTAGACAATTCTCGACACAAATTTTGCATAACTCTGTTTTTTCCTTCACCACTTGCACCTGGCACTCTTTGGAAAATAGATAAATAGATAAATAATAAAAAATAAGAACCTTACTTGTTATCGTGTCAAAAGAAGGAAAAAATCCTGCTCACGTTCGGCTTTTTTTTTTACTTTTTAATCATTACCAAATTTTGAGTCCAATATAAAATAATAATAAATACGAAATCTGCATTAATCAACTTATATTTTACGACCGCGTAATGTCGGGCGGCCTGCTAGCATATATACATATTATATTATTTGTTTTATCGATACTTGTTTTGAAATGAATTACATTTTTATCTAAATGCGAGTTGGCAATAATTTTCCCTTTGACGAATTCTGGTTCCCCCAAATGAGGAGCGGCATACATATCATTTTTTATATATAATTTTCCGCTGACACGTGTTTCGTCATCTACGACTCATCAGAGTGGCTGAATCTAGCGTGATTCGAAATCGGGAGCCCATGGACAGAAGCGTAAACCTCTATCATTCGGCTACCTCGGAAGACTGGTGGAATGCATCGCGTTTTACGTAGATGTTATTTGCTTTTGGTTTTGCGATACTTAATTTTTATTTAATTATTTGGACTATTATCCTAAATTTCTAGTTGTTATTTTCACGATGTTTCGGCCAATTATTCTTCTGGCCTTCGTAAGGGAAACTGCGACGAGATAGGAACGCGGAATCCTAAATGCGAGTTCGGAATAATTTTCCCTTTGACCAATTTTAGTATCCCAAATTTAATTATTTAAATAGTCCAAATAATTAAAGAAAAAGAAGTTCTATTTACTCATCTCCAAAATAATTCCAAAACTAATTCAATATTATAACAAACGATACGGATCCGACACTTGGAAGAACAATTGGATTTATAAGACGAAAAAATCCAACCACTGATTGCCCTTGGTATAGTGGATAGAGATGCGGTATATCTACAATTCCAAATCAGCATTGTCTAGAGGTGGCGATTTCTGTCACTTCCTTTCATATTTTCCTTAACCTTCCCTTGTAATCTGAGATCCGCTATCTCAACTTTTCTATATCTACTAACCCAGAACTCTTGTCCAATCTTTCAAAGTGGCCATACCACGGAAGTCTCCTGTTCTGCACACATATCTCTATACTGTCAGAGGATTAGTTGACCAAACCGTAATGAGATGACAACATTTAAGCTAGCAAGTTGATGTAGTTGGAGGATTCAACATTTCTATCCAGTCGCGGTTAACCTGATGAAGGCCAGAGGAATAATTGGCCGAAACGTCGTGAAAATAACAAGGGTGGTGACAGGTGAAAGTTTTCAACATTTTCAGTAAAATTGTCTTTGTTGGACGAACTGAATTCGAGCTTGGACATTCAGGTTATTAGTTCGTAGTGCCTTACAGAAAATCTGGCTGTTGGATCGTAAACATGGTCCAACATCCGAAACATATGTAACCAAACAGATAAAACGGTAATAAAAAAAATAAAACACATATTTTCTCTGCAGTAGTATTGAGCACTCTCTTCAGGTTTTTACTAATTACCAGTTTTACCAAGTATATATATATATATATATATATATATATATATATATATATATATATATATATATATAGTAGTAAGTTATAAAATGTATATGGCGATTAAGCTACACTGAATATTCCGCGTTTCATCCACTCTAGGACTCTTCAGAATATTCAGTGTAGCTTAAGCGCCATATACATTTTATAACTTACTAACTAGCTCTACCTACGTATTGAGCACTTTTGAAGTAAATACTTAAAGTTTACGCATAAATATATACTTTCGTATATTAATTTTATGTGAGTAAATTAAGTAGTTATATATATATATATATATATATATATATATATATATATATATATATATATATATATATATATATATATATGGGGAGGACGATAAAATTGTTGCCTTAAAGAAAATTACACAACAGCTTTATTTTGAAACTTTGATTAAAAAAAATATATCCAGGTAACTTGATTATGATATCTATTCAACGTAGCCGCCTTTATTGTCAATCATCGCCTCGTTACGAGGCCGGACCAAAAATCGAATGAAGAGTGATAATTTTATCGTTCCATCCTAAATATGAATATAATCCTCTACTGTTAGAGCATTCTGTTGAAGCAACACATAGCTTCCAGTTGATGCAATACAATAATTTTTTTGTAAAATAGATTCCATTTATGTTACTGACTTTCTCCCGCGCTAAAAATAACAGCTTCCTATAATTGGGTGTATGCAAATTTAAAATTGCTTCAGTATGAACTAATTTTTTCTTCATTGACCGAAGACAGGAACTATCAAATCAAATATAAGTAGAAATACTACGCGTTGCTTTTGGCCAAGAAGTGCGGGAAATATGTGAGGCTAATTGTATTCTTACTAGTGTTATAAATTTTATAAATTTATTTAAACGATACATGTTTTTTTCAATTTCATTCTTGTGTCGGTTAGCAAAGATTAGATAACATCCGATATATCTTCTTTATTGGCATCTAGATTTCGAACTGTATTTTCTGGTGTGTCGTTTAATATTAGTTTGCCATAACAAATTACGCAAAAGTAAAAAAAGATTTTTTTCGTCGACATGCGAAAAAAAAAAAAATAGAAAAAATAATCGCAGAATGATTCACACGCCAATTGCACCAGAAAAAATGGCCGCATAATTAAAGACAAATTAAAATCTAAACTTTTAGTTTTTCGTATATTTCTTTATTTCGTTTTATTTTTTTATTTTTTTATTTTATTTATTTATTTATTTTTTTTTTTGCAAATGCGACATTTTATTTAATTTGTTTCTCCGTCTTGTTTTTCGCTTTTTAATTTTACTCTGCTTCGACTGTTTTTTTTTTTTTTTGTAATTTGTAATTTTTATTTCTTTTCACGAAATTTGTTAGCCATTTTTATTGTTGTTTTTGTTTATTTTAGATTGCTGCACAGAAAACGCAAATCAAATTTGTCTTTTATTTCTTTGTGATTGGTTTTAAGATCTTTTATTAAATTTAGATTGAACAAATGACCCGTTCTAAAAAAAGTAGGATGCGCCGCGAAGAAAAGATAAATCACGTAAGACTAAAAAAGAAAACATGATTCGAAATTACATTTTATCTTATTGCCTGTGTTATTCATTTTTTTAAATATTTGTATTCATTTTTTCATCTAAATATGAATTCGAGCATGCACCATTGTCATATCTTTATGCGAAAGACATGATTCGAAAAAAACATATGTTCGCTTAAATTTAGTAAATCCTGATTTGTTTAGTGCATCTGTGTTGCGACACACTAACCTTTGATGCTAAATTATAAGTCATTATAGAATAAGACTGAAATCCGACGATTAATTTAACAAGCACAGCTATTTTGTTTTCATAATCTAGTGGTGAGAGAGAATATGGTACGTTTATAAACAATATAAGAATTAATATAAAACCGACAGGATTCGAACATTAGTTAGCCAGAGTATCCGTTATGCCATTCACTTATCCCAGTAATTAGTAAGATACGAAATTATTTCGGTACTTATCCATTTTATGCCCCCGTCGACATTTTCCGGAAAGTGACGTAAACATCCGGATCTGACCCATCTCTCTGTCTGTAAGGTCACCCCACTGACCTTTAGAAAAACTTCGGCTCGTTTCATCTAATCTCCGAGAGACGGTCGCATCAGATTCCTGGTATGCTGAAAACGAATAACAAAACTCACGCAGGCAAGTAAGAGAAAAGACGTTTGAATTCTATTCTACTGAAGGATTATTTCACAAAATATATTACAGACTTTTTACAAATATTTTTTAGTTTTTAGCAAGTTTTGAAAGTCTCAAATTTTAGTCTTCGCAGACGCCACTAAGACGGGTAGGAGTAGGGGTGTGTTGGTCACGTCTTCAGAGAGCGGTGTTGTTACTTCGAGTTTCACGCAAGAAACTGGTTAATTGCGAGCGACATTAGTATTATATAGTTGTGTGTGTGTGTGTGTGTGTGTGTGTGTGTGTGTGTGTGTGTGTGTGTTCAGGATTGAAAATTCCCCAAACCAATCAAATTACGACACGCATTTGGGGAACCCAAATTTGTGGGTGTGCAATTCAGCCATATCACTAGCTTTGCAATCTGAGACCAAAGTATGATATCTATTCCCATGACCCCCAAAGTGCACCGGCTGTCATTCAGAACCCCCGGTACTGGTTCGCCAGGCCAGACCATGTCAACGCCACTAATCCAACATTTCCTGTCTTCTATTTTTCGAATAACAAATATATCCTGATTTTCAAACAATAAAACAAAATATATCTATTTTGACAATGAAAAAAATATATCTATATCTTCTACTTTAGGTCTTGAGATATCCGCTGTTGCCCGGGATTTATTAAAGCTATCTTAGCATAGTTACCCGGCCTTCTTCGGTCCCTGGAAAATCTGAAGCTTCTCAATGAGGGGAAAATCGCTCTCTCAGCCCGATCACGTTACACGAAAGGTACCGAAGCGATTAATGAGTCCGCTCTCAGTAGAAAACACGTTTCGCTGAAAGTGAAAAATGTATTAAATGAAAAAAAGAAACATTTTAAACTGAAAATGGTGTTCAACAGGCTATGTCGACCCCTTGTTTCATGTTAAAAATATTATATTCTTAATCTAGGGAAAGGGGCATATTCCATCTGGTATCTTCCGCCTGCTTTCGTAACCTGTTGGAAAATGCCGATACGTAGTTGTCGGAGATTAGGTCGTAAACTAGAGAAGTTACGTTATTGATATTAAACACGAATTATTCAAATAATATCTTTGTTTATAATTCAGTAAAGTTGAATTCATCAACATTTTTATCCACGATGAATGCTTTCATATATATTTTTATTACACAAACTAAATGTTAAAATATTCATTGAGTTTTAGGATTTAGTTACGCTTGACAATTTCAATTACGTTTTTTTTTTTTTTTTTAGAATTATGTGGATTCTTCGGATTACTGATCTTATCTCAAAAACTCGTAAAATAGCAGATATAGCACTTTGTAAAATTTAGTAATAGAAGTTATACTTCTGGAAGTTGAAGGTTCAATTCTAAATGGCTTCTACACAACGAGACATGATGGAGTATGTAAGTGCATCCACTGGACCATCTGTAAAATATTTAACATCTAATGTAGCAGCAAATCCTGGGAACATCAACCTGAAAGAACAGTTGGAAATGACTTATATATCATACATTACGACTATGTAATCCCTACAGCCACCTACCTTGAAAATACTGCTGTGAAACCTGACATAGTTATATGTAATAAGTCAGGAAGGGTTACAACCTTGGTTGAAGTGAGTGTTCCTAATGATGGAAGTTTGAACAGAGCTGAAATGGAGAAACATACCAAATATCAAGGTCTCAGGTATGATATGAAAGATATATCAATCATACCAGTTATTATAGGTGCCACTTTGTGAAAAGGACCTGAAGTCCTACCTTACTAATATTCCTGGTGAATCAAGTACAAAAGAGATCCAGACAATTGCACTTAAGGGAATAACGAGGATACTAAAAAGAACGTTCGGTTGGTTTCAATAAAAGGCAGGGCAAAGTTGGCAGCTGGTTTGGCTGCCCCATACCCAGCGTTACAATTTTCAAAGGAAGCGAATTAAAAGAAAAACGGATTTAGATGATGCTACTCCTGTTGAATAAAGGATGCTGTTCGAGATTTCGTGCAGATACCTGAGTTGAACAAGATACACCTGAAGGAGGTCGGATGTTACATCGAATATAACCCTTAAAATGTGAATAGTAGTCGAAAGAATCTCAATACTACGATAGTCCTTTACAATTTGCCTATTTTAATTGCTTTTCTTTGCACAAGCTCGAAATAAATTCACCAACTGATTTAATCTTTTACCAAATTTCTATCTATCATTCACACACACCCGCTCTCTCTCTCTCTCTCTCTCTCTCTCTCTCTCTCTCTCTCATTGAATTTGGCCTGACATTTACGTTCTTACTGTACACGGTAGTTATCGCTTTAGCTACTGACATTCTCTCTCTAAGTTTATTAGCAAACTAGCATGGGGGCGCCCGACCATGCCGATAACAAAATGCGCTTAATCTATTTAAATTCACGCATGTTTCGTATTTATCGTTTCAGATCCAATTTTCTATTGAATATTTATATATACCAGCGGCATCTTTCACATGTAATATATTGCTGCTGGACATTCTTTGGATGTTAAGCGTGAAAGTGTACCGTTGTGAGGAGAGAAGACTATATATTCTCGTGTATGTTCTTGTGTATGTGGTGAATATATAATTGTGACAGAGCTGTGATCGTATGTGATGTGTATACAGTCTTAAGACACGTACCTTTTTCTCCGTTCTTGGTCGGTGTCCTTTCGCGATGATTCATACCTGCTCCCTAAAAACACGACTTGATTTTATTGTTTGGTGAACGTCTTTATTGTGGATTTTCCACGTTCTCTGGGAAACCAGTAAGTCAGCATCGCGTAATCGATTCTGGTCTCTTTTTCTTTTTCTATTTTCTCATTTGAATCAAGGTGTTTGTGTCTGTATGACTATGTTCTCCTTACTAACTTTGTTTAATTGGACTAGAAACGTATGTGCGTCCTTTTTTATTTTTAGGTGCATATGTGGGGCGGTAACTGTTCGTACATAGAATGCATTCTCTGACCTGTGGCGCTTGTCAATTTCTCAGTGCAATCGTTCGCCGACCCTGAGTTAACAAGTCTGATATATATCACCGGTAATCCCTTTTCACTCAACTCGACATAAGCAAGTTGGGTTCAACTCGTACTGCGTTAATCGCGTTATTGACACAAAATGAAAGGAGACCCCGCGATATTATTGTACCCCTTTTGTTAAAACTGTAAAAGTATTTATCTTAGTAATCTGGATAATGTAGTGTCAGAATATATCTAATAATTACTGTTTATCTCTAATTTCCTTATAAAAGTCTGTATCATATTTCCATTGTATGGACGCACAGCGCGAAAGGAAACCCGACTATATAATTATAATGTATTTAGACAGAACAGATACTTCTCTTTATCTTGCTAGAATACCAAGAAGATATATTTTAGTTTTACGTACGGTCAAAAAGCAACACCAGTTAATTTTTTTGTTTTACATTCCATCTTCAGTAATAGGGGATCCTATTTATTAAAAAGGAGTGTAGAAGATGATAACATACTTCGAACATTAAATTATCTATATACTAATTTAATGAGTGTAGTATGGTATCACCTTCTTTCTTTTTAAATAAATAGGATATCATGATCGAATAATTTATAATCTGGAAATCGTGACACACGTACGTACGTTCGTTCGTTAAAGTTACTACGACATTAACACATAGATAGTACAGATTTCAAACATTTATTATTCAATTTTCACCCCAAACAAGGCACAGTGCAACTTTGAAGCAGGGGGTTACTATCAGGGACTTAATTTGCAGGGGCATTATGAAGGGAGATGAGTAGAAAGATGTTTGTTCACATTACACTTGAACTTCTGCATATCAGTACAGTTGGGAAAGCAGACTCCCGGAAGGGAGTTCCAAAGACCTGCAGTTCTGGTGAAGAAACTATTGGAGTAAAAGGCTTTCTTGCACCTGTGGATCTCTACTATAAAGGGATGAGACTTACTAGCTTGTCGGGTTTGTCGGGGGTAGTTACGTCGAGGAGCTACAAGTGTTTGCAGTTCGTCAGAGCATTCACCATTAAAGTATTTGTAGAACAGACAGAGGGATGCAACATCTCGTCTCATCGATGGGGCAGAGGCTGATGCCTAGATGACAGTTCAGGACCTATCAGGTTGGCGACTCTCTTTTGAACCCTGTCCAGGAGTGAGAGACAAGCAGCAGATGCATCAGCCCAAATGTGACAACAGTACTCCATACATGGGCGAATGGTGGCCTTATAGAGGTACAGGATACTTTCAGGCGTAAGTAGTTTTCTAGCACGGTAGAGGGAGCCAACCTTCATTGCAGCAGCCTTGGCAATGCTCTCAATGTATCTATTCCAGTTCATAATCCCTGTAAACGTTAGGCCCAGGAGTTTAAAAGAAGCACTTTCAGGCAATGTGTTCTTGGCCATTGCTATTTTTAAAATGCCTTTGGTGCCATCAGCTAGAATCGACACGAAAATAACGCTTCAGCTGCGTTTTTTACTATTTCAGCTATTCCGCTATATAGTTAAGAAAATTATAAATTTAACTAGTTTTTGTGATAATTAGTTTAAGCATATAAAACCTAATAGAAATGTCGGCAAGTTGAAATGAGTATTTTGCAATTTAACTTGCCAACTTCACTACGCGGTATTCTTCTATCCAAAGACTTTACTAGTTATAAACCATTAATGATTCATGATTAATGTGTCCTGTTAATGGCAGTATTATATGACCAGTAGTGTAAGAGTTTACGGATAAAATATTTACACACATACATACATCTACTGTTTTATTTGCGTAGATGATGAAAGTAAAGAATAATATATTATAAACAAAAGCAAATATCAACAAAATAATTATCTTACACTGATAAGAACCTACTTAGACCCCTGTTAGTCCATGTTACGTTTTCTGATCTCCCTTGTTAAGGAATAATTTAACCTTTTCAATTTCTATTGTTCTTGATGACCATAATGTAATCTATTATACAAAACATGTGTATTTTTATGTTCAGCTTAAATTTGAACAATACACAACGACTGCTTACAATGTATGGCATTTTAACCAGCTCAATCCCGGAAAAATAATATTTAAATGCTTGAAAAAAGATTCATTATTTCGATGTCAAATTGGCATTCATTGTATTGAATGTTATCAAGAAGTAAACACAATATTTAATGTTATCATGCATTAATACGTCTCAGGAAATAAGTTAGCGTTTTTTTTTCCAAATTAGAAGACGCTATCCCCGCATTGAATTTGTTTAATTGCATTTTCACTCCAAATAAGGTACAGTGCCACTTTGATGTAGGGGGACTACTATCTAGGACATAAGTTGCAGGGATACTATGTAGGGAGTTTAGAAACAAGATGTCTGTTTACAGTACACTTGAACTTCTGCACGTCAGTACACATGGGGAAGCAGGAACCCGGAAGGGATTTCCAAAGTCTAGCAGTTTAGGAGAAGAAACTATTAGACTAGAAGGCTGTCTGATATCTACTGTGTAGAGGTTGGACTTTGCTGCTAATCAGGTTTGTTGGGAATATTTACGTCTATGGGAGCATCTACCATTTTAACTTGTAAAACATGCAGAGGGATACAACATTCCGTCGATGTGACAGAGGTTGAAGCTTAGATAAGAACTCGGGACCTATTAGATTGGCGACTTTCTTTTGAACCCTGTTCAGGAGTGAGAGACTAGTAGCAGATGCATCAGCCCAAATGTGAAAACAATATGCCATAGATAGGTGAATGGTGGCTTTGTATATGTACAGGATACTTTCAGGTGTAAGTAACTTTCTAGCACGGTAGAAAGGTCTTACCTTCCTCGCAGCAGCATTGGCAATGCCCTAAATGTATCTGTTCCAACTCATGTTCCCTGTGCACTTTAAGCCGAGGTGTATGAACGAATTACTTTTAGGTAATGTATCTTTAGCCATAGCTATTGGTGGTTGGGAAAGTGTCTGGTACTTAGTTAAGGAAATGAGCTTAGTCTTGGCAGCATTGAATGCGTTTATCCATTTTTGTTCACATTCCACTACAGACTGGAGCTCTTCCTCTCGGGTTCTCGACATTGCCTTTGATATGTGTTCGTTCGTTTTGCTCTACGTGTCTGTTATAACGCGTGGTGATGTCAGTAAATATGCTTATCTCGGAGAAAATTTTATCAGGGGGGTCATTTATAATTATTAGGAATAATAAAGGTCCAAGGATCGACCCATGAGATACACCTGCATTTATATCATATTGTTTAGATGTACGACCAGCGAACACAATCTGGATTCTTCTCTTATTTAAGAAGGGTCGTTTCTTAACTATTATCATTCCTGTACAATGAATGAGGGAGAAACTTAGTTTTACTACAGATACTTAATTTTATTTGGAGCTTCCGGTAGAAGTCTGGACGACTCTTTAAGTTTTATTTTTGTTTTACCCGTCAAAGAAAAAGATTTTTTCTAGGAGAGCGAGATACTTAACACTATATAGCATATTCTATTTAGTATTTATTGCTCCGGATATCGCCGGGTAACCCTGCAAGTGTAATATAAGCGGACAGGATATTGATATAAGACAGTGTTAACAATCGCAGTAACATCTGAAGTATATATTTTTATTTATTAGTGACTTTCTCCTCGTGGATCTTTTTCCTAACCATGTGTAGTATGCATAATTAATGTCCATATATTTGTATATGTATTCATGATATACGTTCGTAAAATATGTTTATTCTAGTTTATTTATTACACCTTTCACTCGAAACGATAAACTGATATATGGATACATATATATGATTCTCCGCCTACCTCAAACATTGTTCCGTCACGTTCAAACTGCCTATTCACGAATTTGCTTCCTCGTCTCCAAATTGGCTCCACCCTACCGGAATAATCATTCTTATATCGATAATATCGTTTTGTCCAGATCCTCTTCGTAGTAATTTCTATCATAAGAATATCCTTTAGTGGACAAGCTCACCGTTTTAAGTATTCCTTTATCTCAGCACTACTCCATCATTTTGTATATTTGATAAGTTCTTATTAATATTATTTAAACCGTTATGTAAAACGGACTGAATTATATCAAATTTTTACAAGGCAGAATGAATCTTGCACGCAAAAGTGTTCATTAAAATGTTTAAATGCATAAGAAGTTCGTCATCTACGGAGCATAGCTCCCACATTCAATGAGACATATATAAATACAAGTGGAGTCTTGTAGAAACGCTACAATTCTTTCCGAATTCGCATGTATAAGTTGATGTTAATAATAATAATAATAATAATAATAATAATAATAATAATAATAATAATAATAATAATAAAGCCGGCAACAGTAATTAAAAACGAAAATCACAAAATCCTATGAGACATGGACATACAAACGGATAAACCCATTCAAGCAAGAAGACAGAGTGTCGTAATAATTAACAAAAAAGAAACATCCTGTCAAATCGGAGACTTTGCTGTTCCAGCTGACCACAGGGCAAATATCAAAAGAAAAGGAAACACGGAGCACATACACATAGCTAGCCAGAAATCTGGAAGGGATATGGATAATGAAAAAAAAATCAAAATCGTACCTATAATAGTAGGAGCACTAGGAACAATTCCGAAAAACTTTGAAAACGAATGGAAGAAATTGGAATCAAAAGAATGGCTGGAAATTTAGAACGAATAACAATAATGAAAACAGTTGAAATATTAAGAAAAACGCTTGAATGTAGAGATTAATACACTAGCCACATGTGCAGGACAGACGAGCTGCTGTAAACACAAAAGACGAAGCGTTACATGGAACCAAGACCAAGGAAGCGGCATATCTAAAAGTTCTCTCCCTCCCTCTACCATTACTCAATCCCCCCCAAAAAAAGAATGATGCCAAATCCCCGAGAAGGAAGATGAAAAGACCGATGGAAAATGCCTTCGGGAGGCTTATTGGCCCTCAAACTCCAGTGGAGACCAATGGCCGTTGCTAGCGAGAAATCAATGGTTAGCGGCTTTTGCGATAATATTAACTCATTTGCAAATGTTATCGAAAGAGGTTTAGAGTACTGGAAATCTGGAGAGCCTTGTTGTCACTCAGTTTCCAGCGTAAACCACAGGTTGTACACAAGGAAATATCCTTTATGACTTGTGTGAAAGGTCCTTGTGAACCAATAACAATAATAATAATAATAATAATAATAATAATTCCAGCTAAATATGCTTGTAAGAACTTTTCAAATGACCAGTAATGGCATAAGTATAGAAATTCGACATAAAGTAATGTGGTGCCTTAAAAACGAAAAGGGGAACATTGTTAAAAGTATAGGAATAAAATATTTGAATAGGGAAATTATAAAAGAACATGAAGAAGAAAGGTACATCTACTTAGGAATTGTAAAATTAGATACAGTAAAAGAAGCCGAAATGAAAGAAATTATAGAAAAAAGAATTCAACAGAAGACTACGGTTGGTTCTTAAGTAAAGATTAAATGGTAGAAACAAAATATCCACAGTAAACACATGGGTAGTTGCTATATTTCGATATATATATATGTGATGGGAATAATAGAAATAGTATTACGACGAGAGAAATAATATATATATATATATATATATATATATATATATATATATAAAATATCCACTTATCAAGTGTTTCCTTTTCAGATTAAATATGTTTTTAACTCTTTTTCAAAGTGTTTTAACATGTTTTATTAACTGTTTGCTCTTATATATATATATGTATATATACATATATATGCATAAGAGGTTAATGTTGTATGTATGTGTATATATATATATATATATATATATATATATATATATATATATATGCATAAGAGGTTAATGTAGTTTGGTTGAAGCATTGTTTAATGTGAATATAAAATAAGTTCAGCTGCCAAGAGATAGTAGAAAAATACAGGGATGTAACGGATAGACTCGGCCTGAGAAAATTTAAAATATAATGATGGAACAAGCTAAGCATTTTTACTTTTATTGATTCAATATATGCGTGTATGTATGTATAATTATTCATATATATATTATATTTAATAAATGTTTTACGTGTGATATGTTCTTGCGTCAGTTTGTCAGGTAGCATATCCGTATTAGAGTATTTCGGGGAATCCTTCCTTTAGTCAGGTGTGTGTTTCATTTTCAAGCGTGCATGGTGAATCCAGTACCAACTTAGCGAACTTCGCATGAATTGGAAATTAATTTTATTGTGTTCAAATCTATAACTTAGCAATATAGATCATGCGTTTGTAATTAATAGTTTTAGTATAGTATAAAGTTAATATTTAACTTTATTTATCTTTGTATTTATACCTAATCTTTGTTTGTTTATTTTATTAAGTGTTTGTTTATTTACTGCGGTTCTGTTATGACGGTCAGCTGTTTAGATGTTCTTACTATTAAGGGCAGATGAGATTTTCGTGGTTGAATATAAATAATTCTGTTAACGGTTAATTATTTAGGTCTCTTTCTCTCTGTCATACACACACACACACACACACACATATATATATATATGTATATATATATATATATATATATATATATATATATATATATATATATACAAGCGGAAAAATAAGAAGTTTGGCAATTATAGACATTTATTAAAGTATTTCTCTCATCACATTCTTTTCTTAACGCTAATCATATATACATATATTTACGTGTATTTAGTGTAATGTTCTGTTACCTGAGATAAAAAGAATAAAATATTCGTTCATCGGGTTTCCCTATAGGTTTATGACGCCCAGATGTTAACCCCACAGTTTTATATATATATAGAGAGAGAGAGTGTGTAGTGTTTTCAAACCCTAGGGTTACCGCTTATCAATATCTAAGTGCCACTGGAGAATAAGGATGAATAAGTGTAAGGTGGCCGGTGAGATACCATGATGATCAGTAATAATGACAATAGGGTATAATCTGACGATTGAATGAGACAGCTCAACAAGACGTTGTTTTTTTTACATTGGATTCGGACACGCCCATATTTTAGTCAGTTAGGCAGCAGCTTCAAGGTATTTGTTCAACAGACAGGTAGTTCTGTAAAATAAATATTGCTTATAGAATTTTGCCATTTATTTTCTACTGGAAATGCTGGGTCGGATTTCTTTCCTTTTTTTTCTCTGCGACTGTCTCAAATACAACGTTTTGGTTCGAGTTTTAAAATGTAACGACACAGTCTAAGGCAATACATAACAACGTTACACACCTATACATGTAGAATATAATCTCGAACTTCTGTCATGGATTTCTCGATATATTTTATAAGTAATTTATTTCTTTATTTCTTATTTGCATTATTACAGCTTTCGTTTTAGAGGCTATACTACCCTTTAATTATTTCCATGATTCTTCTTATTGCCATGTTATATATTTGCTCGCGTTAGTCTTGATTTTCCGATCATTTGGACATAACGTAATCACTTTCTGTTCACGTACTAAGCCTTCACACATTTGAGCGTGCTTTCCTTTAACTAAAAAAAAAAAAAACACTTTTTTTCTTATGCTAAATCTTTTCTTACTACTTGTTATATTCTTTGCTTCTAACCTGCTCTATCGGCATCTATTAACGTCACTATCTTGTTCTGACACAAGAAGATCTCATAGTGTCAGTGACGTTGTCGTTTGGCGTTCACTGCAGTGTTATCTTCACGTCCTTGCCATTCATCAAGTTGAACTGACCAATTCCTGATCCTATCTACGGACAGTTTGCTGGCGCGGTCAGAGCTCAGCTCCTGTCCAACCAACGATTCGATTTTGATTTATGCTGATGCACTTCCAAATACTGGCACGTCGCCGCATTGTCTCTTCCTTCGAATTTACGAAAATTCTCAAAAGCAAAGCTATCTAATCGAAGTTCCTATTTAAGAAAGATTTTTAGTTTAAACGCAATTCAGTTGCGGCATCATTTTCACTCTATCTAGAATTGCTCCATAGAATGTATGTGATTTTACTATTTTTCCTTTAAAATTAAAACCAAATACGTTTAGTTTGTCTGTCATAAGCACCATAAATTATTCCTCCGATGCTTGATTCAGAAACAAAATATCTAAAGACAACTATTAATTGTATGCAATTTATTGAACATAAACTGTTATTCTGTGTATACATGAAAGAAAAGACACGTTTCTATCTTTCCCAATGGTATTAGTTTATAAAGAATCTGAGGATATCCACGACACAAAAAATCCAGTATCTAGTAGCCGAACTAAACCCTCCTTGTAATATTACAGAGGAAATGTATAACGCCATTGTTCTCTCTAATTTGAATATCAAATCAAAGATTTACGTCAAAATTTTATTTCTCATGCATAAATTTCTATTGTTATCTCTGATAAACTTAAAACATTATCTAGCGTGGAATCTTGATTTAGAATGATGGATTTTTTTAGTGGTCGGTATCTCCTTTTCCCTTATTCTATTATCATTTGTAAATTCAAAGATGGCGTAACTTAAAGTAAATACACTTACTTCTCTTCTCATTTTTTTGATTTTGTAATTATGTCTATATTCGTTTATTCTGATGAGTAAGGACAATAAATTCGAAAATTGACAAAATAACTACATAAATGATTCTGCGCTACTGAAGAGGTAATATTAAGAATTGAACATTTTTACATGCTGAAAGAAATAAACGATAAGATGAACAACATAAGGAAACTTGGAATATAGATTTTTTGTCATATATATATATATATATATATATATATATATATATATATATATATATATATATATTATTCCAAAGGAAAAAATATTCATGGCATGAATTATAACAAGGTTTAGGCAAGAATTATCAATACAAAGTCATGCAATATGTATTTTTATTTGCTTTTACGTAAAACTGTAAGTATCGCTACACAATCATTTATATGGTTCAGTCACATAGTAATAGATCAAAAACTTCATCAAGAGATGTTACTTTTCCAAAATTTTTTAATTGATTTTAAAAAGAAGTTCACAAACGTTCTGGTAACGAGAGCCGTCACATGATATTAAAAATAAAAAAATATAAACGCTTAATTAGTGAAAAATAAAAATGAGAATGAAAATAGAAAACAACCCCCCCCCACCATATATATCATTCAACCACGGTAGTGGTTGAATATATGCTTAAGTCCGAAATTGAATGAATCGAGACACATTCAAACCCCCACCACTAATTCCGTTCGCAACCAAATTTCAAACAGGCTATATAGGTGGATAGAACACCTCATTAGCTACATTTTGAAAAAAAATTTCGAAAATTGGTTCAGTAGAAAAAAAGTTGCAAGAAAATATGTGGGTTCACAAACAGGAGAGTAAGTACATAAGTGACTAACGCTTTTTTTTATTTTGCATAACTTTTTTTGTATATAAATATTTTTTACTGCGATTTTGCCAATATGGCATGTTAGCGTAACGGTTAGAGTACCGGGGGATGATGGGAAGATTTTAGGTTCAATCCCGTGTATCGTTTTTTTTATAATTAAAAAACCGAACTTTTTTTTAATAACTATTTTTTAACTCTCCTTATGATTTTATAGCAAAAAATGGTGAATTTATCGATTAAAAATATTAGTGAATTCTATGATATACATATTCTTTGAATGAACTCAAATTTTTCGTTATCACATTTGATGAAAAATGTAGTCCCATTTTGGCAATGCGTCTGACCAATGATGCTTTTGAACCTTTTAGACTTAAAATATTGCAGCTAAAAATAAAATTTGAATATTGATAAATATTTTATTTATTATTTGCATATGTTGTTGTTTATTGTTGAGTTAGAAAGAATTAAATGATCCTAATTATGATATAATAAAATTATTAATTTTTATGTAAATTATAAAATTATTAATTCCATCTACCAACTAACTAATGAATTAATTTTATTCAAACAATTTTCACTACATAAATATTTGCAAATAATAGGGGGAAATAAGTTCAATCCAGCGACTGACACCCTTTCTAACTCAACAATAAACAACAACATATGCAAATAATAAATAAAATATTTATCAATATTCAAATTTTATTTTTAGCTGCAATATTTTAAGTCTAAAAAATTCTTATTTTTTACTTTACTAGAATATATTGTTCTTTACTTTTCCAGGTTGAATTTCTTGTCCTTTACTTTTCCAGCTTTAATAAAATCTTAAGAATATTACTTTTCATGCGCGCATTTTTCCATATAATATATATATATATATATATATATATATATGTGTGTGTATGCGTGTGTGGGGGTGTAGAGAGAGAGAGAGAGAGAGTAAGGATCATAGTATAAAGAACGGAAACAACAACGAAATAAATATGTGTGTTACTCAAAAAATAATGATGATAAATAATGGCATTTGTACCGAATAAAAATAAGATATAAATATGATATTTTTCATAATAGTTTTAGTACACATAAAAATTAAAGGGAACAAAGGAAATAAACTACTGGATACAAATTACAAAATAATTTTATTGATTTTGATTGTGAACGAAATATCAACAAAATTTGATATGTGGTAAACACTCCTTATTTCCGTAGACTTTTCTGCATCGTTGACCAAGGTTTAATTAATCTCTTGCATAAGGCTTTCCTATTCGTTATTCACAAACTCTCGTAGGTGATCCTACTTTTTCGGGGTTCTATGATTAGACTTTCTACTTATTATAATTCAAACCGTTTCTAGTCGTTAGGGTGATTCATTTTGTTCAAATACAGCCTTGTGGCAAGGTACACTGTCTTGCATACAAAATTATAGCTTCATAAATATTATGTTGTAATCTTGGTATCCGATGTTCCTGAAACAGTATTTTATAAATTTCAGCATTGATATTGATCGATCTTCTCTTTTTTTTATATTTTGGAGGGTTGATGAGTTTTGGGTATTGCATCGAACATTTTATCAATTCTATACTTGTTTATTAAACAATGAACGACACTTTTAGAGTAATGAACAATATAAATGTATGAAGCAAATTATTCTTTAATATTGGCGGTAATAAGATGTTTTTCTTCAAAAGAGAACGTTTTGTGTGTACACTCTTATATATTGCTTAATAATAAAGAATGAACGACACTTTTAGAGTAATGAACAATATAAATGTATTGTCTGTATTTTTGAGATGAGGTGTTTTCAATTATTGAGATAGTCGGACTGACTTCCTCATCTTGGTTGTTATAGTCACAACGTTTCGGCCGTTTTGCCCTCCGGCCTTCATCAGGTGTTTTGTATCGAACTGGGGAACATATGACCGAGTGGTCCTAGACGTTGTATCAAAGTTTACAGTTACCCAAAAGTGCTGAGTTCAATCCTGAACGAAGGCAGTGAAAAGTAACATTCAAAACAGAGAATCAGCAACTATGTCCCAGACTCTAGCTGGAGTTCGAACACGGTACCCCCGTAATAATAATAAAGGGTTTGGTTCGAGACTCTTAACAAACGGTTCCCCAGTTCGATACAAACACCTGATGATGGCCGGAGGGCAAAACTGCCGAAACGTTGTGACTGTAACAACCAAGATGAGGAAGTCCGTCCGACAATCTCAATAAATATAGATGTATGAAGCAAATTCTTCTTTAATATTGGCGGTAATAAGATGTTTTTCTTCAAAAAAGAACGTTTTTGTGTACACTCTTATATATTGCTTAATAAAAATGTCCGATAAAAAAATATGTACTTTTACTTATTGTTGAAAAGCTCTATCGAGTTTTATAAACAGTGTAAACGAAAACTTTTTGCAAATAATTTACTATTTTGCAACTTTTGTGCAATCGCCTATTTCATATGTTCCATTTAGTTTTGAATTTTGAAAAAGAAGAATTTTATTAAAAATCTGGAAACTTTATATAATATTTACGCATCACAGTCAAATTCTGATTGCGTATAAGTTTCGTATTAATTTTACGAAATATACATATTTATATCTTTCGTTATTTTTTTCGTTTCTTGAATTATGGCCGCAACTATATATAGGGTGCCCCAATAAAATGTATACACTCTTTAAATTATGTCGACTTGCTGTATGAATACGCTATGCCACGATCGCAAGAGATGTTTAGGTATGAAGAATGGCACTTTCATTAGGATGGAGCACGTAAGAGCATATCTTGATAGTCACATGCGAAAATGATACTTAGGACGAAGAGAAAGTATCGAGTACTGTCCACGCTCACTGAATTTAACCCCCCATTGATTTTTCTCTTTGTTTTTTGGAGCGGCGGTGGTGGTGGTATGTTAAATACATGGTTCACACCACAAAACGAGCTACAATAAATGAGTTGAAAGGAACAATTGAAAGAAGATGTGTCAACATACTAATTAAACTGATTAGGAACGTTTTAGATTCTATCAGTGAGCGTAATTCATAGACCACAATGGCCAATAGTTTATACACTTTAGATTATTAGCTGGTTTCTATATATTTGCTAACAGTATTTTCATGTATGAAACTTTTCTTTCTTATAATAAATGTTCGCTTTAGAGTCATGTAAAGAGAGTATACATTTTATTGGGACACCCTTTATATGCCTTATTTGCATTTTAAATTTAAGCACACTTGTCTTATTATAGTATTTCGAACTATTTCCTCTCCCTCTCTTTGTGCATATCTGCATATATATATATATATATATATATATATATATATATATATATATATATATATATATATATATATATATATCCTTGTAGGTTTTTTAACTTTAAAACTATATAAAAAAAACTTTTTTAATTTTTATAATTTCATCATTCGTTAGAAAACTATATATATATTTTATATTTTCATCATTCGTTAGAAAACTATATATATATATATATATATATATATATATATATATATATATATATATATACTAGCATTTCAGCCCGGCGTTGCCCGGGTGTTTGGATGCGTATGTTGAGCAAAAAATAAATAAACAAAGTGGTAGCATAAAGGCAGGCTCGAACCCGTACCGCAAAGGAGGAAAAGAACGGGGTAAAACCTAACGTTTATGCTCTTACGAACACCACCAAACCGGAAGCGACATTTTTTTAAAATTAAGGCTAGACAACCTAAAGGTGAAGATTACTTTCAAAAATATCGGCGAAAAAGGTGACCCTCCCCTGTAGAAAAGTGCCTAGTTGAAGGGGAAGATATTAATGTTTTTAGCCGATTTTTCGATATTTGTCGCATGAAAGGTCGAACATTAAAACGATACTGATCTTGGTAAAATCCGTCGCCTCTATTGAAAGTTTAAGGTAGACATGCAAACAGACATGCATACGTACATTTATATATTGGTAACTAAAAATTTTCAACCGAAACTGATAAAAAAGCTTGCCTTATCTCTAAATACCCTTTATGTAAAATTTCCAATGTTTAGACCAGATATTGTCTGAGTAATTTGAAAGAGACCGCAGATGTCAATTATTTTTAACTTTGACCCCTATTATGACCCCTTAAAATTTATTTTTTGGGGCTCAAACCAAGTTATTAATGTCTAAGGAACTTATATCTAAACTTTCAAGTGCGTAGACCCAAAATTGTCGGAGGAGTTTGGTAGAGTTCTCAAAGGTCACATCGTTGAACTTTGTCCCTTTAATCGCCAAATATCTGGCCAAAAACGGATCACATCGATTTTCCCAAATCTCAGTACCCTGTATATCAAATTTCGAGTCTGTAGACTAACAATTACCAGAGTTATTGCATAGGGAAATGTACACAGACACACAGACACACACACACAAACACGTTCACTTATATATATATATATATATATATATATATATATATATATATATATATATATATATATATATATATATATATGCTCACATTATTCTCTATTTTAGATGATCATCTCACTTTCTGTTGAGCTGAAACGAAATAATTTGCGTTTAAAACATATCGATTCAGGTAATTCAGTACAAATAGAAAACAAACATAAGACAATAAAATAACGGAAGTATTGTGAATGATTATGCAAATATTATTGTTCAAAATAACACATTTTATAAATTGTAAGCATTTTGTTAGTAAAAAGTATATGATAACGCATGTGTGAGAGGAGAACATAATTTCGTGACTCGGCACACAAACACCCAAATATACACGCACATATATAGTGAGGGAGAGAGAGAGAGAGAAGGAAAGAGGGGGAGAGAGATGAATACACATAGAACTTTACATATATATATATAATGAAAATGCAATAAAAATAACATACACGTACGATTTTATTTACCTAATATCGGGTTTGAGCGATTACTTCCCTCTAAATCGAAAAATTGCATTAAACATTTTCTCAGAGATGAAGAGATTTCTGTGAGCTATTCATGTCTTGATAACATATATTGGTGACACAACTGCTTGCTATCTCACACCAGTCATATTAACCAGTTGGCAACGGCCAACTTCCAATCAAGATGAACGAGCAGATCGTTCGCCAAGTTGATCATTTCAATTACCACGGCTCACATGTGTCATCACACCGTTCTATAAATGACAAAGCGACTTGCTTCAAATACACTTGGCAAACGATCTTGACAAGAATTCAACAATACTAGCATAAATCTCCAAACATTATATAAGGTTGTCTACTTATCAATATTTTCACACACTTGTAAATTATAGTTTCCACGTGCATTCAATTAACAAAACCTTTACAGTTCTAATAGCTTGACGTGGAAATGTAAATATATTAAAATTATGAAGAAAAATGAGAAGACTATTAATAAAACGAAAAGATAATAATTATGGTTTAGGATATGAAAACAATAATGGTAATAGGTATGGTAAAAGGTATAACCAACAATAATGATAATAACTATTGTTTAAGCTATGAAAAATATGTTAAACATTCTCATTGTTTACGAATTAGTCACTACTAATTAAGGTTGAAAGTCACCAAAAGTAACATGGATCGATTGCAAGATGAATGAAAACAAATATTATGTGAAAATCGAATATGATGAATTGAATGTTTTCAATTTTAAGGCATAAGAAAACACCCCTGACTAAAGGAAGGATTCTCCGAAATGCTTCAATACGGATATGCTACCTGAAATACTGACGCAAGAACATATTACACGTAAGACATTTATAAACTATAATATATATATGAATAATTATACATACATACACTCATATATTGAATCAATAAAAGTAAAATGCTTAGCTTGTTCCATCATTATATTTTAAATTTTCTCAGGCCGAGTCTATCCGTTACATCCCTGTATTTTTTTCTACCACCTCTTGGCAGCTAAACTTATTTTATAATCACATTAACAATGCTTTAACCAAACTACATTAGCCTCTTATATATATTAATCCAGGGGAAGTCTCGCAATAAAGAGGAAATGTTGATGAACACTTAACATGGTTTGTACTTTTTTATTCCTCTTTATATATATATACTAGCATTTCAGCCCGGCGATGTCCGGGTGTTTGGATGTGTATGTTGAGCAAAAAAAAAGTGGTAGTAGGAAGGCAAGCTCGAACCCGTACCGCAAAGAAGGAAGTGAACGGGGTAAAACCTAACGTGTATGCTGTAACGTGTATGACCACCGCCAAACCGGAAGCGGCATTTTTTTAAATTAAGGCTTGACAATCTAAGGGAGAGGATTACTTTAAAAAATATCGGCGAAAAAAGTGACCCCCTGTAGAAAAGTGCCTAATTGAAAGGGGCGATATTAATGTTTTTAGCCAATTTTTCGATAATTGTCGTATGAAAGGTCGAACTTTAAAACGATACTTATCTTGGTAAAATTCGTCGCCTCTATTGAAAGTTTAAGGCAGACACGCAAACAGACATTCATACATACATTTATATCTTCGTAACTAAAATTTTTCGACCCAAACTGATGAAAAAGCTTGCCCTATCTCTGAATACCCTTTATGTAAAATTTCAAATATTTAAACCAGAAATTGTCTGAGCAATTTGGAAGAGACCACAGAGGTCAATTTTTAAAAAACTTTGACCCCCATTATGACACCTTAAAATTTATCGTTTTGGGCTCAAATCAAGTTATTAAGTTAGATCCATGTACAAGGAACCTATATCTAAAATTTCAAGTGCGTAGACCCAAAATTGTCGGAGGAGTTTGGTAGAGTTCTCAAAGGTCACATCGGTGAACTTTGACCCTTAATCGCCAAATTTCTGGCCAAAAACCGATCACATCGATTTTCCCAAATATCAGTACCCTGTATATCAAATTTCGAGTCTGTAGACAGAGTTATTGCGTAGGGAAATATACACAGACACACACACACACAGACACGTTAACTTTTATATATATGTAGATATATATGCATATATATATATATACAATGTCACGCTACCAAATACTTATGTACTGATGTTATTATATACGAATACTCACACTACGTGTATTTTGACTTGCTACTACTATTCAGTACTTTTTACAATACACATGTGTTTACTATAAACATTTTATAATCAACATCATTATTCTATTTTTGCCGTTTGCTATATTATTTCTGCTTCCTCAATTTTTAATTTACAAAACTTTTTTATTTTTTTAGTTAGCACTTGCTCAGTTGTGACCCTTTTTCTTTCAAGATTTCATTTATTTTTGTTTTAGTATGCACGTCGTATATATATCTCATGTTTTCTCTGACCTAAAACTATATCCAACTATTTCCGATTTATCTGAATTATTAATACGGTTCCAGGATATACCCATAGACGTTTTCGTTATCCATTTCAAAGCCACAAGACCATGCAAAATGGAAAAATAAAACTAATGCAAATGGTATGATTATTTGGGTTTTGTTGTTATGTTTATCATTACTGTTTAGCTCTTGAGACGGTACACATCTAAAAACCGATATGTTTAAAAAATACTCTGCGCAAACAATTATATTTTTACTTATTAAAAAACTGTATGGCATTTAATTCATTATTACACTAGCAGTTCAGCCCGGCTTTGCTCGGGACCTATGTACTGTCCATAACTTTATGATCATATGTATATATATTAAAATCTTTGACTCATGTTCAGGTAACCTACATCTATAATTTCAAGTCAGTTGCCAATATATTGCCAAATATTGATTTCTGTGTAAAAATATCCTTGAATATATTAATTTATTTCTTGCGGACTATTATTCTCATCTTTATTAGTTGTTGTTTCGTCAGCTGGTAACCGCGACTGATATGAACTTTGAATCTCCTAAATGCATTCTCAGCAATCACTGCCATCCATAATTGTTGTCGTCTCACTATATTTTGGCCAAGTAAGCCTCTGCCCGGCTTTGGGTAGGATTGAAACCGCTATCTTCAGACAATGCTCATGCGGAACCGTAGAGATTCAACGTCTCTATCAACTGCGCCACGGGCCCCGAAGGGCGATCAAGGTTGGATTCTTTGATCTTTTAAATCCACGTTTATTTATTATCTGATCTTCCATGGTCGGGTTCGTACCGAATGGTATATATATTGGAATCAATTATTGAGATGAGTATTATTTATATTTATTTATTTATTGCGGACTATTATTCTCATCTATTTATTGCGGACTATTATTCTCATCTTTATTAGTTGTTTCACGACGTTTCGGCCAACTATTCCTCTGGCCTTCGTCAGGTGGTAACCGCGACGGATAGGAACTTTGAATCTCCTAACTGCATTCTCAGCAATCACTGCCATTCGTAGTTTTTGTCGTCTCACCACGTTTTCTGCATAGAAAACGATGACTTTTTCATTTTTTGTTATATTGTATCATCACGTTATTACAATTTATTTCTTTCATAAATTATGATTACAAAAATGAGTTAACAGAAGCTACTTTCCTCACACTAAACGTTTTCACGTTATAATTGTTCGCTACAATTACGTAAAACAGAATCGATTTTCTAGATATTATTATGTCTTTTGTGATGAAATAATCACCATCTTTAAAATCACATACATGGCTTCACGATTAGTCCTCTAAATGTTGTTGTTCACATTTCTTTCGATTTGGAAGTCTGATATTGTTTCTACAAACCTATGTCCGAGGTCTTTCTCCCAAAAGTATTTTCATGTCGTATATTGTTCAATTGAAGAATATAATCAAAATTATATTGTTAATAAAACGTATTTTTTAATCTGTTAGCATTAAATATAAGGGCCTTAAGCCTCTGATCCATATATATCTTCCAGGAAAGTAGTTTATTTTTATTCACGGCTGAAATTATGGGAGGTTGTAAGGGTCAACTTAAAAAAAAAAAATTTATATCTCCTTGACGGAGAAAAGAGTGATCGCCCTGGGAATGAGAAAGAAATAGGAATTCGCCATGACACTTGGAGATGAAAACACGTGCTTCAAAACTTATCGCACATCCATATGTTAAAAATATCATAAAGTCAATGGCAACGTATAAATAAACCTGTTCAAGCTTCCACTTAGTTGTTGTATCATTTGTGCGTGGTTATTTCACATTCAGCACTCATTTTAAAACACGTAACAGTTGGCAACGAGGATTTATTTTTTTTTGTACACACATCGGAAACAACACACTTATTTGAAAAAAATCCTAACCGGAAATTTTCTATTTAAAAAAGAAAAAGCAATACATTGAAAAAATATTAATTAATTAATCAACATTTCACTGAACGATTTCTTTATGATAAAACAAACAAAAAACGCGTTAACTGGACATTACAAAAAGAAATGGAACACACCATTCAACAATTAATGTAAAACAGAATACGACTGTAATGTAAATAGGGCAAGAGATTCCGTCTAGTAATCTTTTATCCAATTAAGAATCTTACTATTCGTTTACCTGACAAGTGGAAATGTATAGCTTTTATAGCTTGGATTATCACAAAGGAGATAATCTATATTTGCAACATTCTCCCCCACTAAATTTCTCACTAGTAGAGAAGAAAATCGCTTAAACGTCCAGGTTCCCTATGAGCTCGCAGTGGTCGCCTAGGCAGTTCACAATTCGAGGTTGGGGTACTCAAACAGGGAGGCTCTTCAGGGCGACCCTATCCGTGGGCTCTAAAATACCTCGCCCCAAAATGTTTCCTTCTCAGCTGAGCAGGCCATTCTGCGTCAGGGTCAGTTGCTGGATGAACATGTTTTTTTTGTGTTGGTCCTTCTTTCAGGGATTCAGGTGTTGGTCCATCCGAAGTGTCTGACGGAGCCCCAACGGAGACAATGTCAGAGAGAGTTTGTCTGCCCTCAGGGGCTGTCCACGTACATTTCCGGCAGGTGCTAGATCTCTGAGATACACATTAGACTCTCTACTATCTGCATGTCGTACTAGAGCATACTAGGGTTCGCCTCTACGAGCTTTCCCTTGTCTACCAAGGATCGTTCTTGGTGTAACTTGCATGTTGTCTCAGAAACACAGTACCAGGTCCAGAGGGCCAAGATGGAAGCGAAGATGCCGCCAAACTCCTTCGCTGAAAAAAAAACCTTTCGTGTGGGGTGGCATTCGTAGCGGTACACAATGGGGATCGAATGGCGTATGATGCAATTATCCATCGAACATCCATTATTTGATGCAGCCAATTGAACGGTTTTCCAAATAATGCGTTAGATTTAAGCCTGGGTGCTTTCTGTAGGAAACAACCCCATAGCCTTGCTGGATAAAACATATATTTATGTGTTTGTCGTTACTTTCGGCTCTGCTTCTATTGAAATCATTGGCAATGTTTATCGCTCTTAAGTGAAGATATTTTGGAAACATCTCTAACAATATTTTATTTCAATTATCATAGAAATGTACTGCTTTGTGTCATTCTTGAATTTATATTCAGTAAGTGTCGTTGTACTTGATAAATGAACAAATTTTCTACCTCAGAACACTTAAGTGCTTTTAAAGTGTCGTATATTCCTACGCAGAAAGTGTTTTCAATAAGAGATCATTCTCAACTCGTCTTCAGAATAATTGCAAAACAAACAATTTATTGCGGTACAACGCAATCATATATTGGCATCTAACTATTTAGTTGGTAAAATGTTGATTTTATTAAAAGATGAATGAAGAAATACGAAAACATAAGAATTCCTATAAAGACAAGTATTCTTTGAAAATGTTCATAATAAAAAAATACATTCTCTAGCACACACCGTGGACGAATTTTACCGATTTATTCCATTGTCAAGCCGTACACAGTCGCATGTATTTACATATATTAAGTTAAGAAGAAAGTTCTTGCGGAAATTTTTATTTTGATTTCAAATGATGTATTTTCAAGTAAGTTTTCGTCATAATACCATTACTCTATGCACCATTTAAAAGAGTTTGATTCGCTCTGTCTAATCTACTAAATTACCATCGTTTCAAAACAATTATGTCTTCTTCTCTAGAATGTTGAATACAAGATGGAAAAAGAATCAAATTCGCGCACTTTTTTTATTAACATTCGTTAGGCCGAAAAGCTGTTGAAACAGCTCGTCATATAAACGAAGAGTTTGGTCCAAGAACCACTACTGAATATACAGTGCAATAGTGGTGCAATAGAATTGATTATGGTGACGAGAGTTTTAAAGATGATGAGCATCGGATGTTGACAACGATTAATTAAGAGCTTTAGCCGAAACCAATAGACGCACAACTGTACGAGAATTTGCTTCTAAATTTGACTAAAGTTTACGGCGATTTCCACTAATTGAGAAGAATTGGGAAAAGAAAAAACTTGATAAATGAGTGTCTCACGAATTCAACAGCAACCACTAGAAACGCCGCTTTGAAATGTCATTTTTCCTTCTTTTACGCAACATAAACGACCCATTTCTCCACCTGGCTGTGACTTGCGATGAAAAGTAGTTTTTACGACTACCGGCGACGCTCAGCTCGGTGGTTAGACGCCCATGAAGCTCCACACTTCCCGAAGTTGCACCAAAATGAGGTCA
Organism: Euprymna scolopes; assembly: GCF_053919585.1. Classification (NCBI taxonomy): domain Eukaryota; kingdom Metazoa; phylum Mollusca; class Cephalopoda; order Sepiida; family Sepiolidae; genus Euprymna; species Euprymna scolopes. The sequence goes on along the minus strand of NC_136498.1, from coordinate 43,012,849 downwards.
TGCTACAACCGGTCTCGTCCATTACAGTTTTTTTTTTAACAGGCGAAACCATTACGACAGTGTAGTACTGTCAACAAATGGATGAAATACATCAGAAACTTCGAAAACAACACACAGCATTAGTCAAGAGAAAAGGCCTTATTCTCCTCCACGACAATGCCCAAAACCGACCCTACAGAAGATGAAGACATTAGGCTATGAAATATTGCCTTATGCTCCATACTCTCCAGATTTCTCATCTACCGACTACAACCTTTTCAATCATCTTGACAACTTTCTGCGTGAGAAATGTTTAAAAAAACTAAGCAATATCAAAAACAATTTCAGCGATATCATCGACACTAGAACGCAAGATTTTAACATTACTATCATTGAAAAAACTTGTTTTGCTTTGGGAACAGTGTGTTGATTTTAATGGTGCTTATTTTGATCAATAAAGTTTTGTTTGAGCCGAGATATTTTCATCTGAATTTAAAAATTAAAAATTGCAAAAACTTTCTTTTCAACCTTATAAATGGTCAGGATAATGACGACATTAGCATTTTTGCAGTTCTTGCAGGAATGTGTCGACGTCCTCCTGCGTTCAACGCCTAGTATTTCCAAATGGCCAACAATCTAGTACTGATCAGTGTCAAGATTACTTTAAATAATAGTGTTGAATTAAAATATGTAATCAAGTACTGAAAGAAACACGATTTCGAAATGTAGCCGTGATGTAGTTGTAATTGAAATTCAAACGTCACGAGTAACTTCTGTTCACCGAACAGAAGATTGATAAATTTTTACACCAGCGCTTTATTCCCGCGTCAATAATTGTGCTCATCGCCTGCTCTTTATTTCTACAGTCAGCTAGTCTTTACACATGCAAATTAGCTTCAACTATAAAATATGGAAACTTGTAGCATAACGCAGGAAACACTTGATAAACTTTAAATAATATGTGTGCCAATTGCTAAAAAATGTTAGCAAATATTCGCGTTAATAAATAATTATAGCTTAGCTTTCATTTAGTATGATTATATATATATATATATATATATATATATATATATATATATATATATATATATATATATAAAGGAAATAGATTAATAGGTATCAACGTCTCGTCCGTATTTCTGGGGACATCAGGCTTGGGTTAAACAATGCTGAGGAAACAGGTTATAGATCACATGTAAAGAGAGAAGGAAACGTTGTTACTTTCTTACTGTGAAAAAGAATTTACAAATATGCGTGTAGAGGAGGATTATTCTATGTATATATATATAGATTAAGACGTTACACTTATACACATATATATATGCATATTTACTGGACTTTTAAATATTTTTTTGTTTTGTTTAATATGTTTTTATTTATATTTATTTGTTACTTGGTTGAACCTTATTAATTTTATTACAATGATATATATAAAAACGGTCAAGAATATATAGAAAATCATACCCAGAATCTACATTAATATTTAGCTTTTTGATTATTATATTATTTCTTATGGTAGGGGCTAAATTGTAGAATTCTTTTTTCTGCTTAATTGTGTTGGTATGTAAAATGAGTGAAGGTTCTAAAAGTCTTAATAAAATAAATAAGGTATTAACCAACTTACAAATAAATATAAATAAAAATATATTAAACAAAAACAATCATTTAACAGTCCAGTAAATATGCATGTATGTATGTATGTATGTATATGTGTTACGTCTGAATGTATATATACATAGAATAATCCAACGCCCCTACACGCACATTTGTTCATTCTTTTCTAGAGTAAGAAGGAACATAAAGTTTCCTTCCCTCTCTCTCTCTCTCTCTCTCTCTCAATATATATATATGTATATATATATAAAGAGAGAGAGGGAGAGAGAGAGAGAAAGGGGAGATATCATTTATAAAGTATATACTAATGGTATATAGGTTTTACCAGTTGGCACGATTCATTAAGCGCAATAGGAACGCTTTAGTACTTTCAAAGTACACACACATATGCATATTTATTTATTTATGTATTTATTTACATATGTTAGATAATAGCAGGGTTAAAAGTTTTAATTGGCTATAATCTATATATCTATCTATCTATCTATCTATCTATCAATCAATCAATCAAGTGATAAGCGGACAGTACCAATAACCTTACTAGGCTAAGAATAGAAATATTGTTTAGATCAAATAAGTTTAGTTGAAAGTTAATTATGTAAATAGTTAAGTGATATTTTTATAGATTTAGCTGTAGTTAGCTATAAACATAAAAATTTAGAAATCCCAAACAATAATTAATAAGTGACACTGTTCACGCCACATGTAGATAGGTGACCAGGGTCACGTTAAGGAGACGGGTCCTTAAATCGGCAATGTCACCGGAACTGACAAGTCAAAGCGATTAGAGCAGAGGGTTTGGGCTTTGTAACTAATGTGTCTGTATATTCTCTAAAAAAAGCCCGGAAGGCGAGGCTAGACTGACACAACATGTAGACACGTAGCAGAGTCCTACATAAAAAAACTGAAACATCCGAAATAAATTTATATTTTTAAAATATAAAGTCGTTGCCCTGTGTTTCATAAAGAAGAAAAATCAGGTATGTCTCAATCGTCTTATTGTGTCTGTATGGCGGAGATTCATCACAGCTCCCAGCAGGATGAATACAAAGGACATCCGGGCAGAAAGGTTTGAAGCATAATTCTTCTTCCATATATCATCTTCTTCATCTATATCCAAACTAAATACAAACAATTCTGACACCTCGCTATACAAGATATATATATATATATATATATATATCAGAAATTTACATTTTAAACCCATAAATACACACACACGCACACACACACACATATATATATATATATATATATATATATATATATATATATATAGTAAGTTATAAAATATATATGGCGCTTAAGCTACACTGAATATTCTGCGTTTCATCCACTCTAGGACTCTTCAGGCTTGTGTCCTCGAGTGTTCAAGTGCAGAATATTCAGTGTAGCTTAATCGCCATATATATTTTATAACTTAGTAACTTGCTCTACCGACGTATTGAGCACTTTTGAAGTAAATACTTAAATTTTACGCATAAATTCATATTTTCGTATATTAATTTTATGTGACTAAATGAAGTAGTTATATATATATATATATATATATATATATATATATATATATATATATATATATATATATATATATAAGCAATTAAAGATGGGAATTCAAACTGTATTACATACTCAAATCAATTAGATAAAAAGAATGAATATCTCTTTAGGCTTTGACATTTAAAATCCTGGTGCTTATAACCAGAATAAGTGAATATGCAGGTTTATATTTACAAAAATCTGGCATAAGGGTATGAGCTTAGGAATGAGATATAAATAAATTCTATGCATATAGAAGCAGGGTGTGTGTTTATAATAGCGATAGAAAAATTGTGATTATATATAAGAGAGGAATAGGTAGAGATATATAGAAAAATATGAATAAAATGATCATCCCCGCAGGAGATGAATAGAAAAACACGACTGAATTGATTTATTTCTTAATATAACATTGAAAAAAAAATTAATGACAAATGTTGATTTTGGAGTCTCGAAAGTTAAAAGTTATCTAACAAGAACCATTCTAATGTTTAAAGGCGATGTTTAAAAGTTATTATGATTGCAAATGATTATGTTTAATATTCAGTAGACAATAAACCGCAGGCGCATATTTCGAACAACGCTAGAATGGAATTGACATTGCAGTTAAATGTTACTGCTTTGCACATTCAAGCTTTAGCTTTTGTTAGTTTAGTAGCGAGATAAAATTATGAAAAAAAGCACTATGGTATTAAAAAATACTTCTTATTTACACCTTAGAAAATCCGGAGCTAAACTATTAAAACAACGAATGTTAAGCAAAATTCGGCTTTTTCGTTAAAACTCTCTTCATATTGGGTGATATACAGGCTCCAACATATGCCCAACAGATTTAATACCTGTTTGAAGACTAGAATATATTTCTCATTTGGAACGTTCTATATTTTTTGTATTACACCGTCTTGTTATTGTCTATCCACTTTTGGCTTTCAAACTAAACTCACTCTAAAACCTTCGTTATTTATTCATTGGCCATGCATGACGGTGCATGACGATGCTACATTTGCTACTAGTCGCTCGCTCCTAGACAAGGTTCAAAGTCGCCAACCTGATAGGTCCTGAACTGTCATCTAGGCTTCAGCCTCTGTCCAATCGATGAAATTTTGCATCCCTCTGCCTGTTCTACAAGTATTTTAATGGTGAATGGTCCGACGAACTGCAAGCATCTGTACCCCCTCGACGAGCAGCTAAATCCCATCCATACACAGTAGAGATCCTTAGATGTAAGAGAGATTTCTACTCCAGTAGTTTCTTTCCCAGAACCGCTAGACTTTGGAATTCCTTTCCGGGTCCCTGCTTCCCCAACTGTACTGCCATGCAGAAGTACAAGTGTAACGTGAACCGATATCTTGCTACCCAACTCCCTACCTAGTCCCCCTGTGGCTTATCTCTCTGATTGTATCCCCCTACATCAACGTGGCAATGTGCCTTGTTTGAGGTAAAAATGTAATTTAAAAAATGACGTTATCAATTTACATTTCTATCATATCTATTGTGTCAGAACTATTAAATTTCATCAAAAAATTTTTACACTTACCTGTTTCTGATTCAGTCTGAGAACCAGACTGTTTTGTAGTTTTCAGGTGACTTGGCCCTGCCTTGTTCTGTCGAGGATTCATACTAGCTCATGTAACCGCTATCCGCGATACGGCCGTCTATAATTTAACATACCATTCTCTTTTATCAAGATAAAAATAAAGCTAGCAGTTTACACACACCTGCAAGGCCAGTTTAGGGTCCTATTTATACATAGCAGGAAGTAAACAAGTTTGAAAAACTCCAGCAAATCCTCCTAAGCTTTCAAATAGCTGAAATTTTCCTCGAACTAACATGACACTTCTTCGATGTAAATTTGTTCTACAATTTATGTATATATATATATATATATATATATATATATATATATATATATATATATATATATATATATATATTAGGTTGGTGCAAGAATATTGTCGTTTTATGACGTATATATATATATATATATATATATATATATATATATATATGATAAAAAACAACATTATTTTGCACCAACTTTACATATATATATATATATATATATATATATATTTATTTACCAGTGGTGAAAAAAAAACCCGACTAAAGTGCTCAATGTGTAGTCAGAGCAGTATATAGGAAATTTATTACTGTGAGTCCAGAATGAGTTTACAAATTGTTTCAACTAGAGGAAAATCCTCAAAGAGAGGAAAAATCCAACTAGCATCATCAGAATTCATAGATGGACTGATGATGCTAGTTGGATTTTTCCTCTCTTTGAGGATTTTCCTCTAGTTGAAACAATTTGTAAACTCATTCTGGACTCACAATAATAAATTTCCTATATATATATATATATATATATATATATATATATATATATATATATATGACCCATTCCTATCAGTTTAAACTCAAACTTTTGTCGTCTACACGCAAACGTATTTTAAGCTACATTTGTACTTTCTTTCGTCTTTTTTTTTGTTTTTATGTATCTACAAATGTAAAGTCTTTATCGATGTTAATTTAAGTCTTAAAATTTTCTGATTTTAAGACTTTGTGAGTATTATTTTTTTTTATTTTTATTAATGATTTTATTCTTTTATGTTTTTTTATAATGATATTATTATTTGCATTCGCTCCCTTTTTCTTTTTTCTTCTTGTTTTCTCTTTTTTTGTGCTCTGTTTTTTCTCTATATATTTTCTCTATGTTTTTCTTCTATATTGTTCTCTCTATTTTTATATACACTTGTTATTGTTATTATCCCCTTTTATCCTCTTTCTTTTTCCAGATATATTAAATGCTGGTATATTGTTTATGTTGAATACAACCTGATCTGACTTCCTGGTAAATTTTATGCTTGAAACTCCTGTAAAATTTTCATTACGGACTTAACTTCTGTATAAGCAATATCGCTTGAAAAGGTCTATAGTTACTTGTAACTGGCTGATCTAAACTTGAATGTGTAGCGATAAATTTATGTTTCTGTAAAACAACTGAATGTATACATATTATTATTCTCACTGTCAAGCAACGTCGGAGGTCACAAGAGCCATAGCATCCAACAAAGCGCGTACTCCGATACTTGAGCAACCGGGACACACAAGAGTAAGCCTACTAACTAACACAGATCAAGCAAACCGTGGCGACATTCGTCTATGGAATGAACTTATTTCCTCTCTAACAAGTGGTGTGGTCATCCAACTTACGAGAACCCAACAGTCAGTATGGTATAGTTTACATTTATCATTTATAACAGTATGGCACATTAGTAGATAATTTACTAGAATGATGACAAAGTTCTCTCTGATTCTCTCTCCTCTGATCTTGAGCGCGTGGTTCAGTGGGGGAAGACGTGGCTGGTTACCTTTAATGCATCTAAAACCAAATTCCTATCCTTACATCATCAACGCTCTGATCCCCATCTGGCATCAATTGGGATGGATGGCTCTCGTCTGGGAGAGGCCCCATGTTTTGACAAGCTTCTGGGTTTGACCTTTACTCCTGATCTGAAATGGAACACGTACATCAAGTCTGTTGCCAAGGTCGCTGGAAAGATGGCGGGATCCTTCTACCGCTCCAGAAGATATCTTACTACTGATGCAATTCTCTATCTATATAAAAGCCAAGTACGTCCAAGGATGGAATACTGCTGCCATATCTGGGCAGGGGCTGCTAAAAACAGCCTATCCTGCCTTGACAGAGTACAAAATCAACTTCGTGGCTTAGTGGGGGATGCCCTTTTCTCTACCCTGCAACCTCTTTCCCACAGAAGAGACGTTGCGAGTTTATCCTTGTTTTATCGTTATTTCCATAGCAAGTGCTCGTCTGAACTCCAATCTCTGGTCCCCCTCGCCAATCTTTCACGAAAAGCACCCGTCTAGCTGAATCCACTATGAAAAGTTTCCCCCACTCTTTATCTGTGCCTAAATCAAAACGTGGATTCCATGAACACAGCTTATTTCTTAGAACTGAACGCCTGTGGAACTCTGTTTCATCTGCCTGCATCCCACCTAACTGCAACTTGGATGTATTCAAGTCCAACGTTAACAAATTCCTAATGAACTGCCCCCTTAAGTAAACACTTTCAAATCTCCACACTAACGTACTGTACTTGTAATAACCCTTATCCCTGAGTGGCTTCCCGGCCTTGATAATTGTTGACCACCGTGTAAAAAAAATCTCGTTTTATTTATTTTTTGTTATTTATAAGTTTTCTTAACAATACGTAAATAGAAAGGGAGTCTACATAATCATATATAGATACCATCTCTTCTCATACTAAAATGTTTATTTAAAAATCTTATTATTTATGAATATTCTACGGGAGCTCATCTATAATTATTTTGAACTAAAATTTACATTCTCCTTCTTTAGTTGTTTTGTACTTATGTTTCAAGATTATCGTATGCAATTTATTTGAAGTCATTTGCTTTAATAATGAAATGTATAGAAATTGCAATGTATGAGAGTCGTCCCAAAAGAAAAGTTTCGCATGTTTTTATATGTGAAAAATTAAAGAGCCATGAGTTGTACCATTCAAATTAGCCGCAGTTTGTGCTCCCGTATTCATTTATTCACGCATTATTATCACAATTGTAAACACACTTTTGCCAGGAATTCAATTACGCATCTCTTTTTCTGACACACGTCTTTTACAAGAGTTGCTTTTCTGGAGTTTCTCATCATTGATATCTTCAACGGAGAGATGAAACTTTTACATAATGAATGCATAACTGAAGTAATCATGAAAATCCATTTTGAAATTCCGTTTCACTCATTCGGACGGAACATAATAAAATCAAATAGGAGGCACTCCTATAGGAGAAACTCCTCTTATATATAAAGCAAGAAAAATTATGACAGAAATCAAGACTCTCTGATCATGATTCTCATATACGAACTGCTACTGTCATCATTTCAGAGTTAACAACGCATGAGACGCCTTGTGAGTCTGTGAATACAACCTACCTACAAGAAGGTACATTTTTACTATAAATCTTAAAGTCTGGAATGGATCAATCGTCTAGGTCAATGTTCTATTGAACCCGCCGATAACGCACTCAGAAAGTGGATTTCATGCTGTGCAATCTTAATTCCTCTGTAAAGAAAGCTTTGAGTGCAGTGTAATAATATTTGTTCGTCTGTAATATATACTAGCAAAATATATAACCAGATCATATTATTGTTTGTACATATAATAACATTCGCTTCTTCAAGATGATTTCATTATACCTTTCATAGCAATAATTACTTATCTGCACTAATATATTACGGTTTCTTACTAATGCATCCCATTACCCTAAAATAGATCTTTACATGAACCATCCAAAGCGATGACACATTGGATACTAAACTCTAAGCTACTGTAACAATAATACAAAACACTGCTGGAAACCAACAGAGTTTTTGTTATATAAACTAAAAAGATAATAAATGTAAAATAAAGTCTTCGGAAATGGAATAGACGATTTTCTTCAATAACAGGAAGTTGTATTTCGGGTTGTCGGACGTGATGAAATTATATAATAATAACAATAAGAACAACATTAATAATAATAATAATAATAATAATAATAATAATAATAATAATAATAATAATAATAGCGACACAAATATTAATAAGATGTGATTTGAAGAAGCAAACAAACATTGCAGGGGTAAAAAGTTATGCCTGAAGGTAGAAAAAAAAAACACCGACTGCTTAGACGATGATTATAAATAGACAGCCAGAATATCGATTGTCTAATTTCGGCTAGATTTTGTCCATAAAGAATGAAACTTGTATTGTGTTCATGTACATTTTTACCGTACACGTTTATATGGCTATAACCACGTTGACACACAATTACCGACTGTAACAGAGCGCGGACACGCGTATGCAAATGCATACGAGATGCGAAATAAGGCCACGGTAAGGAAAAAGAAAAATTATAAAAAGTAGAGAGAGCACATTTGGAAGTACCTTCGAGAGAAACCGGCGTCACAGAATACGATTACGTTTGAGGCGCGGGTGACGTTACAGCTGTAACGAGAAGTCAGGTGTGGCGGGAGATTGAGGAAATAAATATCGTTGTTACAAAAGAAGGGAGTAAAGTCGTTACTAATCATATGTTGCTGTCGTGTTGGCTCTTGAAATGGATACATGTTAACGCGTGTATAAACGTAAATTTACACCACTAACATCGCTAAAGTTAAGCTACCATGATTTTGGCCGGTACTGAATGAGTAACAATTCGGACTACCAGGTGGTTTACATGAGAAAATGTACTGGAGTTCAAATTAGTCTACACAGCAATCGTATATTAAAAAAAACATGTACGGCAAAATCAACAGGCTATATATATATATATATATATATATATATATATATATATATATATATATGTGTGTGTGTGTGTGTGTGTATGCGTGTGTGTGTGTGTGAATATATATATATATATATATATATTATACGCCCCTGCTATGTAAGAACACTTATATAGTAACCTCTGATCTACAGAGGTCTTCTATGTGATGGATGTTTAATTCTATAGTATGCTTGTCAATATAACACCAAAGTACCCCGAACAGCAAAAAATAGAAAATGACTTCTAAGTCGAAAAAGTTCAACATAGAAATTTAAAACTATCCTATGCTCCAATGTTGTCCAACTTTTTTGTGTAATGTAGAGTCGACTCAACCTGACATAAAACCATAAAAATCAAAACGTTGCAATTTTTCATCACTTGGTTTATTGACTCGTCTATGGAGTATAAGCTGTATTAAGATTCTACTGTAAAAGAATTGAAGAGGCTATGCTATAAAGATTATAAAATTTAATCTAAAGGTGATATGTATAATTCTTCTTCTAACAGCGATAAGCGCCTTAGTTCAGATAATATGGCGTTTAGTTTGCCATTATTGATAGAAACTGTTGTAAAGCGTTCGAACCTTACTGTTTATATAGATAATATGTTAATCAATTGCGTCGTCTTTTGGAGACGCACCTGTGTGGCTAGACGCAACGAGCACATAAATAATGAGATTAAAACGCTTAATGTTAAATTCTGTCGATCATGATAGCTCAATGCACTATTGTATAGGCTAATGCGCTTATTGCTGTAAAAGCCAACATTGATATATCACGTTAAAATCAAATTTTGTATTAATTGCCGAAATGCTACTAACAACGCAATTTCTTGTTACCTGTACATACATACATACATACATTATATATATATATATATAGTATGTTTATTTATACAAGTAGTATTGACTACATATGTGCATACATGTTTAAACTGCACCACGTTTAGAAATCAAACCTCATCAGGTATCACCTGCTTTTAAAATCAAACACATGTGCTTACTCATGAATTGTTTTTCTTTTCACTAAATGTATATGTAATTGCTTGACACATCCTAACGATGATGAAAATTCTTTGTAGCTTAATTGTAATATATATTTTCAAAATGTATTATGTAGTTTTATTAAATATTCAATTAGATACGTAATATGTATGCATATATATATATTTATGATGATTGCTGCATCTTTCCAGATGATCGCCATCACATTGAGTTCTCCCAATCTTGTCGTCCATGCCATCTCAGATGACTCTGCACTCCCGCCGCAGATTTGCACATCTTGAAGCAGATGTGACATACAAATTGACCAATTTCCATCGAGTTGACTTCCTCTGGAGGTTGAAGGCTATTCCTATGAACAATCACATGTCTTCACAGACCAGCAGCAGACTTGCAAACTTTGCTGCATGTTAAACAGATCGTTTGGTTCGGACTAACAGGTGCAAAGTTGACCTGAACAGTATTTTTGTGCGACTTAAGGTGGTTGACGTAGCCAGCTTTTGACAAAACCACTCATTCACAAGTGTCGCAGTACCAGCTCTGTGTGTCATGGTTAATACCGTCAATTAAACCTTTGTGAAGCTCTCGCTTCAGATTGCTGTGGGTATGCTTTCTTTTCTCTAAAGCATCACAACATTTACGTACTAGCTTTCCCCACTTCGGCCTTTGCAGAGTAAGTTCTTCCCATGTGTTGATGTCAATTTGTAAGACTTTCGAATTATTCTTTCTAGGCTTGTGTTGAGGGCGCTTGCCATTTTCCAGTTCCCCGTAAAAAAATTGTTTTGGCAGCCTACAATCTTTCATTCGAACCAAGTGGGCCACCCAACGCATGTGAGATCTGACTACAAGGGTCTCAACACTAGAGCAACATGCTCTCACAAGGACTTCCGTATCAGGTACTTGTGTTAGCCAGTTGATGTTTAAGATACGTCTCAAGCATTTTTGGTAAAATCGTTCAAACCATTTAATGTGCCTTTGATACAATGTCCATGTCTCCGATTAATACAACAGTATGGTTAGCACACAGGTCTTGTAAACGCAGATCTTATCTGTGATATGTATATATATATATATATATATATATATATAGGATTTGGTGTAAAGTACATTTTAATTGTCTTCTAAAATTAAGTCACTATTAAAATACTTTAAACATTTGTTGTTGTGATATGATGTCAGTACAATCACGGAAAAGTCCTAAGTCTAGTATTTTGAGGGAAGTAACTATTAGAATAGAAGGGTTTCCTGCATCTAGGAACATCTAGCGAGTAGATAAGATTTGTGGCTTGTCCGATTAGTTGGGAGTATTTAGTCGAGGAGACACAAATGTTACGAGTTCATCAGAACACATCTCATTACGATACTTGACAAGCACAGGTGTGCAACACTGCGGCGAATGAGAAGAATTGGAGTTTGGTTTTTAGTACGGGTTCTATTTGTTTCAAAAACATTTTCGGCCCTTGTCTGCTTTGGTAATTATTAAAAATACCTATAAAAATTCATCTATATATCATGGGTTTAAGATTTCTATCTCTAAGGAATACGCAAAAATTAAATTTTATGACAGTATTCTTAAGAATATTTCCCATCCTCTAAAGAAAACCCCATAAATAAATAAAAGACGAAACCGAAACAATCTAGAAAATATATAATAGATAAAAAGAGAATTCAGAGAAAACAGAAAATTGAAAGAGCAAAAGAAAAAAGCAAATTGGAAAATAGTGATATTCGAAACAAAACTAAGTAAACAAACGAGAAAAAAGAAAAGGAAATATATTAAACAAGAAGAAAGAATTAAAATGAAAGAATGAAGTACAATAAGCAACAGCAAAACGTTATTCAAATAAAATGGAAAATATTTGTTAATGAAAGTAGGAGATAATGAAGAGCAATATAAAATTAGAAAGAATTAAAAAAAAAACTAGGTGCAAAAATAAAACAGAGAAAAAGAAAATGATCAAGAGTAAATTAAAATATAAAAGTGTAGAAATATGAAAAATAGATAAATAAAATAATGAAGAAAAAGTAAAAGAATTGTGGAAAATAGAAAACAGGAAATATGTCAAAGAACAAGGAAAAGGGCAGACGACAAAATGAAATAGCAAATTAAAATAAAGAGATAAAGAGAGTAAGAAAGTAAAATGCGACAGATGAAAAAAGGAAAAAGAAGAAAAAGAGAATAAAGAGGGGTAAATAGAAGTAAAGACTAAAGAAACAAGAAAAAATGGAAGACAAGTTGGAAACTAAAAAGAGAAAGAAAACCAGGAATATAAAAACAGATGTAAATCAAACGAAAATCAAGATTAATAAAAAAAAAAAAATGAAATAATTAATTAAATGAAAAATTAGGAATCAGAAAAGTTATGGAAGAGATAAACAAGAAATTATGAAATAAACATGAAACAAAGCAACAGAAGTATGATTAAGATCAAATGAAAGTCAAGGGAGTAAAAAACAAATACAAAACTACAAGAGAAAGGAAAATGTCAAGAGAAAGTAGAACATAAGAATGAAAACGAAAAAATGACGGAAAGACAGAAAAAAAAAAGGTTAAATAAAAACGAAAAATAAGGAAACCAAAATGAAACTATAGAGAAAATCGGAAAAGCAATGTAATAAAAGACAATTAAAAAGCTACAGAAAATTAAATACTAACAAATCAAGGATAGCAAAAATTAAAAGATAGGCTAGAAATTAAAAAGGGAAAAAACATGAAAAAAGCCAAGAATAAAGAAAAAATGGAAATGAAAGAAAATCAAGAATAAAATTCGAGAACGAGGCAATAAAGAAAACAATACAAATGAAAAATGGAAGAAAAGAATTTAAAAAATGGTAAGGTAAAGTAAAAAACGGAAGACAGAAAACAAAAAAGTCGAGAAAAGAAAAATAGAAAGTGAAATCAAAGGAAAATAAGAATAACCAATGAAAAATATAGAAAACAGGAAAGAAGAAACATAATAAAAGAAAGAAAGAAAGAATAGAAAATTTAAAGTTGTGAAGAAAATTAAAGACAAACGCAATAAGGATAAAAGCTAGAAATTTAAAAAGGAAAAACATGAAAAGGGCCGGGGATATAGAAAAGATGAAAACATAAGGAATAAAGAAAACGATGACAGGATAAAAATGAATAATCGGAACACATCCAAGTAAAGAGGAAAACAAAAAATAACGAGCGAAAACAAAATTCGAAAAGAAAAAAAAAGACAAGGAAAGCATTGAATACAAAAAAAATAATTGGCATAGAAAGTAATTTTAAAAAAAAAAAACATTGGCACAAAGTTCATCTTGAAATTGTTTTGATGCAAATCTTCAAATATGCAACCCAGAAAAGCTATCGAATGTCTAAAAGAATTATGTTGAAGCCGGAAGTTAAAAAAAGAAAATGCTGAGAGGAGAAACGGAAGAGATAAGCGTAGCGAAACGAAAACTTTGCCAGCATTGATGGTCTGTACCGACAATGCCAGAACCCCAGCATGACTAGTAAGAAGACCCTCGCCCGGTTTGACAAGGCGAATCCACAGCCAAAATACAACAGCCAATTTCCAGCCAAGAACGAATCGACCGGAATTGTCTCGAGGTTCCACAGTTTGACATTTCTTCAAACTAACCGACACGTCCATTTTCTTCTTGTCAGATACGCAACAATGAACTTGCATAAGATAGCTGTCCATTTTCTGACGACATTACTATCGTCCTCCCCCTTCACATTGCGCTGCGACTTCTTTTCTTTTCTCTTTTACTCTAATGTTTATTCATTTCCTATTTGTCTGCTTTATATTCCTCGACTACAAAACATACTATTCGTCTTACTATATTGCTTTTCCTCTTCTTTTTTTCTACCCCGTCTTTTTTTCGAACCTGTAATGCATTGTATTATCTTTTATCGTGATATACCGACTTCTCTGAAAGGGGGCAGTTCACAAAATGTAGGAAATTCACAAACTGCCTCAGCTTCATCTATATCCAAGTCATAGAAAAATTGCATACAGCGCCAACAAGTTCCAAGATGGTCAACGATATGGTGCTAGCCCGTCTTCATATCGTTTACCTTCGTTGGTGTAAGGTGAACCTCTATGTCAACCTAATTATACGTTCTTTTATTGCAATCCTGTTTCTTTTGCGTCCATTAATTTTTTAAAATCATTTTTGTTTTTTCTTTTTTAATTTTTCTCCATATATTATTCTATTCTTCTCCATATTTCCTTACTCACTTTTCTAAATTAATGAAATTTATTTATACGCTAATAATTTCTTTCCCCCATTTTCTGACCTTTCTTTTCATTTTATGTATCCTTCATTCCTACTTTTTATTCCTAATTGGAGTTTTTTTTTAATTCTACTATCGGTACTTATTTCGTTTCCTATTTTTTTTCTTTTCGTCATCCTGCATTGTCTCCTCCATCTTTTTCATCCCATACAGTGACTTTATACTCTTGTCTTTTGATTTACTTATTTGTTTTCTTCATATTTTCTTTAATCTATTACACATCTTCCATTGTTTTTCTGACCTCGTACGTTTTCATTCATTACTTTCATTCTATATTAAATCTGTCTAGTTCTCTTTTCTTTTTCTACTCCCTGTTTCTATTATTTGTATTTTAATTAACATGTGACGGTGTCAAAGTGTTACACGACACAAATTGACAACTTGTCTCATGTTTGAATCTAGTTCGTTCCACATAAAAATTATTTTTAAGGACGTTGTAAACTTCTTGTGATGTGCCCGATGTTCTTTCTCAAAAAGAATTATTACCATAAAGACTTCAAGGAAATTATTGTAAACAATAGAATCATGTGATTCACACCAATACAATAAATAAATTAATGAATGAATTATCCAAGCGATTTTGCTCCTAATGTAATAAGATTGTCCTATAAGTAATCGATGTTGTAGTGATACTGGACTTTAACCGAGGAACTCTAACATTTTCGGACGCATGAGGTAGTCAAAGTAGGCCATCGTTTTCGATCTGAAGACAGATCCACAGGATCCTTCAATTTTCTCTATGTTGTAATCAAATCTCTCTCGATTGTCTATTTTCAGTGCATTTTTTGTCTTCTGCTCCTCATTTTCCAATCAGAATCTCACTGCAACACTTGGTTGGCAATAACTTCTTGGTACAATCTTAGGTTATGTCCAAGCACACCTTGCAAATTATTGACGATACCATGTGTTGGTTAGTGAAATGTATGACTTTAAATCCTCCCTGCAACTCGTATTGCGTTCTTTGTTTATGGAACTTCCTAAGTAGGCGAAGTTGTCAAATATAGCTATTTCCTTTTGGTCGATATAATGCCCGTAGATGACTGATGTGTCCCAAAGATCATGTTGTAAGTTTTATTAGCATTAATATATTAGTCAATGTTCCCTGATTCAGCTTGGATCTTGCTGACAATGTTTTGTAAGTCGATGGTATTTACTGCAAAGTTTAGATAAGAGAGTTTATGCTCGTTAATCCATATTATACCGTGATCATACAAAATTCATGAATTTAAGAGAAAGGGCAATTTCGCTGAGGATATGGCACTTCAACAAGTTATTGATAGTACAACCCAATTTGGTAAACTGGAAATAGATCTGTAAGTAATGATGAAAAAGTTACCCTCTATATAGTTCTTGTTGCAAACAAATCGCTCTCGATTGTAATTTTCTCATAAATGTTTGATCTTCCTCTCCTCCCTTTTTTCATCCGGGTTCCAGTGACGTAACTGAGTGACAATTTTTTCTGGTGCCAATTTTATTGAGATATCATATGCTGGTAAAGTGTACTATCATGAAAGATCGTGATTGCTGTGTAGCTGGGGTTACACAATCTCCACGGAGCAGAATCAAGAATAAGTTTATAATTAAATACAAAACGCATTTTGTTATTTTAAATATGTTTTGACAAATATTATGACTTGTTGGTTTATTGGTAAAATAAGCAAAAACCATTTCTGGGTGAGTTCAGTGTGACCAAAACACATTGAGATTCTATAGTCGGAATTAAAACGTAAGAAAATATCTTTTCACTAAGTAATTGCTGTGTTACTAGGGTTACAAAATGTTTGCTGAACAAAATATTGTAACATTTTTATGAATAACTATTTAAACAAACATACGTTAAAACTGTGGAGACACACATGGGAAGTATATGCGTTTCACAACAAAGTTGTATTTGTGCACCCGTGGCTTATTATTTTTGTTTTACGTACGGGTGTTGTCTGGTCTTCATTATATATTTTCTCACTTTTCACTTTTAACATGTGGCGGTTTCTTGCATCGTCTAGTAGTTGGAGTCGGCTGTTTAACTAAAGACGAGTAAAGCTCATGCATGGGACCACAAGAAGAATTGTTGGTGGTTTTTAAGATTTTATTTGTGAAAAAAAAAATGCTCAACAAGGGAGGAGACTAGACATTTTTTCTTTATAAAATATAAGGTAAAATTATTTTTTTCCTTATTTACTAATATAATTAAATTTTGATCGACGAACAGACTATTTCGAGGGGATTCATCTATATTCCTACACTCTGTGTATGACTGGATCGGCTACTTCCTCGGCGAAAACTCTGTGTCGAACACGTGACACAATTTTCATTTTAAAAAAGCCGACACCTACTTCATTCGTGCTTTTTTTTTTTTAATTGACCTCTGGACCTTCGCATCAACCACGCCAGGTGCACTGCGCTCATCTGCAGTTGTCGCCAGATTGTCCAGATCAGTACTTAATGCAACACTCTTGAAATGCATACTAGTTTACATAATCAATACCTACCTTCGTAGGGTTTCAATATATCATTTGGCGGAGAACGCGTTGTTTGAATTTAAATATCTTCTAACAAATCATATGACTTGTTAATTGATTTTTTTAGGCAAAGAAAAGTTTTTTGTGGGTTAATCTAGTATGCACAAAACGTTAGGTAAAAATCGTGAAAGAGATTATTGTCACGTGATAGGAAGAATATCGTAAGCGCTTGCACTCACTAGAAGCTGTAATCTGAAATCCCATCGCAATCAAATAGAAGTGAGTGAGAGAAAAAAAATGTCTACGGTGTATCATCAAATAAAATATGTGATTGAAATTGGTTTTGCATTTTTCAAGTCTTTAGATATAAACTGGCAGATATCGCACGTTTAAGCCGCAAAAAAAAAATAGAAAAACAACACTGTTAATATTAGAGATAAAATATTACATACTAGCAGTAATATATTACTGCTGGGCATTCTGTAGACGTTTAACATAAATGGAGACGCCGAGATATCATTGTAGCTCTTTTGATAAATCTGCAACATTATTTATCTTCGTAATGTAGCTAATGTAGAGACAGACTATATCTGGTTATTACGGTTTATCTCCAATATCCTCATATGAGTCTGTGATATATTTACATTGTATGTTCGCCCAGTTCGAACGGAAGCCCCATGATAGCATTATATCATCTTTAGGCAGTAAAAATACTACCCTTAGATCCTAACCAGAAAACCAAGAAAGTATATTTTAGTTTCACGTACGGCTCAATAGCGACATCATATTTAAACAATTTTGTTTTTTTTTATATTGCGTCTTCGGTGATCAGAATATCATATTTATTAAAAAGGAGGATCGGTGATAGTATACTAGGAATATTTAATTAGTATATAGATACGCTAATTTTATGCTCCTAGTATGTTATCACTAGGGCTATGGCAACAGCATATTCTTTTCATTGTTTTAACTCTCGAGTATATATCCGACACATCACTCAATATAAAAGCATATAAGATATCAACGGATACACACTCGAGAGTCAAAACAATGAAAAGATTATGCTGTTGTCCTAGCCCTAGTTATCACCATGCATCCTCTTTTTAATAAGTATGATCTCCCGATCGAATAATTTATGATCTAGAAATCGTGACATACCTATATTAAAGGTACTACGGTATTAATATATAGATACTCACTTTTTCCCAGGCTTCATATTTTCCCTTCCACCGTTTGTATTATTTTCGTCTTAATAAATCGTAAACGATTTATTTTAACTGTTCGACTCGTGTGTTACTTTACTGTTTATTTCTTACATTTTGTCGATTTTGAATGGTCTTATTTTCTTTTTAATTCTCATTTTAAAAAAGTATTTAAGAAAACATATTTGCTGGCATTCTATTGTCTTTTAGTTTTCTCATTTTTGGCTTAACTTTTACTAATGTACTAGACGTACCGGTAACACTTTGGTGCTTTTTCTCAGAAAGAAACCGATTAATTTCTGAATCACATTGTCAAAGAATGTTAACTTTTTTTAATAATGGCCGAGGATAACATCAGTAATCAATTCAAAGTGGATCGTCTTACAAGTTTCCTTAAACAGAATCATCAAATAAGTAATAATAAAGATGTGGTAAGCAGCTTTTGTAGAAGATCCCCGCCACTGATTAAAAAATAAATATGGCTAAAAATTTTGTAGCGCTAGAGATTGGCAGTGCGCCAATACGCACTT
The DNA here is from genome assembly GCF_053919585.1 of Euprymna scolopes. Lineage (NCBI taxonomy): Eukaryota > Metazoa > Mollusca > Cephalopoda > Sepiida > Sepiolidae > Euprymna > Euprymna scolopes. The sequence goes on along the minus strand of NC_136498.1, from coordinate 42,993,908 downwards.
GTTCTATTTTTTAACAGCCGTCGATTTAGGTTGATGGTTATGATTAGATTATGATTAGGTTAGGATTAAGTTATGATTAGGTTATGATTAGGTTATAAGAAATTTGGATACAACTTGTGTTATGGTTATGGTTATATTTAGGTCAGGTTCAGAGTTAGTATTAGGGTTATTGTTCAGTTAAGGTCAAGGTCAGAGTCAAGGTTAAGATTAGATCAGTCAGAGGTTAAGCAAAGGTTAGGGTTATTTATCACCTTCCCAGAGGGTTAGACACAAGATCAAATGTTTTTCTTTTTTGTGTTTGTTTGTTTGTGTGTGTATGTGCACGCGCGCGTGTGTGTGTGTGTGTGTGTGTGTGCGTGTGTGTGTTTGTATGTGTGTGTTCATTTTTAGCTGAAAGCGTTTCTGGGGAAGGAACTGAATTCTAACTTTGCACGCCCAAATATTTGTCCGTATCGTAAACCACTTAGTCGTCATCACCCCACGCCAGAGGTCCAAGTCATAATAAGGTTAAGCTGTATAAAAGCACAGTGATTGACACGGCGGAAGGCTTCTCTAAAAGCCGGACAACTACGGGTGTAAGTTTATGTTGGTGCCTAAATATAAAGAAAAAGAAATTTCGTGTAAATGTCATAATGTCTTTAATGAATTTCATCCTCATGAATAAGTTTATAGTGTATTATACTAAACCCCTCTTTTTTATCTTTTCTTAAGTTTCAGTTGTATTATTTAATGGTACCTTTCTCCAAATTATCCGTTTGGCGTTATACAATACGATCATGTTTCTGATTTTTTTTTTTTTTTTTTAGATGAGGATTCATTATTCGTATTATTGAGATTATTTGGACTAATGCTTTCATCTTGAATGTTATTTTTTCAAAAGGCTTCGGTCAAGAAACCTCCAACATTCTTCAGATGTATATTGTCGAACTCGAGAATATTCCTGTCGAACTCGGGAATCTGCATGGAATTTCGGACGGATCCATTTTGTTTAATTCATGAGGGTAGCATTTCCCGTTCTGTCATCCATGACTGTGTAAACGTTTTAAGTAGTTCGTAATTGTATTTTGAGTGTCGCCCGCACTGAGGATTGAACCTTTAACGAATTATAATAGATATTATATGCACATTATATATTCATCTTGTTCCCCCATCCTCAACAGAATAGTTTTTCTTTGTAAATATACATCAAACACACAAACTCGTGAGAAATATAGGATATACTAGTTGTATATACACATATATATACATATATATATGTATATATATACATATATATACATATATGTATATATATATATATATATATATATATATATATATATATATATATATATATATATATATATATATATAAGTAAGGTTTAATTCAGCGGGAAAAGGTGTAAATATTTTTCGTGTTCTGGGAGCATACTGAAAAGCCACTCAACGATAGAGGTCTACGGGTTTCTAATATAGACGGTGAAAGAAGATCATGATAAATGATGGTTGCAACTGGTCAGAATCTAATTATTTAAGAGTACTGCTCAACAAGAATTGCTTTACATTGAACTTGAAAACTCCTATGCTGCGGCTTGTTGGAAAACAGCTGTGTGTTATTTTGTTCTATGGACGGGCCAATCAAGAAAAAGAAACTTTTTTTATAAAAGTTCCCTTCAGTTGTATACACATAAAGGGAGAAATAGAAATTATTATGGTTGTAGCTAGACTAGTTTAATTGTAAATGTTTCACAGGGGAAGCCATAGATTAAAGTTTAGTTGAGCACTTATAAAAATAACAACGGCATAATCACGGTGACAGACCGGTTCTCGCTGGATCACCGAAGTTAAGCAACGTTGAGCCTGGTCAGTACTAAATGGGTGTCCATTTGGGACTTCCAGGTGCTTTATGTGCTCTCCGCTTATCTCGGCATTGTTTCCAGTCGTCCTGATTTCTCCTTGTCACTGCACCCAAACAGTATCGATTTAGGAGAGGCGTGGTTAGGGATTGCGCGACCCTTATCCCACAATTGCACGCGCAACTGCTCCTACAGGGGTATCCTTTGCCTTTCGAGATTGAACGGAAGCATCGATTTGAGAAAGACTATGACGTATTTTGTGAAAAGGAGGTTGAAGGAAAGAGAAGACGGCATCTCATATTATTTCAAAGTCGGTTTTGTATCCTGTTGGCTTTGTCAGGTGGACGGTAATAGAACGCTTTCAGGATCTGTAACGACGGGTGAAATTGGACCAAATTTAATCATTTAAGTGGAGGTACCGACAAGAATTTTATAACATTGGCTTTTAAAACAACCATCTTGTAATCACGTGGGTAAGTCCCATAGAATTGCATTTTTATAAAAATATAATTCTAAGAATGAAACTTTACTCATGAGAATCTCGTTCAGCTTTACGTACACAAAAGTAATAATTTCCAATATATGTTACTAGACCATTTCTTGTAAAATGTGTACATTAATTAGAGCTCATTCGAGCAGCTATCATAAAAGTAAGGTTAGAGACGAGAAAAACTATCTACCTTTCTTTTGTGAGAAGGAGGCTGTGGAGAATAATAAAGGACAATCACCACTAGATTTTAAATTTGATTGTGTACTCTACCAATGTAGGAAAGATTGCTCCTCACGACAACTCTTCAGATGCTGCAAGATTATTCCAACTTAGATAGTATTTGAAAATTTGGCATTTTTTTTTTACATGGGTGTCACCACTTATCAAGGCCCAGAGGCCACTCGAGGATAAGGGTTAATAGGTATACATTAGTCATTGTGATTTTAGCATAGTAAACCGTGGGAATTTTGTAACTTGGATTACTTAGGGGGACGATTCAATTAGAACTTGTTCACATTGGACTTTTTCTTTTTTTTTTCATAGGTATCAACACATTATCAAGGCCAAGAGGCCACTCAAGGATAAGGGTTAAAGAGTGTACAGTAGAGATTGAACAATATAATTATCATTAGTAATGAAAATTTGTTAAATTTGATAACTTATATTGAACGGCTCATCAAGAACTTATTTACGTTAGACTTGAAGACAACCATATTGTAGTCAGCCGGAAAGCAGGAAAACGGAAGACAATTCCACAGGCGTGCAGTTCTAATAAAAAAGCTTTGTTCATGGAATCTACGTTTAGGTTTAGGCACAGATAAAGAGTGGGGGAATTATTGATAGTGTTTACAGCTAGACGAGTGTTTCTTGTGAAAGTTTTGCGAGGGGGGACCATAGATTGAAGCTCAGTCGAACACTTTCCATGAAAATAACGATACATCAGAGACAAACTCGCAACATCTCTTCTGTGAGATAGAGGTTGCAAGGAAGAGAAAAGGACATCTCCTACGAGGCTACGAAGTCTATTTTGAACTCTATCAAGGCAGGACAAGTCCTTTCTAGGAGCTCCTGCCCAGATGTGGCAGCAGTATTCCGTCCTTGGACGTACCTGGCTCTTATATAGATATAGAATTGCATCAACAGTGAGACATCTACTGGATCGATAGAAAGATCCCACCATTTTTCCAGCGGCCTTGGCAACATATTTGATGTACGTGTTCCATTTAAGATCAGGAGTAATGGTCAAGCCCAGAAGCTTGTCAAAACTTGAAGCCTCCTGAAGACGAGAGCCATTCATTTCAATTGATGCTTGGTTTTAGATGCATTAAAAGTAACCAGCCACTCCTTTCCCCATTGTACCACGTGCTCAAGATCAGAGGAGAGAGAATTGGAGAGAACTTGGTACTTGGCATGGATAAGTGTCGTCCTGGCATTACACAACCTGATGTTCGGTAGTAAACTTTCCCTTAAATTAAGTGGTTAATCTCGTTGGCTTAGTTGGTTTTTGGCTTCATAATTTCCTCTCCAGAAAAGTAAAGCTGAAATAAGCTGAAAATTGAAGGCTTTATGAATTAAGCGTCCAATAATACTTCATATAAAATATATATATAACGTTAATTCGTTACGAAGAAAATATAAATGACTTGAAGGATTGCAGAGCTGTCTCACCTTATGTTTCCTGTGAAAATGAAATTACCACTGATATTGCTTTCTCTCTCTCTCTCCTTCCCTCTCTCTCTCTCTCTCACTATATATATATACATATATATATATACTATATGGCAATCAAGCCATTATAACTTACTACCTAGCTCACTCTACGTAGTGAGCAATGTTGAAGTAAGTGCTTAAAGTTTACGCATAAATTCATACTTTCGTATATTTATTTATGTGATTAAATGAAGTAGTCACACACACACACACACACACACACACACACACACACACACACACACACATATATATATATATATATATATATATATATATATATATATATATATATATTGTCTGGGTCATTGTGATATTGCCTTTTCTATTCTAAAAATAATTCAATCACCGCTTGTCGGTTCTGTCTCTTTATTCGCATTTTTCAAATTTGGTCTCGGCAGTAGCGTCTAGAAATCTCTCCATTTCTTTATTCTCCGTACAATTTATCTTACTTTTTCTAACAATAATAACGTTGCCCGGTGGTAGCTTTAAAATACGGCTCTTGTTGTTGTTTTTGTCGTTTGCCAACCCCTAATCTCTTCATGTTAAAAATGGCTTTCGGAATAGGCATCCCATTTTGTGCCTGGGGTTGGGGTTGTCACAAAATTTGCTGGAATGTTCAGGGTATTTTTCAGAGTATGGTTCAGGGTATAGTTTAGGCCCATGTAGCAGTGGATAGACATTGAATGGTTCCAGGTGAGCATTGTTTGAAGATAGTGGTTTCAATCCTACTCAAAGCTGGGCAGAGGCTTAGTTGGACAAAAACGCAGTAAGGCGACAACAACTAAGGCTGAGAATGCAGTTAGAAGATTCGGTGTTCCTATCCCGTTCTAGTTAACTACCTGACGAAGGGAAGAGGAATAGTTTGCCGAAACGTCGTGAAACAGCAGCTGTAAGTCCACATAAATAAATGGATAAATAATACAAATTAGTAATCTCAATAAGAATTTCAATTAAGTAAATAATATGTACGTATATGTTTACACGTATTAATAACTTAGATTAGCTTTAAGTAATTTATTAAAAAAAATAAATCGGTATTTAACGCAACGAATAACAAAATCGTTAGACAGTGCCGACTCAGGAGAGCTTCACAATTACAAACACAGGCACTCTCACAAAGAGTACCGATTACCTCTTGGGACAGAACAGAGGCCTTTTATATCACTGGAATGTTTTTTGGTCCTCCGACAAAAGGAGGGTGGACCAGTAAGTTCACTCTTCTCCGTTCGTCTGTCCGCACTTTTCCCAATAACTATGCCTTGGTACTTTTTGAAATTTTCACAAAAATTAAACATAATATGAGTAAAAATGAAACAGAAGGGATTTTCCCCGGAAAATCGGTCACCTCGCCCCAGGCCTGCCTTTCGAGTTAAAATGACTAAAATTGACACTTTTGTGCTTATGAAAAAAACTGATGCCTTAGATTTTTATAAAAAAAACTTTCAGTAAAAGGATTTCTATATAATTTCGTTTGTCTATACTTCGCGAAAACTCTTGGGTGTGCCACAGAGGCTCTTTTAGGGCTAATAAAAACACTTCATTTTGGGGACTAATTTACCATATTTGTTAAAAATTTTCTGTGTATGTCCATTTAGCAGTTTTGCACGATGCTTAACTCAAATTTAAATATGTTAACGCCTTGGGGACTTTAGGGTCTAAATGCGGCGGGCAAATGATGAACAGTTATTTTTTTTCATGGCACAGAACTAAAATTTACATATGTTAAGGCTTATAAAGCTGCATCGTTTGTTCATTTTCATCAAGATTTGACGTCCCCTGAGGATGTTGAGAGCTAAATGGGAGGGGGGGGGGGCAAATACTGAACTTAGTCATTTTTTATGCCTCTTCACTGTGCACTAACGGGGGGATCACGCATGCGTCACTTGTTCTTTTAATAAATATGTACTTTATTTATAAAACTTAATTGGTTTCTGTTCTTCTTGAGCATCTTTCATTATGAAAGTTTAGCATTCGTTGTGCTGATATCTTTCTAATAAGAATTCTTTCTAGAACGATATCGAGTATTTACGGGCGAGACCACGTCAAGGTACACAACGTCTCTAAGTGAAACGAACTGGATTCGAATGTAGAACATGCAGACCGTTAGTCCATGTCATTTACTACTGTGATATCGTGACCTCCCTATTGCTGTTGTTGTTGTTCTTCTTCTTCTTCGTCTTGTACGATAGTAAGGATAATGAGGTTATATTGCTGATTATGCTTACGCTGCTAATTACGATGAGAAGGAAGAGATGTATAGTAAAGGAAAATAATGATGGTAGCCTTTACATTTGCTGTAAAACGAAAATAAAACCTTTTCCCATGTTTTATCGTTCAATAAAAGGTTTTCTTGAACTATAAAACATGAGAAAAGGTTTTGTTTTCTTTCTACAGCAAATACTCCCCCCCCGTGAGTTCAAGAAAAAAACAATTCATATTTTTGAAACATAATTAAATTGTTTGTTTTCCTAGCAATTAATGACTACCAGGAAGAACTACTACAACAAAAAATCTGCTCAAAAATAAAATAGTCCTAGTAATAACTGTTACCAAATGCAATAAAATTTACTTTTATATCAACTTGCTTGTTTTCTTCTTGTATCTAGTGTCTTTAAATAGTTTGAAACATTGGTATGTGTTGATATACATTTAAAAAGCTGTTTAAAATATACACATCGCATTGAAAAATAAAGAAGGTTTACAGTCGTGTTTCTCTCCTATCAGTTAGGTAAAACGTGCATTTTAATGCGTTTAGAGTATTTGTTTACTATTTCTTTGTTTTATCAACCTTACAGATACAAATCAAACTTCAAGAGTATCTGCTTAGCTCATCTTAAAAATGGAAATGTAACCACATTGGATTGAGACGAATAATTTATTGCAAAAAATAATCGCATAAAAATACTATAAGGTACAACAATAAACAAGTAATTAGAAAATTAAGTAGAAAAGTTACTTTAGTTTATTTTTTAACAGTTATTTGTTGATGATTTTTTATTATTTGTCATCTATTTTTTCCGTGCGTTACTCTTGATTTTTCGTTTATTACTTTCATTATCGAGAATTTATATTTTATTATTATACGCAATCAAATTTCAACATTGGAATATATTAAACTAGCTGGGACAGCCGACGTTACTCTGGATTATGTACAGTCAGTGTGAAGTCAGCACCAACCCTATTCGGGTTTAACCGGCTTCCTCCGAAAGAGGAAGTTTCATGGGAATATGAAATTCACAAGCGGTCTCCAGTCGCATGTATATCCCCGTTAGGGGAGATGATGACCTTAGTATTTTTTCAACTTTTGCAGGGAGGTGTCGACGTCCTCCTACATACAGCACCTGGAATTGCCAAATTGGTCACCCATTTTAGCAATGACCAGGCTCAACGTTGCTTAACTTCGGTGATCTTACGTGAACCGATTTGTCAACGTGATTATTCCGTTATCCTAGATTGAATGAGATTGAATGAGCATCAACAAATGTCCCATCTTCCCATACTTCGCATGCCCCCCTCCCGCAATAATTTAGTTCACAATACACGCACAGTATACATTGTTTTTTTAGAGAACCTACTGTTGATTTTATAAAATTATTCTTCTATATAAAGGCTTGAATAAGTGTTTAAAATGCAAAGTCAAGTATCATGGTGCAATTGTACTTTACACAGAAACATCTATTTCGTACGCGCCCCTGCCATATCAAATAACTTACTGTTGATTTTATATGCCTGGTCTTTCTGCTTTTGCGGTGATAATGATTTGAATTTAAATTTAAAGTGAAAAAGGTCAAGTCTCTTAGTTGAATTGTGCTTTAAACAGAAACATTTATTTCGAACGCGCCCTGTCTTATAAGGAACCTACTGTTTATTTTATATGCCGGGATTTTTTTGATTGTGTGGCAATAAAACTTCTAAAATGCACTCGTGATGTAAGGCTATGTAAGGTGTTAACTTTGGTTAAAATCGCCTGTAGTTTCTTTCATCGGAATTTGTTTCTATTATCGATTATCAATAGCTATTTAAGAACACTGCCAGATAAATAAAGTACATCTGTGTGAAATTTCATAAAATCCGGCCAAATTGTAGCGGAGTCAATAGGGAAGGAACACACACATACACACACGCACACACACATACACACACGCACACACACATACACACAAACAGAGAGAAAGTTCCTTTATTTCATTATTGAATCCTTTGAGATGAGTAATGTGTATATTAGTTATTTATTTTACGAACTGTTACCCCCATCTTCATAGTTGTTTCACGACGTTAAATCTCTGCGGTTCCGTATGAGCATTGTGTTAAGACAACGGTCCCAATCATACCTAAAGCCAGCCAGCGGATTAATTGATTAAACGTGGTGAGACAACAACAACTATGGAAGTCAGTAATTACTGAGGATACAGTCAAAGAACTCAGCATTTCTATCCAGTTCTGGTTAACCACCTACAGAAGTCTAGAGGAATAGTTGTCCGAAAGTCGTGAAACAACAACTATGAAGATAAGGATAACTGTCCGTAAAATAAATGAGTAAACGTTTTTTTTGCAATAATCGTAGAGAATAAATAATCTTGTGAGAAATTATAATAATTGTTTTTACATGGGGGGGGGTCACCACTTATCAAGGCCTAGAGGTCACTCAAGGATAACAGTTGATGGGTATACATTAGTCATTGTGATTTTAGCGTAGTAAACATTAGTGGGAATTTTGTAACTTGGATTACTTAGGAGGCGGTTCAATAAGAACTTGTTCACGTTGGACTTGAAGACAATCAGGTTATAGTCAGCTGGAAAGCAGGCAAACGGATTAGAGTTCCAGAGGCGAGTAATTCTAAGAATGAAGCCCTGTTCATGGAACCTACTTTTAGGTGTAGGCACAGATAGAACGTGTAATAAGAAAGATTATTTTTGAAAATTGAATGGGGGTTGTGTTCAAATTTCCTGGAAAAGCACGCTGCAACGTGCGAATAATGTAATTAGCTAAAAAATAAAAAAATATGAACAACATTTCATGAAAATTTAACAATATTACAAGAATGTGCATCATGTCGATCCATCACATTTTTAAATGTGTTATTAGCATATTTTAAAAGTTTCTCTTTTCGTAAATTTGATGACGTTTTCATTACCAATATTTATTTTTTTTTTTTTGCAATGCCATTTTTAAAGTTGTCCATTCAAAAAAGACGGAATCGAAGTTAATATTTTTGTTCAATATCTTTTGTTTCGTTCTGTTGGTTTTATTGTTGCGCCAGGATTAGTTTTGGGCTTGTTAAATAAACTCTCAGCCTTCAGCATTCCTATGTCTTCAATAAAGAAAATCAGTTTTTTTTTTGTATCGCAACAAATATTTATTACGAAAAAATACTGTAATTTAAATATGACAACTTTGAATCGCTTATTTGTCCATTTCACACACTTTCTTTTATAAATACCTTCGCAACTAAATTATAGGGCAGATCATGTGTGTAATCGAATACATTTTATTTTCCTTTAATGATCGCTACATGACAATTTCTCAGTAAGATCTGCTGTTGTCATGATAGCATCTTTTAAAGCAGTGCCTCTTTCTTTTAGAGAAATCGTAGTCTATGTTCGTTTTTCATTCCCCTCTTTCAGGCATTATTCACTTTGATGGAATAGTGTAATGTTTTACGGTTCTAATTGTTTGATGATTTATTATTCGTATTATTTGGATTCTTCAGAGATCCGTTCTCATCTTGAGTGCAAGGACGCGTGGCACAGTCGATAGATTAACATTCAATTGTAAATGTTAGACGTCTCTTGAGGTTGAAGATTCAATCCTCTTTGAATCGAACACCTGAAGACACAATGGCCGACAAAACCGAATCATGAATCACCGAGTAAAGAGTTGTATTCGAAATTCTAAATAACACAAGTTCTACAGAAATGTTCCCGGATGTCATTGTCTCTCAAGACGGAACGGAGGCTGTGTTAATACTTGTGATTGTTTATACAGCATGAACATATGAAACATGTGTATGAATTTGATAAGTTTTAATCTTTCATATTATTAATTTCTGACATTTTTAAATACGGGGGGGGTCTTTCAAAACTATTCTTATTTGTTTACTCAAGCAGTTGAAGATCTACGGAGACAGGAGTAGTACCATAAAAAGGAGCGAACTTTTGTGCTCCAGAATGTATTTTTCTCTATAGTCATACTTTTCTCGCATATGTACTTATAGTGCACGTTCATAACAGGGGTTGCTTTCATAGAGTCACACCGTCAATATCTGCAACAAAGAGATGACACGTTTAGGTCAATTATAGGGCGTTCGTTCGCGCCTGACCTCCATAGAATGGAAATATGTCACAAAGTTTAACAAGGTTTTTTTAATATAGATCCACAGAATATTGTGATCAGTGTTTCAGAGTGAACAGGTATGGTATAATAAATTATGGGGTTTATCAGAGTCCATTTTCTGTAGGCTGTTTTTTGAACCCAGTCAACAACGGGTACTTTTGCTAGTATATATATATATATATATATATATATATATATATATATATATATATATATATAGTAATCAATAACATAGTGTGTCCCTGTATCACAATTTTTTTTTAAAGTTTACACTTGGCGTTTTTTATCCGACGTCATCATCCACACCTGCTTGAAATTATCAAAATCTCAATGTAAACTCAAAGTAAAAATTATCAAGATATCGAAAGCGCAAAATGTGTTTCGCAATGAACTATGCCTTAAAAGCTAATGACAACAGTTCTACCCAGATAGCAAAGCATTTAATTATACACACGAACACATCCACATATACGGCTACTTCACAGCGAGACATGATAAGGTATGTAAGTACCTCCACTGAACCATCTGTAAAAAATTAAACATCAAGTGTAGCAGCAAGTCCTGGGAATATCAACCTGAAAGAACAGTTGGAAATTACTTATAAACTATACATTACGATCATGTAATCCCTACAGCCACCTACCTTGAAAATTCTGCTGTCAAACCTGACAAAGTTATATTGAATAAGTCAGAAAAATTGATAACCTTGGTTGAAGCAAGGGTCCTTAATGATGAAAGTCTGAACAGAGCTGAAAGAAAGAAACAGACCAAATATAAAGGTCTCATGTATGATATGAAAAGAAACTCGAATCTTAGGGAGATATCAGTCATAACGGTTATTATAGGTGCTACAGGGCCTATGAAGAAGAACCTGAAGTCCTACTTAAATAATATTCCGGGTGAACCAAGTGCAAAAGGTATCCAGACAATTGCATTTAAAGGAACAGCGAGGATACTAAAAAGAGCTCTTGGTTGGTTTCAATAAAAATCAGAGCAATGTTGGCAGCTAGATTCGCTGCCCCATACCCAGCATTACAATCTTCCAAGAAAGAACATGTAAAAAAACATACAAAAAACACGCACACACACACACACATATATATATATATATATATATATAATTATAGATAGATAGATAGATAGATAGATAGATTGATACTATATCTCCATCCTTAAATCGAAGTATAATTGTAAATCACAGACAGATTTTTTTACACAATGAGCAATGTGTTCAAAGAAAACTGCACTTTTCTGACAAGAGCTCTACACAGGAACCGGATAATTTAGTCATAATCTCTGTCTCTCTGTCTCTCTGTCTCTCTCCCTCTCTCTCTCTCTCTCTCTCTCTCACACGCACACACACACACATACATATGTTTGTGTACTTCTCTCGCTAGATAATGTATATAGCAATGTCAAATATATACTTAAAAATTATAGAAAAAGATAGCCAGATATAGATATATTAAATCAATGACAAATATATATCTTCCATAGATAAATTAATCAATGCCGAATATATATGTTCGTTCTATTATATGAGGGAGAAAGTATTATAAATACTGATCAATATCGAAGCTGTCATCGTCAAGCGTTTACGAAAAAAAGACGATGTACAAATGGAATAGACAAACAAGTAATTTTGAAACGGGTAAGATGGTGTGGGTTGCGGGTGCGTGATGTGTATTTGCCTAAGCAACATCCCCTTCACTTTCTGCCAAAGATGTGCATTTTCCCAGAGTTGAAATTAGATTAGAAGAAAAAGTAAATAAAACACAAAAAAGGATTTTCAAATCCAGGAAAGAAAACAATTTCTTTCAAAATAAAATTAAAGTTTACTTTATTATATGAAAGTGTGTGCCTTTGCATTCAAAAATGACATTTCTTGCAAACAATTCTCAGAGGAAAATCTATCGGCAATTAAATATGTACACGCACACATACACACGCACACACACACACACATATATATATATATATATTAATATATATATATAGTTATCAACAGACTGTTACGTTGTATCACATATCTTCAATGTGGCTAGATCTTGACTTGATAGGGTTCAAAACCGACTTCAAAACTTAGTGATCGATACCTTTTTCTCTTGCAACTTTTCTCTGTTTTTGCTTTATCGTTATTTTTTATGGCAAGTGCTCGTCTGGGCCCCAATCTATGGTCCTCCCGTGCCAAACTTTCACAAAAAAACACTCGAATAGCTAAAACCACTACCAACAGTTGTTTCCACTTTTTATCTGTGCTTGATTCTAAACGCAAATTCGATGAACAAAGATTCTCTTAGAACTGACCGCCTGTGTAACACTGTTCTGCTGACCTGCTTCCCACCCAATTACAATATGGTAACCTTCATCTTCAACGTAAACAAATTTTTGTTGAGCTGTCCCCTTAAATAATCCAAATTTTACCCAATTTAACCCATTAACGATTACTACACTACAACTTTAAATTACTTTAAACCTCATCCTCGAGTTTCTTTCGAGTCTTCATATGTGGTGACTACCTTGTAACAAAAAGAACGTTTACATAGCTCAGCATTAGACAATTATGTAAATGGAAGCAGCCTAAATGGCATATTCAATTTCTATTGTATTGCGATATATAGGTTATATTTCTGTATATTTTTTTAGCGGAATCAAACCATGAAAATCGTTTCAATAAGCTATGTTAGGTACCCGTTTTTTTTGTTTTGTTTTTTGTTTTTTTGCAGGGGAACAGTATTTTTCCTAATTTGGATATTTAAATTTTCATTTATTTTTACTTTTATTTTGTTAGAAGATTTATAATTTCTTTTTAATTCAAACAATTATAATTTAATAACTTCTAATGTTTTAGCCATTGTTATTTCTCGAAAGTCTTTGTAAAAAAAAAATGATCATTATCTCTCAATTGTAATTGCTTTTCGTTCAAAATGGTTTAAAGTTATTTTTCAGAATTTACTTGTCACTATTTGTATATTTATTTCATATATACAGTAGAACCCCGGGATACGCATTAATTCATTCCGGGGTTGAGATCGGAAGGTTAAATTGATGTATTGCTGGGACTAAGCTAAATTTTATACGGTGCATATAAAAAATTAATAGCAAAATACGGTACAGTATATAATATACATGTATATAATCCAATAACATTATAAATAATATCATAAGGCGGGGAATATACTGTAACCAGGGGCCGAAAAACCTCGTATTCCGCATCGTAATCTGAAGAAAGCGTATCTCGAGACTACCGTATCCCGGGATTATACTATACAAACATTGGGAAAAAGCTTCCGTTTCTTGGCCTTCAGGCCAAGATCACAGTGTAGTATATGTTTTGATGCTACACTTCACCTTTTATATTTTCGGTCAGTGGAGGAAAAACCATTTATGATTGAGACAATTCTGATTTTTGTTACTAGCGTATTCCTTTTGGGGGAGCTGGATTTTCCCCACATTAAAAGCCGACCTTGTGTCTAACTCTGCCCTCGTATGAAGGCAAGTATACTCGAACAGTACTAAGTATTTACATTTGATTGAATAAAAACCTAGATGCAATGGAAGTACTTACAATAATAAACATTGAAAATATTCCACTTAATTCCCGAAGAAATCGCTACGTGTCTTACAAATAATAGACTTTTGAATGAGTTCCTATTATTTGTATACGCTGCCGTTGGCATTATCGTGATAATTCTGACGGTGATATACAGTTCGATCTGGTAAAACATGACAGAATAAGTCCCGCCCCCCCCCGGTCTTCATATTGTTGTAGCTTTATCTGACTTGAATGCACACTTCGACGCGTGAGTAACTGTCTCTGTTGAAAGCGGGGTAGGGTGGGTTACGGAGACTTCCGTACGACACATTATTTTCGAGTTTTCATCTCTTTTCCGTGACCGCCTCTACAATAATGCATCACTCCAATAGCCTGGTGCCGGCTAATACTATCGGGGACATTCTACTCTTAATTGTTCAGGACGGTGCTACAAGTATGGATAATATTAGTAATACCCTTGGATAAAAAAATAGAATTATCCATTTTGATCCACTGCTTTATTTGCGAGGTGTTCTTGAGCCTGGATTTAACTACTTCTAAGATACCTTTATTCATGTATATTTCAGATCTTGTAGCAGAATGATAAAATGAGAGGTTTGCTTATTACTGGAAACGGATGACCGATCCTTAAAACACTATCATTAATTCCCCCCACTCTTTATCTGTGACTAAACCTCAACGTATGTCCCATGAACAAAGCTTCCTTCTTAGAACTGCACACATGTGGAATTGTCGTTCGTTTTCCTGCTTTCCAGCTTACTATAATATGGTTGTCTTCAAGTTCAATGTAAATTTTTTGATGAGCTGTTCCATATAAGTTAACAAATTTACCGAATTTCCATTACTAATGATTACTATATTGTCCAATTGTCTACTGTACACTCTTTAACTCTTATCCTTCACTGGTCTCTTGGCCTTGATAAGTGGTGATGCCTTTGTAAAAAAATATTTGTTTAATTAAGAACACTGACGCTTTTACTTATATGAAACGTGATGTTCTCACTTTCTTGTGTACGCTGTTGTCGTCGGTATTTTCATGATTATGATTATCGTATGCAGTTCGGTCTCGTTGTTGTTTGATATTATGAATGCTGGTTTTGTTTTAAAAAGGCAAATCTATACACCTATAAAGTTTTTTTTGGTTTTTCTCGGCCGTACATTGATATTAAAAACATACTTTTTCTATTGAAAAATTATTAAAACGAACTTTTTTAATATACATAGTCATGAATATAAGAGCGGCTACAGGAAGATTGATTAATTTTCATATAAAGAACAAATTGTCAACATAGGCGTAAAGCAGTTCTAATGTTAATGAGTGCATTAACCAACAAGCTAGATTCAGAAGTGAAAGCAAAGAGAATATGGAATGATAGGGATGTAGGTGTGAAAATAATTCCATTAGTTAGTTTTTAATTCCCTGCAAAAAAAAAAAAGAAAGTGGATTTGTAAATTCACCCTTGCCCGTTCGTCCGTTCGTCTTTAAACATGATATGAGTAAAAAACTAACCGAACGGATTTTCCGGGAAAAATCTAGTTGCCCTTCCTTAGGGTCGGTTTCGGTTAAAATTGACACTTTTGAGATTATTTAAAAATTGATGCCTTGGATTTTTATAAAACTCTCTGAAAGTTGTAACTAACTGATTTGTATATAATTTTGTTTATCTATACTTCGTGAAAACTCTTGAGTGTGCCACAGGGGTTCTTTTAGGGCTAATACAAAGCATTCCATTTTTTTAGACTAATTTACCATATTTGTTCAAACTTTTCTGTGTGTCTATTTAGCAGTTTTGCATGGTGTTGAACTCAAATTTAAATATGTTAACGTCTTTGGGACTTTTGGGGTTAAATCAGGGGTTGAGGGCAAATGATGGACTTCGTCATTTCTTTTTCTTTCATGGTGCAGAACTCAAATTTAAATATGTTAAGGCCAAAAACTGCATCGTTTGTTCATTTTCACCAGGATTGGAGTCCCCTGGGGACCTTAGGACTAAATGGGTGGGGGTAAATGCTGAACTTATTTATCTTTTATGTCTCGTTCACAGTGCACTCACGGGGGTCACGCATGCTTCACTTGTTTTTTTAATACTTTTAGCTTATTTGAATGAACATACAGCGGATGATTGAATGTACAAACGTATCTCCTAGAGCAGTGGCTCACAACCACTTTGACCTGACACATTAATGTCTCGTAGAATGATCACTAGTGTGCCGCGTAGATATAAGTAGAAGTTATAAGTCGTTATAAATGGAAAAAAAGATTTTTATTCGTTATAACCAACGTTGTTTGTATTAATAAATACCAACTTCCACATTATTGTGTGATGTTTATGGGTAAAAGATAAAAAAATGAGATAATAAAATCTTATATAAACTGTTTCTTTTAATTGTTAGATATTTCCAATCTTACATAGCAAACATTGATATATTGGTTTATATCATTTATACAGCGTTAGCATTTTAATTTGTAGGTATTTCATATCTAATATTTAGGTGTTGTAAATTAAAGTTTTGAGTGGAGAAATAAAAAGCATAATTGAATACGATAAAAAGCGTATTCGATTAATTATTACGTACTCTTCAAATTGCTGTGCATGGCTGTCACCCCAGGAGGAAGCCTCTTCTGAAGGTAACACACAGGAAAACCAAGCAGTTTGCTGAAGACGTCAACAAAGCCTATAAATTACTGGAACTATGTCCTATGGTCTGATGGGAAGAAATTTAATTTGTTAGGTTCTGATGGCCTTAGGCATGTGTGGCGGCGACTATGTGGAGAGTAAAAAGATTAGTGTGTCATGCCTACAGTCAAGCACTGTGGTGTGAGTGTCATGGCCTGGGGCTGCATGAGTGCTGAAGGTATTGAAAAGTTACATTTCATTGAGGGAAACATGAACTCTAACTTGTACTGTCAAATACTGCAGCAGAGCATGATCCTCTCCATCCAGAAACTGGGTCGCAGAACAGTGTTCTAGCATGACAATGACTTAAAACACACATCCAAGACAACCACTGCTTTACTGAACAGGCGGAGGGTAAAGGTGATGGACTGAGCAAGCATGTCTCCAGACTTGAACCCAATAGAACATCTTTGGAGGTGCGTAAAGTTTCAACTATCCGCCAGCCCCTCAAATTCGTAATTGAAGAGTGCAAGAGCATTCCAGTTGCTACATGTAAAGCTCTGGTAAACCCCATGCCCAGGAGAGTAAAGGCAGTTTTGGATAATGACGGTGGCCACACAAAGTATTGAGAGTTGACATGTTGTATGTTAATATTCACCATTTCCCGTAAGGGGGTTTACTTACTTTTGTTGCCATGGATTTAGCTTTTAATGGCTATATTGTGAGTTTTTGAAGGAAAAATAAATTAACTATTAAAATATGAGGGGTTTACTCACTTTTGTGATACATTATATATATATATATATATATATATATATATATATATATATATATATATAATGTGTGTGTTCTATTAAAAATACCGGGAATTGTGCAATTTAATGAAGATTTATTCCACTGACTATGACATACGACTATATATCAATTACTTATAAAGACACGCTGTTTGCTTGGTTAATATAGTAATAAGACTAGTCAGGACATATCGCCTATAAGTAATTGGTATACAATGACTGAACAGAGAAAAAATATGGTTTCGAAATTTGATAAATTAGGAAACTATTTCCTAACCTCTGGACAACTGTCTTACTAATAGCGCATGTACCGTAAAAGTTTTTTTTTCTGCGCGTTGTCGGGATTATAGTGTAGAAGGTGAACGATGCACGAACTCATAGTTTACAATCCACATAATAATAATAATGAACATACAGACCAAGACATTGTACGCACACGTTGGAAAGATATGTGTGTGTTGCAAAGGTCTTGTCGCTAATGTTTATGGATCTGAATTAAAAACGTCCATGTCTCAAATTAATGGTCTCAGCTGAGATGACATTGACGTCTCTTGCGCGACCTTTCTCGTTTTCTCGCCGAGATTGTTTTTCACCTACTATGTTACCATTCTTCTAAACAGCCAGTTTATATATCTACTTTCCACAGAAGAACCAAATACGCCCGGTCTTCTTATAAGTAATTGGCGGAAACCGACAATTCAACAATTTTCGCCATCTTGTTTTTGTAAAAAATTAGGGATATCCGCTTTTTTCTCATCATTCCACATTCTCCATTTTGACACTTCATTGTTATTTTTTTTTATTTAACTAGATGTCTTATTTGATGTCCTTTTTAATGTAATTCGTTTTCTGATTAATCTTCCACGTTGCTCTAATATTAAGTACTATATTTGTATTATTGCGACGGTTCGATTTGTAATTCCGTCCAGATTTTAGAGCATTTTATAAATGATCCTAAAATTCTTATTACGTACAAACTAATGACCCTTATATTTTTATTTTGCCCGATTGGATCAGAAGAGGATTCAAACTGCATTATTATCATGACTGAATGTATGCATTCGTAATCTCTATGTTGCAGATATTGGCGGTGTGAATCTCTTAAAAAACAACATCTGTCATGAACGTGCTTCAGAAGCAGAAATGCGCTATTGAATTCTTTTGTACGATAAAAATTGAATTGATCAATATTCATCGGCGCCTGTTGAACGTTTACGAATCCGATGTAGTTGCTGTCAACATAGTTTAAATGAGGTTAGTCGATTTCAGAATTGCGGCAGAGAGGTGAGTGACAAAGTGTGCTCTTGACGCCCAATTGACAGTCATCACCTCAGAAAATACTGTTCCCCTCGATTAATTTATCCGTGATTAACGGTGAACGCAATATGTTTAAAGTTGTAAGTGTCATTGCACTTGAAACGATTTTGTAATCTTTAGGATAGAACGTAGTGTGTGCTCTCACAGAACAAACAGAATTACTGACGGTATGTCTGTCAGGATTTGTAGAATCAGTACGAAGCTGAAGATGACGAATTTTATTTATTTATTTTTTTTTTTTACTGCATCATCACTGGAGACGAGATGCGGTGTTACCAATATAAATTAGAATTCAAACGGCAGTTGATGAAATAGCGCCACTCAGGCTTCCGAATAAAGAAGAAGTTCAAAATGCATACATCTTCAAGCAAAGTGTTTTTATCGTCTTCTAAGATAGAAAAGGCCTCATGTTCGTGGATATTTTGGAACCAGGGTTGAGTGTCAACTCTAACCGATACGTTGAAACGTCGACAAAGACAAAGGTCCAGATTGCACATATAAGGCCAGAGAAAAGGGAAACATTCCGTTTGCCACAGGACAACACCAGGCCACATACGTTTGAAGACCATGAAATATGTAGCAATGTTCGGCTGAATAGCGCCGTCCCATCCACAGTATAATTCTATTCTGGCAATGACAGACTTCTATTTGTTCACTGCTGTTAAAAGCATGTTAGATAGAAACGATTTCCATGACAGCAACGCCGTAATCACAGCCGTGAAAATATAGACCGCCTTGGCAGGTAGTGATTTTACGACAGAAGTATCAAGGCTCTCGTTCATCACTGGTAAAAGTGAATTGAGAATGGTGGTGACTATGTAGAAAAATAAATTCTAAATTATAAAAGATCTCTTGTTTTAAGATCTTCGAAGTTGTTCAACTTTTATACTTGAAAAATAGCAGGTATTACTATTGGAACCGCACTTGTATATTGTTATCGAAAATATACCTAAATAGTGTTGGGGATTACATAGACGGAAGCGTTATAAATATATTACGTATACATATTTGGATGATAAGGAGTAATTTTTTGTATTAATTAAATATTTGGTTAAAATTCGAAATTCCACGTGGATTCCTAAGTTCGAAGAAGGTTTCAAAATTGCTCTTATCTCTGGTAGATGTAAGCATTTACCAGACGTGGTGAATTTAATGATCGATAAGGGTAGTCAGAATTAGACAAAAAATGTTTAGATGTTTATAAAGAGTTCATATTCAAGGGAGATAATCTCTAACAACAAAAAGAACCTATTAAACTACTTCCTACATATGCATTACTGATTTGGAGAACATTAATTCGATTTATCACTCACAGGTTTTATTTTACTCGGAAACAATGAATCTTTCACGCACGCTGTGGAAGTTAGCTGTTTTGTGTTTGTAGAAAAACGAAACAATTTATTTGAATTCAATTTTCTTCTTCCACATTGTTTTTATTTTTAAAGAAAACCGTTAGAAACGTTTTTATTAGTTTGGACAAGTAGAGAAGAGGCGAACGAAATTCATTTTCTATTGTCCTGTCAGTTGAGATGGCGAATCTGTCGAGAGTAATTTGCAAAATCGTTTTCATTTTTTTTTTTATCTCGCAACGAGACTGTCACGTTGACTTGTTTAAAATGTTCAAATTTTCTTGGGTTTCTTTTCTCTTGCTCTTTAATTCCCTTCTTCTTTTATTCTGTCTTTATTTTCAATTTATTAAACTTTCATTCTTCTTCTGTCAGTATTTTCATTAGATTCTTCTATCGGTGTTGGAATTATTTGTTCTTTTATTCTGCTATCCTTTTATTCTGCCATTCATTTGTTCTTAGAATACATGCAAAGAAAATAAAACATAAAATATACTCGGTTGTCAGCCTTTATCTTTCATCAAATATTCGTTTTTAATAGCTCGATAGATTCGTAGAGTCGAAGATAACGTTTTATGTATTCGACAAGTTTGCCACATCCCGTCATAAGATGAGATACTGTTACTATATCGGATGCAATTTAGTTAAGGGTAATATCTCTTGCCTTGACCTGATGCTACCAGATCAGACTGTCTGAAAATATTGGGTTTCTGATACGAAATGCACCTAAAATCGATGCATTTTCTTTTTGTACTTCCTTTTGCAAAACTTAATTATGTTCTTCAAAACAAAAAACAAAATTAACAACCAACCTTTTCCCCCATTTTCCTTCTCCCCATTCCCCCTTTCTCCAAGCTGGGAATAAAAACGATAAAACTACTAAGCCAAACACTACAAACTTGGAATTGAAGATACAAAAAGCTTCTACAAAATAACTGGATGCGTCATGAATACTATGTCCAAAATAACTATATTCGGCATTAAATAACCCGAAAAGGGTTGATATGCCGTAAAAGAACTAAACTAAACTTGCCTTTACAGTGTATAAAATAAACTTTTCAGCTTAGTTTGAGATTATCTTTTTTATTCGATCTATTTTGATTTTTCGAATTACTGTCACTTCTTTACTATTATTTTCTTAAGGTGTCGATGGATGTAACCTCCGACATTCTCCGGATGTATCTTGTTAAAGTTGGGAATGTTTCTGGCAAATTGGGGAATAGTCACGTCGAACTTAGCAAATCTACACGAAATGTATCCAATCCTTAGATGCAGAATGGTTTTGTTCCCTCGGCCATTACTGGATAGAAATCCTAAGTAATTCACAATTGTGTTTGGAGTTCAGTCGAAAAATGTCTCTACTGTTCTTCAGCAAAAGTTTTATCCAAAATAGAGGCATTGTTATTATTTCTGTACGCAAAATTTATTTCCATAAAATATATTAAACTGAACTCCAATCCCTAACGTCCTTTTGTGAGGCATTGTCAAGGAGAACTTTCTTACTATCACAACTACAAAGCTATTTGGATCTTGCTCTGTCTATCTAACATAACAGAAAATTTCTTTGAAAAAATTTTGTTTCGAAATCTTTTCTTCCATAGATCACAATACTGGCAGACTATATTACTAAATAATTTATATCAACCGCTTTTATATATATTTAAACGATTTCCATTCATCATTTGTAAACCTTTTACAATATATTTTTATCACTCAACTAACAAGTAATCAACCATAGCAATCTATAGCATTAGCTTTCGCTTAGCCTTTATAAGTAGAGCTTATCAGTGAAATATGTGTATATATATATATATATATATATATATATATATATATATAATATAAAGCTAAATGCCTGTGGGTGTATGTGTGTGTGTGTGTCTGGTCACGAATAGGCTCCTATATGGTTGACTATTTTAAAAAACTGATTACATATAATGATAGAAGATTATCGAGACACAGCAATTGGTATGTTTGATCTGGCAGAACGGTGGTTCATTAAAATTGTGGGGTCTGCGCTCGCGCCTGAAAAACGATTACAAGTGTTTTTGATATAGATGTACATAAGAATACTTTCATAAGTATGTTTTAACTTAAATACCGATGATACATTAAATTTGTGGCGTCTGTGTTCGCGCCTGGCCTCCATAGAATGGAAATAGACACAAACTTTAATAAAGACTGTTCATATTTATCTGCGTAAGTATACTTTGATAATTATATTTCAGTTTGAAGTAATATGGTATAATAAAATTATGGGGTGTTCGTTCGCGCCTGATCTCCATAGAATGGAAATATGTCACAAAGTTTAACAAGGTTTTTTAATATAGATCCACAGAATATTGTGATCAGTGTTTCAGTGTGAATAGGTATGGTATAATAAATTCCATAATACCATTCACTGGACAAAGCGGGGGAGGGCAGAGCGGTAGCTCTAGATATATCTAAGGCTATTGACAGGGTATGGCATGAGGGTCTCCTCAGGAAGATTAGATCATACGGTATCACTGGTAGAATACTTAACATAATTAAATCCTTCTTAGATAAGGTTGTCCTCGACGGTCGTACATCTAAACAATATGATATAAATGCGGGAGTGCCCCAGGGGTCTATCCTTGGACCTCTACTGTTCCTGATATTCATAAATGACCTCCTCGACAAAATTTCCTCTGAGATGGGTATATATGCTGATGACACCACACTCTATAACAGGCACAACAGGAAAACAAATGAACACATATCTAAAGAAATGACAGAAACACTAGATGATGACCTCCAATCCGT
Organism: Euprymna scolopes; assembly: GCF_053919585.1. Taxonomy (NCBI): domain Eukaryota; kingdom Metazoa; phylum Mollusca; class Cephalopoda; order Sepiida; family Sepiolidae; genus Euprymna; species Euprymna scolopes. The sequence continues at coordinate 42,971,121 of NC_136498.1, read as the reverse complement.
AGTGGAATGGGGACAAAAATGGATGGTCACATTCAATGCCGCCAAGACTAAACTAGTTTCATTCAATAATTACAAGAAACCTTCTCTACCACCTATAGCAATGGCCAACGACTCTTTAGCTGAGAGTACGTCTTTCAAGCTCCTTGGCCTAAAGTTCACAGGAAACATGAGTTGGAACAATTACATCGAGGGCATTGCCAGGGCCGCTGCAAGGCAGGTGGGCTCTCTCTACCGTGCTAGAAAACTACTAACACCCGAAAGTATTCTGTACCTCTATTAGGCAACCATTCGCCCATGTACGGAGTATTGCTGTCATATTTGGTCTGGTGCATCGGCTACTAGTCTCTCGCTCCTTGACAGGGTTCAAAAGAGAGTCGCAAATCTGATGGGCCGTGAACTGGCATCTAAGCTTCAGCCTCTGTCCCATCGACGAAACGTTGCATCCCTCTTCCTGTCCTACAAGTATTTTAATGGTGAATGCTCTGACGAACTGCAAGCACTTGTATCCCCACGACGTGAACACCCTCGACAGACCCGACAGGCTCCAAAATCCCACACCACACAGTAGAGATCCCTAGATGTAAAAGATCTTTCTACTCAAGTAGTTTCTTCCCCAGAACCGCGAGACTTTGGAATTCCATTCCAGGTCCCTGCTTCCCTAACTGTACTAACATGCAGAAGTTCAAGTGCAACGTGAACGAACATCTTGCTGCCCAAATCCCTACATAGTACCCCAGTAGTTATTGCCCCTGATAGTAGCCCCTTCAACAAAGGGGCAATGTGCCCTATTTGGGGTGAAAATGTAAAAAAAAAAAATTATGGAGTTTATCTATGTTATTTTTACTTTCATCATATTTTGCTTAGGTTTGATACCCCCAAATTCAAAGCTATCTCTTTACAACCCTTCCTTTTCATAACCTATCATACTTTCATAAATCAGAGTCCATTTTCTGTAGGCTGTTTTTGAACCCAGTCAACGACGGGTACTAGTATATATATATATATATATATATATATATATATATGTGTGTGTGTGTGTGTCTGTCTGTTGTGTGTTCTAGAACACATATATGTGTACTTGAATATATATATATATATATACATATATATATACATACATATATATATATATATATATATATGTTATTTTTTCTCGGACTTACTTTTGTATTAAAAGCTTACTTTAAATATTTCAAAAGTATTAAAACAAACTCCTTAAGATACTCACTCATGGGTGCAAGCGACGTCATAAAAGTTAACTAATTTACCCACTACCTTCAAAAGCGAAGGTTCATTAATTAAGTATTCATTTTTTTATGGTTTCATCTTGCATGGTTGGTGTCATTTTACTATTACGGTCAATTCCAGTAATGCATATTTCTTCATTGTGCATAACTTCTTCAAAATCAGTGTTTGAGATTTTTTTCCAAAGCTGTAGATCGATAGACGAAAACTTCACTCACATAGATTTACACAGAAATACTGACTTTACTAGCAACAATAGAATCCCTACAGTTATATGAAATTACCATCATTTAAAATATAAACAATTTTGTAATATAGAAAGGCACGTATAATTAGCTGCACATATAACACGTCCTCTATTTAGAATGAATAAAATGGTGTTAACATAAAATCATAGTTAACATGTCATAAAATCTGATCAAACATTACATTTCATCTTTATTGGTTATTTTAGCACACGTGCATGTACTTATACATGTATATATATATATATATATATATATATATGCATACATATATATAAATACATACACATATATATACATATATATACATATATATATACATATATATATATATATATATGATAGGAAGATTGTCTCCTTTCAAAATTCAAGTATAGCATTGGAAACGCTGCCTCCACATATAAGTCGAAAAAGGCCACACTACATGCCAATACGCGATGCTTGTTTTTCGGCTATTATCATTAATTATTTAAAACACTCATAGTAGAGGATTCCTCACTCATTAATATTTTTTTACTGTGACTAACCCAGTTAGAACCGGAGCAAATATTTCATAGTATACGCTTTACTTGATTCACCGTAATTATTTCTTAATATGCTGTTACCTTCCCCTGCTACTTCATTGCTGCGAAAATAATGAACAGTCTCTTTCCAATTCACTTCAGATGACTATTACGACAATGTCATCTGCTTCTCAGACATACCCCTCCATTCCAGAATTCTCATTTAGATGACATTACATAATGACTTTATTTACAGTAAGCATGGATGCTAGCGTGTCGATTAGTTATCGGCTTCGGTCTATTACAAACAATATGTAACTCTATAGTTAACATTTTCATACAAGCTTAACTTAAGTTGTTTACTCTAACATTTACTTTCGCGTAAACGCTTCCGCTCCATGTGTGTGTTTTGCGACATGGGTGCCATGCAAAAGCAAATGTTAAACGTCAACTTAATCAGAAAAGGCGCCAACTCAGGCTACAATTTCAGGAATAAAAAACGCAAAAAAGAGCCAAATGCCCACTGTTAATGACGCAATTTGGTTTCTGTATATTCTCCAGGTATATATTGTTACTATTATTCACCTTAACTTCACATTTGTACACAATGTCAATTGGACCTAAGAATGAACAAAATAGGGATGTGGTTAATGATAGAAATAGGGATAGAACAAAAATGAGTATTGAAAATAAGAAGAGGAATATCTCCATTAGGTGATTGGGTTAAGGAACTATGTAAAATTGAACAGAAAGTTTGAATTAAAATTCACAATAGGAGATGAAGCTAGAAAGTATAAATCGAATAAATCAAAATGGTGTAATCTGTCTTCACTTGAAGAATATCACATAGTGATTACTAAAGAAGAAGTCTTAAACAAATAGTTAGATGTTATACAAAACTGCCTCCATAATAATTCTTATATTAAATAATAATAATTATTAAATTTAATAATAATAATAATAATAATAATAATACTTAGATTTAGTAATCGTAATACTTAAATTTACTAATAACATTTTTAATATAATAATAATAATACTGAAGTTTAATAATAATTATTCTAAAATTTAATAATAATAATTCTAAAATTAAATAATAATAATTCTTAAATTAAATAATAATAATAATTCTTAAATTTAATTATAATAATTTTTAAATTTAATAATAATAATTCTTAAATTTAATAAAAATAATTCTTAAATTTAATAATAATAATTCTTAAATTTAATAATAATAATTCTTAAATTTAATTATAATGACTCTTAAATATTTTAATAAAAATTATTAAATTTAATAATAAAAATCCTTTAATTTTATAATAATAATTCTTTAATTTAATAATAAGAATTCTTTGATTTAATAATTATAATTCTTAAAGTTAATAATAATTCTTAAATTTAATAATAATAATTATTTTATTTAATAATAATAATTTTTAAATTTTATAATAATAATTCTTTAATTCATAATAATAATTCTTACATTTTATAATAATAATTCTTAAATTTAATAATAATATTTCTTAAATTTAGTAATAATAATTCTTTAATTTAATAATAATAATTCTTAAATTAAATAATAATAAGATATAAAAATGTTGCAATAAATAACTGAATTGTTAAATCTTCAGCTTTACATATAGGAAATAAAATACTTGTAACCTAAGTAGACGAAATGGAAGTAGTTTTGGTTTTACTAATCGTTATAGTAAATAAAATTACACCTGGGTAATTTCAACAGCATAAGAATAAAAACAAATCTAAAATTTAAAAAATGCAAGATATTTATACAAGCAGGTAAAGGATGGAGTAAAATTAATTTAATCAAAATTAAGTAAAAAATGAGAAATTTGAATGGGATCTGCATAGAAAAGATTATGTTATAATTATAAGTTTAAAATTAAACGGGGGTGATTAATTTTATTAATCACCCTCCATTTTAGAATTATAAGTTTAAAATAAAACGGGGGTGATTAATTTAATTAATCACCACCCCGTTTAATTTTAAACTTATAATTCTAACATAATCTTTCTATGCAGATCTCATAATAGTAAAGTCAAAATATTAAAATATGAGTGCCTTAAAACTTATAGAAATTTAATAATCTTGGTTATTTCCCTTAGAACCTAGAGATTTTAAGAATGTTGTTGATAATGAAATTTAAGCAAATGAAAATAGTATATTTATATAAAAATGAACAAGATATATTATGGTATCTGCTCATTACACATTTACCTATAAGTATAGCACACCACTTACAATTCAATGGCTGTAAGGGTTTTTGTTTTTTTCAAAAATAAACAATTATTAATAGAAGGACTCAAGAGAAATTTATCTACGTTCTTTTTACATTTTAATATACTTATCTGTTCTTCAGATGCTGCACTTCTGTTTCTTGTTCTCTTTCGGTGGAGGAGAAATCCTCCACGACTGAGACAATTTTTATTTTTGTACCTTTTCTCCACGTTAAAAAACGACCCTGGTGTCTAACTATGTCCCGTGGGGAGGCATAGTAAATAGGTACTTATATAGAAATTTTTGTGTTATGTCACAAAAATCTATTTTCTTTACGTCACAAGTTTCACGCTCATACATTAATTCCATAGCTAATATAACATACTGACCCAACGAGTCACGGGTAGTCTAGTATTATATAGATGTTCGATTATAAAAACAACTGATAATCATGAAGCTTAATAATTGAGTCAATTAACTTTCACTTACATTTTTGTTGCTACATGAACATTACCAAATTTTATTATATTTTAATATATTATAAGTTTTGGTTAAGAAATATTAATAATATATATATATATATATATATATATATATATATATATATATATATATTCTTAATTTACTCATATAAAATTAATATACGAAAGTATAGATATATGCGTAAACTTTAAGTATTTCCTTCAAAAGTACTCAATGCGTAGGTAGAGCTAGTTAGTAAGTTATAAAATGTATATGGCGATTAAGCTACACTGAATATTCCGCGTTTCATCCCTCTATGATTCTTCAGACGACCCATGCAGATTATGCCTTCATAAAAAATTTGCTATCCTGTACTTTAAAGAACCCCAACATCTATTAAACTGTAGAAGAGAAATAGCAAACAACTGTGTTCACAAGATAAAATTTACTCTGAGATAGCGATACAAAATAGTTTTAAAACTAACAAAAACAATAGAAAATAAACAAATAAATCAATTAAATAAACATGAATATACATAAACGATCACACATATATGTATGTATATATATATGTATATATGTGTGCATATATATGTGTACACATATATATTTATATATAAACTAACAATAAAAATAAATAATAAAAACCAACACTAACCTAGATTTAAAACAGATCAAGAAACTAAATATCCAGGCTAAATAGAGCACACACAAAGGTACAGATCAACCAGAGGTCAAATAGGCCTTTGTCCGATAAATGCATGCTCATTGGCTGATAGGAAGGGCGCGGTGGATACTAGAATCTAATTGGGTAACTAAAATCTCAATAGAAGATGTGCATATAAAAACGACAAACAACCACAGAATTTGCGCATAAGCCTGAAGAATCCTAGAGTTGATGAAACGCGGAATATTCTGTGTAGCTTAATCGCCATATGCATTTTATAACTTACTATATATATATATGTGTGTGTGTGTGTGTGTAATTATTAATGATTATTATTATTATTATCATTATTATTATTATTATTATTATTATTATCATCGCTATTTAAAAAACACTAAGAAAAAGCAACTAACGTACAATTACTAATATTACGTATGAAATCAATAGCTTTTTCTATTTTTCTTTATCAGATAGCATCTTCTAGCTTTTTCTCTCGAGCTAAAAATTAAATAACAGCACTTATGGATAAATTAGCATTTGTTCATAATATACTATTGCATTCTGTAGTTTCATCGCTAGTTACATTAATATAGACTGATAGAAAAAAGAGAGAGTAACTGAAATAAGTATGATAGACACTGTTCGAACATATCATGAGAAAAGGTGAGGTTGATACACAAAAGCGTAATATGAAATAGCTGTGCTTGTTTCAATTTACGGTTAATTTGATAAATGAAACTATTATGAGCGTCGCTTCAAACAATCAATGAAGCCACTTTTAAAGAGCTAGAAAACTAAAAGATAATTAAAGCTAAACCCAGATGTACTAATTGACTTGAATCTTTAAAAAACAAGATTATAAGTAGAAGGAAAACAGTCAGCAGTTCTTGGAAATATGCCAATAAAATATATACTCAGTAAAACGATAAACATCTCGCCCTAAAAACAACAACCTCACAACTTTATTTTTAAACGTTTATTGTAATAAACTAATTCAAGTAACTTGATTATGTAGTAGAGCTGACATATATTCAATGTAGACGCCTTCAGCCTCAATCACCATCTCGATACGGGTCCAGAACTGGGAGCATGACTTTTCTACAAGCTCTGGCGGGAGCTCAGCGAATACTCGACGGATGGCGGCGACCAAGCTGACTTTGGTGTTACGAAAATCATGCTAGCGATGTTCTCAACGTATAGGTAAACGAATTATGCCACCTCACACCATGCTACCTCACATCTTTGAAGTCGGTTTGAAGGCCAACATCAAATTGTACCTGGATGTAGTCGTGCAATTAGGTGGCCGTTGGCAGACCCTGAGTGTGACAGTAGGACTCAGCGCCGGCCTACAAGTCCAAAGAGACCCAGGCTTGGCTTCGGAAGGAGCGCTACAACTTTGTACTCTTCTCTCACTGGCCCCTTACTCCTTTTACCTGGGCCTGCTGGACTACTCTGTTTGGTCATATGTCGTGAACATACCAAACATAAACTCAAGTAACACCAAAATCAGTCAGATCGCCGCCATCGACGTTTTTGGAAAAGGCATGCTCCCGTATAGAAGTAGTGAACTACTAGCTAAAATAAAAATTGTAAAAAAACTACTAGCTAAAATAAATTCTAAACAAATTACTAGTTTAAATAAAAATTGTAAAAAAACTACTAGCTAAACTAAAAATTGCAACAAACTACTAGTTGAAATAAAAAGTGTAAAAAAGCTACTAGCTAAAATAAAAATTGTAAACAAGCTACTAGCTGAAATATAAAAGTGTATAAAAAAGCTACTAGGTATTTTAATGCATCTAAAACCAAGCTTTTATCTTTACATCATCCACGCTCTGATTCCCATCTGGCATCAATTGAAATGGATGGCTCTCATCTTGGAGACGCCTCATGTTTTGACAAGCTTCTGAGCTTGACCGTTACTCCTGATCTTAAATGGAACACATACATCAAATCCGTTACCAAGGCTGCTGGAAGAATGGTGGGATCCTTCTATCGATCCAGTAGATATCTCACTGCTGATGCAATTCTCTATCTATATAAGAGCCAGGTACGTCCAAGGAGTGAATACTGTTCCCACATCTGGACAGGAGCTGCTAGAAAAGACTTGTCCTGCCTTGATAGAGTTCAAAATAGATTTCATAGCCTCGTAGGAGATATCCTTTTCTCTTCCCTGCAACCTCTTTCTCACATAAAAGATGTTGCGAGTTTGTCTCTGCTTTATCGTTATTTTCATGGCAGGTGCTCGACTGAGCTCCAATCTATGGTACCCCCCTCGCCAAACTTTCACAAGAAACACTCGTCTAGCAGAAAACATCATCAATAATTACCCCACCTTTTTATCTGTGCCTAAACCTCAACATAGATTCCATGAACAAAGCTTCTTTCTTAGAACTGAAGCCTGTGAAATTGTCTTCCGTTTTCCTGCTTTCCACCTAACTACAATATGGTTGTCTTCAAGTCTAACGTAAACAAGTTTTTTATGAGCCGTTCCATATAAGTTTACAAATTTACCAAATTTCCATTACTAACGATTACTATATTGTCCAATTTCTACTGTACACTTTTTAACCCTTAGCCTCGAGTAGCCTCTTGGCCTTGATGTGGTGATGCCTATGTAAAAAAAAATTAAAAAATAAAAATTGTAAATAAGCTACCAGCTAAAATAAAATAGTAAACAAGCTACCAGCTAAAATAAAAAGTACGACATGCAACAGTCATGAAAGGTCAAAAAGGGTAAAAAGACTGAAAGGAGGACATCACTAAGCAGACTTCCACTGGATGAGTGTGAAGACTGGTACTTTGGAAAAGCTTAGTTTCACCAAAATTCCTATGGATGCCAATAGTCGTTGCCAGCGGTAAATGATAAATAAATGAGGTGAAAAGTACTGTAAATGTGAGAAGATTTGTCCCCTAAAACAAGAATCTTAGAATACTTAAGTTTTTGTTTGTGCAGCACAAGAGAAGGCATTAGGAACACGATTGTTGAGAGGATTAGTTGTAGTTAGTGAGTAATCATTATGTAGAAACTCCTAGTACAAATAATAATAATAATAATAATAATAATAATAATAATAATAATAATAATAATAATAATAATAATAATTCTGATTTTGTTTATGAACGTCTCTCTGGAAAGGGATGGGATTCATTTCCAGAGGATTTCCCTTAATCCCGGCTTCAAACCAGGAGCTTCAAAGATCAAGGGTTTTCCTAATGATGTTGGTGGTACCTATAATTGCAGAGGTTTGAAGGCCGCCTAAAACATTGGGGACTTGTAGTTTTTTTAATTGTCCTTCCAGACGACTTGATACTAGTCCTAGTGTAGCAACTACGACTGGGATTATTTGTGTTTTAACCATGTGTATACGCCTTATCTCCAAGGCCAATGGAGTATAATTGCTCCACTTCTCATTCCTTTTCTCTCTCACATTCCTGTCCCAGGGTACTGAGAAGTCTACAATCTGCCAGTTTCTTTAGACCTTTTCAATGACGACCAAATCCGGACGATTAGGTTCCAATTGCTTGGTCGTTATGACACTTTTGTCGCACCATACCTCTACCTTGCCATCCTCACTTATTCTCACTTCATCGGGCACCTCCTCAAACTATGTTCCAGCACACTTCACCCAAACCCACTTACCCACCTCCCAATATATCCGGAGTCCCATGCAATCGTGTCTTTTGCGGTACTCTCTCTTGGCCAGTCCACTAAACCCTGCTGCATGGTGCGCAATTGAATCTGAGGTCTTACCACAAATCCGGCATTCTGCAGCAACTTCCTCTCCTAGAACCACTTTTTTTAACAATCGTGTTCCTAATGCCTTCTCTTGTGCTGTACAAACAAAAGCTTCAGTACTCTAAGCCAGATACCCAACTCTATGCCATTGCCATGATCTTTCATCAGCCACTTCTGCTATATCCTGGAAGAACCTTCCATGCATTTTCTTCCTAGCCAGTTCCTCTGCCCTTTCTCTATCCATACGTTTCACATAATCAGCCTTGGTATCACATACCTCCACTTCATTGGCCACAACCTTAAGCATCCACTCCTCACTTCTAACCACATGCTCCTTCAACAACATCAATCTTTTACATTTTTCAATTTTCTCCCACCATTTTCCTCTTTTGCCTTGCTATGCTACTTCGAATGTGAAATATATCAAACATTACTAAAACTTTTTCTTGTTTTGATATCCATTGCATGCAAATCCTTGTCAGACCATTCTAAAATTCCCGCACTGTATCTCAAAACACTGACTGACCATGTATTTACTGCTTTCATTAGGTTTCCTCCTTACAGTTTCGACTTTGCAATTAATTAGTTTCACTCTTCTAAGATGCTTCTTCCTGATTTTTTCCTTCATTTCTCTGTTCATGATGCTTACACCCTCCAGCACTCCCAAATACTTATATCCTGTACCTTCTATTTCTTTCATGATTTCTCCGTTTGGCAGCACTATTCCATTCGAATGAACCTTTACTCCTCTTTTCATCACCAGCACCGCACATGTACTAATCCCAAAATCCATCCCAATGTCTTCTGAGTATGTCCCCACAAGTTCTACCAGTCTCTCCATTTCCTTTTCATTTCTACCGAATATTTTCAAATAAACAGTAGATGGTTGAGGCGTCTGTCACCAGATCCAAAGGTTATACCTCAGTTTTTCTCTCTTCAACAGGATGCTCAGTGGCATCATTATCATTACAAAAAGAAGTGGCGATATCTCACGTTTAATGCCAACCTGCCCCATCTCCTCTCTGTTTGCTGTCAGCACCGTTTTCCATTGAGCCATACTTGTCTCCAAAAGCCCTACCACATTCTCAGCAACCTTCATCATTAATAGTGTTTCACGTATCCAGGAATGAGGAGCCATGTCATAAGCATTTCTGTAATCGATCCATGCTACGCTCAGATTCCTCTTCTTCTTCTTCTTCGCATCCTGCATTATTGCTTTATCAATTAGTAGTTGCTCTTTAGTACCTCTAGAGCCTTTCCGGCACCCCTTTTATTCGTCAGGAAAAACACCATTACTCTCTAGATGTTCATAAATTTTTTCCGCAAATATTCCAGTCAACCGTTTCCACATCAATGGTAGACATGTAATTGGTCTATAATTATTGTCATCTGTTCCTTTTGCAGGATCTTTCCTAATCAGTGTTGTTCTTCCCTTCACAAGCCAATCAGGAACATCTCCCGACTCTACAACCCTTTGCAGAGCAGCAGCTATGGGTGGATAAAGGCATGGGAACTGTTTAAGCCAGAGGCCCATCACTCCATCTGGACCAGGTGCCTTCCAGTTTGTCATCCTTCGTCATCGAACGTCATCGATAGTTATCTCAACGTTCTTCATCTGCTGCATTTCTGATAGCCTTTCTCTGACCTCTCCAAACCAGCTAGCCTTCTCATTATATCGCCCTCGACAGACCAAATCCCACTCCAGAACTTCCTTGCATCTTTTTCATTTGAAGTGTTGTTATTTCCCGCCTGTTTACTACCATTTAATTTTTTATACAGCTGAGACTGATTGTTCCGGAAAAGGTTGTTCTGCCGAAACGCAACACAAAGTTCCTAATTTTCATACCACCAGTGTTGACCTTCTCTTTCAACGTTGTTAGAAAGTTCATCGTTCCTTTTTCCAGCAATCTATGCCTCCTTTCAAGCTCGTCCTTGGCTTTCTGTCCTAGTTTAAATCCTTTTCTTATTTCTTCGATTCTACCAATATCTTTCCACCACCGTTTACTAATTTCTTCAAGCCGCCTCTGCCAGTTTGGCCTTCTATTCTTCATTTTTCTCTTTTTCTTCTGTAAGTAGCCAAGACGATTCGCAATAACGTATGACGCTTCATACAGAAATCTGTTAAGTTCCGTAATCGATATGTTCTTATGATGTTGTGAATTACTCCTTTAATTATTTTTACCTCGTTTTTCACCTTCCGCCTATCACTACTCTTCATACTTTGAATCTCTATGATATCGTCTCTAAGAAGAACCTCTCTAAACTTCTGAAGTACTTCTTTTTCTACAGAAGTCAAAGTTCGAACTTTATCACCACTTCTCCATGCAACTGCTCCTTCCACTGTCAATGATCTCATCTGCCTTAGATTCTCCAAACTCTTTCTCATTACTTCCCCAAACCATAGGATCCCATACCTTCCCAGTTGTCCGCCTCCCATCATCGTCTGCACTTCCACTCTCTCAGTTCTTTCATCAGAGCTAGTTTCATTAATTTTACTTTCGTTATTCATTTCATTCCTAACCATCCATTCAATCTCTTCTCTTGCAATCACTGAAAGTAGGTTGTTTTTTTTAATTTGTTTTAACTGGGATACCAAACTCGCGACAATTCTCGTTCCTTCTCATCTCGATTCCCATTCTTCCTTCACTTTTCGGATATATCCACCAGCTTTGGTACTTCCACTTCTTACAAAGCATTGCCACAGTACTCTCCTTTCCTCATCTGTCCACGTTTTTTTTACATTTCCTGTTTCAACTCCCTTCGTGTCTTGGGACACTCTCTGGCAATTCTCACTCCCCCAATATCCAGCCACATCCTCAGAATTTCGAACAGTTGTATGATGAAGACAGGGCCCATCCTGTTGACCAATGGGACACCTACCTGACGTGAGACCATGAGCCTCGTTCACGTCGTTATTTTCAATATTTTGATTTGACATTCTCCCATAAATTGGGTTAGGTAATAATAATAATAATAATAATAATAATAATAATAATAATAATAATAATAATAATAATTGGAAAGGAATACTTCAGGAGAACAAGAAAAGTCCTGGAAACTAAATTACAAGTTACAAAAGCATTTCATCCAAGGTATGAAAATTTTATACCTTACTTTTTAAAATGTATAAAATTGCACTTTGAAGATAAATAAATTTCAAATTGAATCTTGTGCCTTTATTTTTAAAGCCTATAGTAAAAACATTTTCTTTAACAATTTTCATGCCTTGGATGAAATGCTTTCCTAACTTGTATCGTATCTTTTTAAGATTATATTTTATTTAATTTATTAATTTGGATTTTTAAGACAAGGGTGTGGTTTTGCATGTATTTATAAAAACTCTCCTACTCTCTATTTCAGTTTGTACCTCTCCTCACACCACATCTCATTTTTGCAACCCCCTCTTTGTATTATTACAGGTCTAAATATTCTCTCTGTTTCATTTTGTATTTCTCCTCACACCACAACTCTTTTTGCAACTTCCTCTTTGTCATACATGTCTTAATAATGAGAAAATTTGAATTTTTTAACAAAACCTTTAAAATAAATTTTTAGATTAATTTTTTTAAACTTCTTTCAGAATAGAAAATCTTTACAATTAAATAAGGAACATATTTCATACAGGTTTCATTAAAAAATATTCAGTAAATAACGAGAAAAATAGAGATGAAAATTTCAAAAGGACTGTATAACTGGTTACGCTCAATAGTAGTCCTCGCCAGCGAAAGTCTTAGTTATTGTTATTCTATTATTATTATTATTGATTGAGATTATCGGACTGACTTCCTCATCTTGGTTGTTATAGTCACAACGTTTCGGCCGTTTTGCCCCCGGTCTTCATCAGGTGTTTTGCATCGAACTGGGGAACCGTTTGTTAGGAGTCTCGAACCCAACCTTTATTATTATTACGGGGGTACCGTGTTCGGACTTCAGCTAGACTTTGGGACATAGTTGCTGATTCTCTGTTTTGAGTGTTACTTTTCACTGCCTTCGTTCAGAATTGAACTCAGCACCTTTGGGTAGCTGTAAACTTTGATACAACGTCTAGAACCACTCGGCCATATGTCACTGAACGAAGGCAGGGAACAGTAACCTTCAAAACAGAGAATCAGCAACTATGTCCCAGAGTTTAGCTGGAGTCCGAACACGGTACCCCCGTAATAATAATAAAGGGTTGGGTTCGAGACTCCTAACAAATGGTTCCCCAGTTCGATACAAAACACCTGATGACGACGGGGGACAAAACGGCCGAAAGGTTGTGACTATAACAACCAAGATGAGGAAGTCAGTCCGATAATCTCAATCAATGAAAACACCTCATCTCAAAAATACAGACAATTATTATTATTATTATTATTATTATTATTATTATTATTATTATTATTATTTCAAAACATTTTGTGTCCTGCTCTTTCGCGCAAGGACTAATATAACAGAAACCTAATAAAATGTATAAACACAATTTGCAGTATCACTAGTAAGATACTCTGGACCGTTCATAGGGTGGACTATTTTTTATTATTTTTTTATTACATTTTCACCCTAACAAAGGCATATTGCCACTTTTATGTAGGGGGCTACTATCAGTGACCTAAGTTCCAGGGGTACTATGTAGGGAGTTTAGCAGCAAGATGTAATTTCACATTACACTTGAAGACTGTGAATGACACAAAAACGAACAAGAAAAATACATAATGCAAAACACTGAAAGAATAATCATGACAGCGAGAGACACTGAAAAAATCATTAAAACAGAAAACAGAGAGACAAAGGATAAGACAAGGAAATAAATTTGGGAAGAAAAACAAATACACGGAAGATTCGTAAGGATGACAAAAGATGAGAATAACGAAAACACTTAGACATGGATGCGAAAAGGACACGTAAACCGAGTAACTGAATCCCTAATAACGGCAGCAGAGGATAACTCGATAAGAACCTTCTTCAGATGTATCTATTCGAAGTCGGGAATGTTTCTGTCGAACTCGAGAATTTGGTCGAAATTTCGAGCAAAACTCGTTATTTACATCACGGGGGGTATCGTGTTCTTGTTCCGTCAGCCATGACTGGATAAAAGTCCTAAGTAATTCACAATTGTATTTTTTCGTAGTCTTTGCTCTCCCAGCTGACCATAGGGTAAATATCAAAGAACAGGATAAAGGGAGCATATACACAAAGCTATCCAGAAAATTGAAAGGGATGTGGATGATGAAAAAATCAAAATACTACCTATAATAGTAGGAGCACTAGGAACAATTCTGAAAAAGGAATGGGAGAAATTGGAATCAGAGGAATGGCTGGAAAGATACAAAGAATAACATTAAAAAAAAACAGCTAAAATATTAAGGAAAACCCGTGAATGTGGAGACTAATACATGAGCCACATGCGTGGGCCAGACGAGCTGCTGCAGAGAGAAAACACAACGTGTTACATGGAACCAAGACCAATGAAGCTGCATATATAAGTTCTCTGTCCCCTCTCCAATTACCCAATCACGGCTATTCAAAAAGACTGATGCTAAATAGCCGAGATGGCTCAAGGATGATGGAAAGACCAAGAAAAAAGCGCTTACTAGACCTCCGCTGGACAAATGCCAAGAGAATAGGTATTTTGGGGATGCTTATTATCACTCAAACTCCAGTTGAGAACAATAGATGCTGCTAGCGACAAATCAATGGTAAACGGATGTTGAGATAATGTAAATAAATTTTCAACTGGTAACGAAAGTGGTGAAGAGTACTGGACATCTGGGGAGACTTGTTGTCAATCAGCTTCTAGGGAAACCACAGGTTATTCTCAAGGAGAGACCCTTTATGACGTGTGTGAAAGCCAATAATAATAATAATAATAATAATAATAATAATAATAATTATAATAAAGTTTTCACGCGAATTTAGATGGCAATAAGCCTCTCCAAGCTCCCAATCCTTTTTGCACTGTATCAGCGGATGTTAGATTAGAGAGCACTAACCAGATCTCCGCTGGTTGAGTGCAAAGAGGATAGTAATTTTAGGGAGGCTTATAGCCATCCAAATTCCAGTGAAAACATAGTTGCTGTAAATAAGGAATCAATGGTAAACGGCTAGTGTGTAACGCACATTCATCTGCAAATGTTATCGAAAGAGGTGGAGAGTACTGGAAATCTAAGCAATCAGACTCTAGAGACCACAACAACTTGTTCTCAAAGAGAAATCATTAATGATGGCCTATATTACTACTCATAGTGAGTAAATAATAATAATAATAATAATAATAATAATAATGATAATAATAATAACAATAATAACAATAATAATAATAATAATAATAATAATAAACAACTGGCTTCCGCTTGCAGGGAAATATAACCTTTGTTAAGAATAATTTCTAATGCCAAAAGACATTGGACCGATAAAGATGAAGACAGCAGTAAAATCGTGGTTATGGCGATACAAATTGAATTGTGAAAATGTAATGTTAGTCGCCATGTGGTTTTCGGGGCTCAGTTTATTAAATTATACTCCAACCGACCCTCAACCTTCGCTGCCCGATACAAGGTATGGCAGTTGAATAGAGAGAGAGAGAGAAAGAGTCCGAGTGCCCGCAGCAAATCAGATTCACTTCTCGTGTATGAGATTTGGTGATAACTTCATTGCGCGATATTCGCCTTTTGAAACGTAAACGTGAATATTGAGTATGTTGGTCGGTGTGTTGGATTTGAAAATGGCGAATGACATCTGGGAAAGGTCATCGGAATAGGCCTTTTGCTTCCCATCTCTTTTTATCTCATTCTCTTTCACTATATATATGTGTGTGTATGTGTGTCAATTTATGATTTATTTTATGATTTTCCAGTTTAAATTTTATAAACGTCATAAATATTATCTTTTAACGGAATTATCAAGCACTCTATTTGATTTTGATTCGATTCATCTGTGTGTGTGTGTGTTATCATTTGTTCATTTTTGTTTGCAATATTTTGAACGAATTCAATTGTTTGTATAGGAGTGCATTTTAGCCAACATGCCGATGGAGAATGCCTTTCATTTCACCAATGACACGCCAAAAGATGGAAGGAAGCAGATTTCTTTCTATATTTCATCATCAACGAACATGTCTTTAATCCGTTAATACTAATCAGAATTGCTAAACATAGCGAGTTTTGAAACCAGAAACCCAGATTGGAATCCAAAAGCTAACCTGAGCTAACTCCCGTGTGTGCGAGAACATACATTTTTTATTGCATATATTATTTATTTCATTTATTTATTGCGGACTATTATCCTCATCTTTATTAGTTGTTGTTTCACAACGTTTCCGCCAACTATTCCTCTGGACTTCGTCAGGTAGTAACCGAGACGCGATAGGAACTCCGTATCTCCTAACCGCATTCTTAGCAATTACTGGCATCCATAGTTGTCGTCTTTTGAACTCTTCAACATATATTTGTCCTCGTAGGGAGGAAACTAAAATTGTCCGTGCTGTTTTCATCTCGTCAGCGGACATCCGTTTTTTTGAGATTCACCCCAATCGAATAAAACAGGTTAAAAGGTAAAGTCAAGTTTATGACATGCAGACACTTTAAATGCAATAACATGTATATATTTGGTTCTTGTTTATATGTTTTAATGTTTTCAGCTCTCCCCTTCTTTTTTATTGAAGTAAGGAAAGACTATGGTCGGCGACGGATGTACGCAGTTGAAGATTAGACGCAGCCTAATGGGAAAAAGTTGGAATCTCGACTTTGTCGAGAATGACACTCGAGTTTAAACTACTTCTTGATTATTGAAATAAATAAAATTCTAAGATTTAACGGTTAGAAAGATCAGACGAGTGTGGAAATATTTTGTTTATATACATAATTGTTGTGCCATAGTATATATATATATATATATATATATATAAACAAAACATTTTCACACTCGTCTGATCTTTCTTACCGTTAACATATATATATGGTAAAAATAGTAATTGGTAAAACCTGAAGAGAGTGCTCAATACTATTGCAGAGCAAATATGCGGGTTTTTTTTATTTTATTACCGTTGTATCTGTTCAGTTACATATCTTTCGGTTGCCGGACTATATTTACGATCCAGCAGCCTCCTCAGATTATACAGAAGTGGCTATTATTATTATTTGGAAGAACGATTTTAAAAGAAACATGAGGGAAAAAAGGAGGCGAAGAGAAAATAAGGGGGGCGAGATCAACAATAATTAAGTTTTGAAGTTTAAAATACATTAGATTGTAGCGTGTGTGGAGGGGTTAGTAAATTAAGCTAGGCGTGGGTGAAGGTGTAGTGATATATGGAGAGGGATAGGGGGAGATAAAAGGGATGGGTAAGAAGAGGAGGGGGAGGAATTTCAATTTTGGGTTTTAAGATTTGGTTTGTTTTTAGTAAAATTGTTTAGTTATACACTGGAGTATATGAATTGAATGGAGTATACAGTTTAGCTCAGGGTAGACCAGTAGAGTAATTGATCTACACTAAATCAGAAGTTTTGAGGGATTAAAAAGACAAAAGGGCTAACTGAGGGGTTCTAACCTAACAGTTGCCTTTGCAAATGAACAAATGTTTGGCACTAAAATAAGGAAGGTGAAAGCTTTATCTAGCTTATTTATCAATCCAGACTTGTAACGGGAGTTTATATTTGACGCAGATTGGTTACAAATCTACAAATCACTGGCTGCAAATAAGCTTTACCCCCACCAAATGAAGCTAATAAGGGTGAACATCCCACTTAGTAGTAATACCAGTGGTAGAGTTGACAGATCCCAATTCTGGAAATTAGAGTTGCCGCCATGTATCACCAAATCTTATATTGTTAGATCAAAAACTAATCCACCCAGTCAGTATTACACCTCAGTTTCAACAGGAAAACAAGTAACAGGCAATTAAGGTGCCTTACACCTGCTTATACCACAGAAGCAGGTTGGGCGTTAGAATCTCAGAAACACTGTCAGTTTTTCACCGGATTATTAGGCTAAGGAGGGACGTAAAATAACCAACCCATTATCACAGAAGTCCAAATACTCTCAGAACCAAAAGGAATATATGTGAAAACCTTAATTCAGAAGATTCTCGAAATTACCTACATCCCATAATATTGAATTTATTGTAGACATGACAAAAGTTCGTCAACCAACGAAGAAATTTGGGAAAAACTGTGAGGAATTGTCATCACCAATGATCATAACTATAAAATTATTTACAATTAATGTTTATCTTAAAGAAAAAAGGACAATTAAATATTAACATCTAAAAAGTAAATGACTGAATAAAAGGGAGAATTAATGTTGTTTTTTATTTAAATAAATAATGAAACATTAAAGTAAAAAATGATCCAATATAAAAGTATACAAGATATATATATTTATTTTGATGTAAAGTATTATTAATAAAAAAAGGAAAAGATAAAGGAATTAAAATTGTCTTCTTTTCTGAAGAGAAAAAAAGGGTTGGAATAAACGAATATTATCATGTTCCTTTGGTTGCAATTCCAAGGGATTGTTCAAATTTAACTGTTGTGCCATAGTAACTGATGATATGAACTTTATTCGTTTGAGCAATGGCCATAAAAAGGAGGAAGGGATGTGGCACAATAATGGAGAGCTCTTTCTGTGGGAGCTCTTATGCTGCTGATATGTAAAATCCTTTATTCTTACTTTGTGGTGCTCATGGGGAAACAAGTAAAATCAAGACGGTGCTGTTGTCAGCGAACATCCATTGTTGGAAATTGACAGATGTTTATAAAAGACGCTACAGTTAATATCTATAGAGAGAGAGTTTTTTTGTCATGTTATTAAATTTAAACCAACGTTTATGATTACACGATAGAAGAAAAAAAAAAAAAAAAAAAAACTCTCTCTCTATAGATATTAACTGTAGCGTCTCTAAATCAAAATACGCTAACGGAAACAATTTACTGCACGAGCGTCGCCCTTTTAAAATTCATCATTCAATAAAATAAAAAGCTATAGCAAACATCTAAATGACTACTTTAAATACAGTTCCTGATTTCAAAAAAAGAAAAACCAAAAGGTAATTATATATCTATATATTTTTAAATCAAATTTATTATGTAAATTCAAAAATTTTTTTTTTTCTACTCATTTCTATCTCTAACCTATACAAATTTTCTTATTAATTTTCTTATAAATTTTATATCCAAACCTTTTACTTCAATGTTTCAGATTCATCTGCCTTACTTTTAATGCTAGGTTTATTTTTGGTGTCTTTTCAATTCAATAGAAATCCTCCTAAATTTGCTGATGAGGAGACCGTGCTTACCAAAAAAACTATGTATAATTATTCTACGTGACTTCATGTATACCACAAATAAAAAGCACGGATTTCCGAAACGATCGTACAGATAATTGACTTTGTTGTTGTTCCTTCTTATGAAACTGATTTTTAATTTAATTAAATTTTGATTGTTAAATTTAAAAAAAATTTAAAACTTTTAAATTATAAATCACATTACTTAATATGTATATATATATATATATATATATATATATATATATATATATATATATATATATATATATATATATACGTTTAAGAACTTACGTATCTTTACACTTCATAAATGTTAATTTCAATTACATTTCACCGGCTTTGTTGCTGAGTTCGAATCCTTCGACCGGCGGTAATCATGACTCCTTGCTCTGATGATTCCCGAAAGGATAAAACGATAGTGTATGTAGGCATTAAAAATAATTATAGTAATAATTATATATAATAAAAAATAATTATAGTAATAATTATATATAATTCACACTTTACTGTATGGTTTTATTGTATAGTTGATATTTTAGAACTATTCTAAATTTGTCATTAACGATAAGTAAGCATGTTAATATTTTGTATAGTTTTACTGGCGTGCTGCAAGTATTGGATGGGTCATGACTGTTGTATTTGCACGCATAGAGGAAGGCAACTGATTTACTATTCCAAAATACCGAACAGTCAATGTTGCATTTTCACAAACAAAACACGTTATTATAACGAACAAATATTAAACAATGAAAGCATATAGGAAGCACATCCGTTTTACATTTAACGTCTTCTTGCTCGTCTCTTGTTTTTCATGTGGTCGTTTCTTGCTCTTTAACTCGGGAGAATAACTCATGCATGTAAACACAATAAAAACCGTATGATTTTATATTCCTGATCTATTCTTTATGCCAGGCCTTCTAAAAGACTTTGGATATATCAAGGCTTGTCGATTGCTTCATCTTATATAATGCTCAGTATATATGTTTAGACACGATCGTTAACATATCTTCAGTAGAACAGGTTTTCCTAAAGCAATATTATTTACAAGGAAGTAACCTCTTATCAAGAGCCAAAGGTCACTCCAGCATAAGAGTTAATAGGTGTACGGTGGTCGTTGAGACTACAATGTAGTGATAGTAGATGCTTCATGAAGAACTTGTTTACATTGGACTTGAATACAGACAGATTGTGATAAGCTGGAAAGCAGACGGGTGGAAGGGTGTTCTACGGGCGGGCAATTCTAGGAAAGTAGTTGTTTTCATGGAATTTGCATTTAAAGTTAGGGACAGATGGCGAGTGAGAGAAATTGTTGATAGTGTAACTAGACTAGTGTTTTTTTGTGAACGTTTGACTAAGGAGACCAAATATTGAAGCTCAGACGAGCACTTGCAATGAATTTAAAGATAGAGCAAAGAAAGGTTCGCAACGTCTCTTCTTTGGGGTGGAAATTGTAGGTAGTCTAATTACTAGGTTTCGAAGTTGATCAGAAAGAAGTTTAACGTGAATAAAACTAACTTGTAATGATTATAACTCACATTACGTTTTTTTTTAATTTCTAGGAGCTTAAATTCACAAAGATAATTTACTTAGTTGAAAAGTGAATCATCTCTATACAAATATATACATGTATACACTCAGTAAACTTTAAATAAACAGACATTTAGAAATGTCAAACAACTTAGTCTCAAAAGAAGATATTGGTTAGTAATAATAATATAGTTATTCTCTGAATGTAATATAGCCGCTGACGCAAGAAGCAGCAGCAGCTAACATATGCAAATGACCAAGCCGGTTGCCCGATGTGACGTCAAAGCAGAGACAAAAGGACCCACTTGGATGGAGAATTGGTGTTTAGAGAAGCAAGTTAGAGAAGCGAGTATTCAAGAGGAGTTCGGAAATGCACGTATTCGTGACACGTGGGCGACGTCACGGAAGGAACGAAAATTCACACGTGGTCAGAGAAAGAGAAATGAACTGTTTAAATATTCAGAAAAATGTGTTGTTGGAAATACCAGATATAAAGGCTTTTGCTTCAAAAAAGGAAAGGGCTTAAACTTTTTCCTACCCTCTATTTCTTTGATAGACCGATTACGTTATATGAATACATGCTTCAAATGTAATCCTAATGAACACTGTTATAATTTCAGTTACTTTTTTGTGTTGATTTCTAATAAACACTAAAGGAGATGTTTTATAATTGGTATTAAACAATTTTCTTTTATTTATTAAATAAAACCCGATTTTATTTTATTCTTAATGTATGTAATGAAATAGTGTTACCGTTATGTGTGATTATATTTGTAAAACAATTTGATTAGATATTTTCTTTTGGCCAGAGGAGACTTAATCTTTTTAAATCTGCAGGTGAATTCGTGTGCGTTGTTTCGCAGTCAGAATTTTACATCTTTTAACATACTTTATGATTATAAGAGTTCTTTAAATACTAATATGAATATACTCACAAATTTGTAAATCGTTTTGGTCTTTGCTAAAGGGAAAATGAAGGCGAAGGGAGAAACATTAGCGGATGGGCAAGGTATGTATGTATTTTCACTCAGTTATCTATATATCCATCTATCCATTTATCTATCCATTTATCTATCTATATATCTATCTATATATCTATCTAGTCTACATCAATAAGTACATCGATGCACATTCGGTCATTTCTCTTTTCTCTCAACGATATATTTTCGGTTAATTACTTTTCATTCTTCAATTTTTTATTATATTTATGACACGGTTATAATTTTAAGTACCCTGTAAACTAAGTCCATATCATGAAATAATTTGTATACCCATTGGAACTGGTGTAGCTGGCATATATCGTAAGATTTCTGTCATGGTATCGCTGATAATGAGAAGTGAATAATGAGGAAAGAGAAATGTCTTTAATACATCGATTTATGAATGACACATCCTTTTGTATGACCCGAATAAATAAACCAATAATAAAGACAACGAATCACTTTTAAAAATCTACAATATAAAACACATAATAAAAATCTACAATATAAAACACTTCATAAAAATCTAACATATAAAACATGATAAAAATCTACAATATAAAAAACATAATAAAAATCTACAATATAAAAAAATGATAGAAATCTACAATATAAAAAACAAAATAAACATCTACAATATAAAAAACATAATAAAAATTTACAATATAAAAACATAATAAAAAATCTACAATATAAAACACATGATAAAAATCTACAATATAAAACACATAGGAACAATCTACAATATAAAACACATAATAAAAGTTTACAATATAAAATCATAATAAAAATCTACAATATGAAAACATAATAAAAGTTTACAATGAAAAAAACATTTTAAAAAATCTACAATATAAAAATAATAATAAAACTCTACAATATAAAATACATACTACAAATCTACAATATAAAAAACATAATAAAAAATCTACAATATAAAACACATCATACAAATCTACAATATAAAAAACATAATAGAAGTCTACGATATAAAAAATATAAGAAAAATCTACAATATAAAAAACATAATAAAAGTCTACAATGTAAAAATATAATAAAAATGTACAATATAAAACACATAATAAAAATCTACAATATAAAAACATGATAAAAATCTACAATATAAAACCCATAATAAGCATCTACAATAAAAAAAACATAATAAAAATCTACAATATCAAAAACATAATAAAAGTCTACAATATAAAACATAATAAAAATCTACAATATAAAACACATAATGTAAATCTACAATATAAAAAACGTAATGAAAAATGTACAATATAAAAAACATAACAAAAGTCTAGAATATAAAACACATAATATAAATCTACAATATAAAATATATCATAAAAATCTACAATATAAAATACATAATAAAGATCTACAATATAAAAATATAATAAAAATCTACAATATAAAACACAATACAAATCTACAATATAGAAACATACAAAAAATCTACAATATGAAACACATAATAAAAATCTACAATATAAAAACATAATAAAAATCTACAATATACATCACATAATAAAAATCTACAATAAAAACACATAATAAAAATCTACAATATAAAACTCAATAACAATCTACAATATAACAAAACATAATAAAAATCTACAATATAAAACACTTCATAAAAATCTACAATATATATCACATAATAAAAATCTACAATATAAAACACATAATAAACATCTACAATATAAAACACATAATAAACATCTACAATATAAAACACATACTAAAAATCTACAATATAAAACATGATAAAAATCTACAATATAAAAAACATAATTAGAATCTACAATATAAAAACATAACAAAAATCTACAATATAAAACGCACAATAAAAATCTACCATATAAAACACATAATAAAAATCTACAATATAAAAAACATAATAAAGGTTTACGATAAAAAAACATAATAAAAATCTACAATATAAAAAACATAATAAAAGTCTACAATATAAAAACATAACAAAAATCTACAATATAAAAACATAATAAAAATCTACCATATAAAACATATAATAAAAATCTACAATATAAATACATAATAAAAGTCTGCAAAATATACCACATAATTAAAATCTACAATATATAAAACATAACAAAATCTATTATGTACAATCATAATAAAAATCTACAATATAAAAAACATAATAAAAATCTACAATATCAAAACATGACAAAAATCTACAATATAAAACACATAATAAAAATCTAGAATAAAAAACATAATAAAAATCTACAATACAAAAAACATAAAAAGTCTACAATATAAAAACATAATAAAAAACTACAATATAAAACACATAATGTAAATCTACAATATAAAAGACATAATAAAAAATCTACAATATAAAAAACATAATAAAAGTCTAGAATATAAAACACATAATAAAAATCTACAATATAAAACATATAATAAAAATCTACAATATAAAATACATAATAAAAATCTACAATATAAAACACATAATAAAAATCTACAATAGAAAATACGTAATAAAATCTACAATATAAAAAACATAATAAAATCTACAAAGTAAAATCATAATAAAAATCTACAATATAAAAAACATAATAAAATTCTACAATATTAAAACATGATAAAAATCTACAATATAAAACACATAATAAAAATCTATAATAAAAAAACATAATAAACATCTACAATATAAAAACATAAAAAAGTCTACAATATAAAAACATAAAAAAATTCTTCAATATAAAACACATAATGTAAATCTACAATATAAAAAACATAATAAAAGTCTAGAATATAAAACACATAATAAAAGTCTGCAATATAAAACATATAATAACAATCTACAATATAAAATACATAATAAAAATCTACAATATAAAACACATAATAAAAATCTAAAAAACATAATAAATGTCTACAATATAAAACACAATAAAAATCTACAATATAAAAACATAATAAAAATCTACAATATAAATCCCATAATAAAAGTCTACAATATAAAACACATAATAAAAATCTACAATATAAAATACGTAATAAAAATCTACAATATAAAAAAATAATATAAATCTACAATATAAATACATAATAAAAGTCTGCAAAATATACGACATAATAAAATCTACAATATAAAAAAACATAATAAAATCTACAAAGTACAATCATAATAAAAATCTACAATATAAAAAACATAATAAAAATCTACAATATTAAAACATGATAAAAATCTACAATATAAAACACATACTAAAAATCTATAATAAAAAAACATAATAAAAAATCTACAATATAAAAAACATAAAAAGTCTGCAATATAAAAACATACTAAAAATCTACAATCTAAAACACATAATGTAAATCTACAATATGAAAAATATTTACAAAAATCTACAATATAAAAAACATAATAAAAGTCTAGAATATAAAACACATAATAAAAATCTACAATATAAAACACATAATAAAAATCTACAATATAAAACACATAATAAAAATCTACAATATAAAAAACATAATAAAAGTCTACAATATAAAAAACATAATTAGAATCTACAATATAAAACACATAATAAATGTCTGCAATATAAAAAACATAATAAAAATCTACAATATAAAACACATAATAAAAATCTACAATAGAAAATACGTAATAAAATCTACAATATAAAAAACATAATAAAAATCTACAATAGAAAAACACAATAAGAATCTACAATATAAAGCACATAATAAAAATCTACAAAAACATAATAAAAGTCTACAATATAAAACACAATAAAAATCTACAATATAAAAACATAATATAAATCTACAATATAAATCCCATAATAAAAATCTACAATATAAAACACATAATAAAAATCTACAATATAAATTACGTAATAAAAATCTACAATATAAAAAAATAATATAAATCTACAATATAAATACATAATAAAAGTCTGCAAAATATACTACATAATAAAAATCTACAATATAAAAAACATAATAAAATCTACAAAGTACAATCATAATAAAAATCTACAATATAAAAAACATAATAAAAATCTACAATATTAAAACATGATAAAAATCTACAATATAAAACACATAATAAAAATCTATAATAAAAAAACATAATAAACATCTACAATATAAAAACATAAAAAAGTCTACAATATAAAAACATAAAAAAATTCTTCAATATAAAACACATAATGTAAATCTACAATATAAAAAACATAATAAAAAATTCACAATATAAAAAACATAATAAAAGTCTAGAATATAAAACACATCATAAAAATCTACAATATAAAACATATAATAAAAATCTACAATATAAAATACATAATAAAAACCTACAATATAAAACACATAATAAAAATCTACAGTAGAAAATACGTAATAAAATCTACAATATAAAAAAACATAATAAAAATCTACAATATAAAAACATAATAAAAATCTACAATATAAAACACATAATAAAAATCTACAAAACCATAATAAAAGTCTACAATATAGAACACAATAAAAATCTACAATCTAAAAACATAAAAATCTACAGTATAAATCCCATAATAAAAATCTACAATATAAAATACATAATAAAAATCTACAATATAAAATACGTAATAAAAATCTACAATATAAAAAAATAATATAAATCTACAATATAAATACATAATAAAAGTCTGCAAAATATACCACATAATAAAAATCTACAATATAAAAAACATAATAAAATCTACAAAGTACAATCATAATAAAAATCTACAATATAAAAAACATAATAAAAATCTACAATATTAATACATGATAAAAATCTACAATATAAAACACATAATAGAAATCTATAATAAAAAAACATAATAAAAAATCTACAATATAAAAAACATGAAAAAGTCTGCAATATAAAAACATACTAAAAATCTACAATATAAAACACATAATGTAAATCTACAATATGAAAAATATTTTAAAAAATCTACAATATAAAAAACATAATAAAAGTCTAGAATATAAAACACATAATAAAAATCTACAATATAAAATACATAATAAAAATCCACAATATAAAATACATAATAAAAATCTACAATATAAAACACATAATAAAAATCTACAATATAAAAAAACATAATAAAAGTATACAATATAAAAAACATAATTAGAATCTACAATATAAAACACATAATAAAAGTCTGCAATATAAAAAACATAATAAAAATCTACAATATAAAAAACATAATAAAAATCTACAAATTAAAAAACATAATAAAAATCTACAATATAAAACACATAATAAAAATCTACAATATAAAGCACATAGGAAAAATCTACAATATAAAAAACATAATAAACGTTTACAATACAAAAACATAATAAAAATCTACAATATAAAAAACATAATAAAAGTCTACAATATAAAAACATAAAAAAATATACAATATAAAATACATAATAAAAATCTACAATATAAAAACATGACAAAAATCTACAATATAAAACACATAATAAAAGTCTTCAATATATAACACATAATAAAAATCCACAATATAAAAAACATAATAAAAGTCTACAATGTAAAAACATAACAAAAATCTACAATATAAAAAACATAATAAAAATCTACAATATAAAAACATGATAAAAATCTACAATATAAAACACATAATACAAATCTACAATAAAAAAATATAATAAAAATCTACAATATAAAAACATAATAAAAGTCTACAATATAAAATATTATAAACATCTACAATATAAAACACATAATGTAAATCTACAATATAAAAACATAATAAAAAATCTACAATATAAAAAACATAACAAAAGTCTAGAATGTACAACACATAATAAAAATCTACAATATAAAAAACATAATAAAAATCGACAATATAAAAAACATAATAAAAGTCTACAATATTAAATACATAATAAAAATCTACAATATAAAACACATAATAAACATCTACAATAGAAAATACGTAATAAAATCTACAATATAAAAAACATAATAAAAATTCACAATATAAAATACATAATAAAAATCTACAATATAAAACACATAATAAAAATCTACAATAAAAAAACATAATAAAAATCTACAATATAAAACACATAATAAAAATCTACAATATAAAAACATAATAAAAATCTACAATATTAAATACGTAATAAAAATCTACAATATAAAAACATAATATAAATCTACAATATAAAAGCATAATAAAAATCTACAATACAAAAAACATAATAAAAGTCTACAATATAAAAAACATAATAAAAATCTACAATATGAAAAACATAATAAATGTCTACAATATAAAAAACATCATGAAAATCTACAATATAAAAAACATAATAAGAATCTACAATATAAAACACATAATAAAAATCTACAATATAAAAACATAATAAAAATCTACAATATAAAACACATAATATGAAAAGGACTTTTTTAAAACTATGAAAGAATGAATTAGCTAATTGTAAGAATAAAGAGGAATTTAAAAAGAATGGACATTGACGAATGTAATTTTTTTTAAAAATGGATAGAAAAAATGAATTAAATGTGAAAAGCAAATAATATTCTGAAATGATTTAACAAATACCATAATCTTTATGAAATGTAAGTTTTCAAAAGAAGGCATTTGATTTACAAAATAAAATTTACCACGCAAAACCAGACCAGACCGGACCAAAGCGGGTTGAAGATTTGTCTACGAAATATCAAAATTACAAGTTATGTTCATTCGCATCGATAAAGGAGAGGAAATGTTTTATTTTTAGCAGTTTTTTGCTGGGAGGTGTACACGCCCCTTGGCATACAACGCCTTCAAATGGCCATTCATCTGATACTGATCCCAACGCTGCTTAAGTTCAGTAGTCTGACGCAAACCAGTGTCCCAATGTGACAATGTCGTATCGTATATAACACGAACAAGCTGACAAATTAGAATAAATATGAATATAAATTATTTCAACAAATGCACGACGCACGAGGCAACAAACAAGCAGAATATTTCATTCTACAAAGCCGGTCAAGGTTAAATTTCTGCATAATTAAGGGTAATGATTTGCAGTTTCCCCAGAAGCCAGGACGTCCACTTTCGGCTCGTTTCTTCTGACTATCATGGCGGCTATCGGCGGTGACAGTTATTACCCGGAAGTTGATTTTCGCAGGCATCGCCAAACAGAATGAATTTAAGCGAAACAATCAATGCACGTGCCACGGATTACTGTCATAGATTTCAGGCTTGACAAACATCGAAATCGACGGTGGGAGAGGCAAAACAAACAATCGATTATTCAAACACTGATATATATATATATATATATATATATATATATATATATATATATATATATATATATTCAGAGGGAACTGTAAATTAAGAAAACAAAAACAAGTCTTAGTAGTATCTGAAACAATTCTGTGGCGGATCATAGTTGATCTCAATTGTAGGCAAATCTAACAATAATATATATATATATATCTTCATAATAGTATACGTGTATATATGAAATAATAAAAGTATAAATAAATATATATATTTAATTCTATATTTAGCAAATAGACACTATTACTCCTCTCTAGGCAAAATATCTTATAACTATACAAAAACGCAAACGACACATGCACATTCGATATAGTCACATTACTATCTAATACTTGATGTAGGTTTTGCGGATAATATCATTTTACACACATTTGGTTGTTATAATAAAATCCTACATTACATCCGAGGAGCAATATCATCACAATCGCAACATCTTTTGATAGGGTAGTTCCTATTTTCCCTCTACATTTACAATCCTCTTACCGCTCCTACTCATCACTTTTAGTAAGCGCCGCACTATCATAATCAATTACATTTTCCCACAACTTCAGGGTATCCTCATCATTGATTAGGAATCCATCAGAAATAAATTCAGGACTGGTCCACTCTGTGTGCTTGCTAATACAAAGAATACACTCTACACCACCTAGTCCTGACACATGCTACTTAAACGTTAAATTTTCTATAGTGTTATCAATTCTTATCTTTACATTATATGCCTTATCGGCAACGTGTGCACACAGATCAAGAAAATGTTTTCCTTCTCTTTATTGTTATAACATCTTCACTCTTAACAACAACAACAACAACAGCAGCAGTAGCATCAAACAACATTACTTCTGTAGCAGTAAGTTCGAGCACAGCTGAATTGCCTTTATTGTGCCGACTCTTTAAACGAGTGAATTGCATACATGATGATTTGAAGAAATCCAACTAATCAGCAGATTCTTTGACTACATTGAATTCTTTTACACATTTACTGATACAAGCATCATAACCAGGAATTTGGTTAGTGGAAACTGCGACCTGTAATAAATGATTTCTTGGAAGAGTTGCTTTGTGTAATGGACACTTTGCTGATTTTGTCCTTCTTATATAAATATATTTCTGAAATGTAAATATGTATGTTATAAAACAATTACTGCAAAAAAAAAAACATTGAAGAAAGTTTAAATGATATAAAGGAAAGTTTAAACAAAAGAAACCCAAGGAAATCCCAAACGAACGCAGGGAATTTCTCAATAGGCAATTCTCATTTTTTGGGAAAATAGTATGTATTCTACGGTTTATGAACAGTAACAAGTAAATAACAATATAGCATGCATTCAACATCCATTTGCAACAAATGTTTTCTATTTGCTAATTGCGAAAAGAATTGGGGAAATCTTTTAATATTTCTAAACTTTTTCTTGTAATCATAGAAAATTTCAAGGTAAATTATTCTACAAACGGCTAAATCTCACATAAATCTGTTTATTGTATCAGATAGTCCATAAACCAAGGATTTCAAAAAGTATATAATCCAATATGCGAGCGTTAGCTGTATTGAAGACATTTTGCAATTTATGCAAAAAAATATATCACCCGATTTTGATAAAAAGAAAATGTACAATTTTAGCATGATTTTTACAAAGAAAAATGAAAATTATACTCAATTTTTGGGGGAATATTCATTTATTATCAATTTTATGAGTTGATAAGTAAATTCTCAACTTTTACAAACCTAACAAAACAAGTAAGGGTGTGTTTTAAGGATTTTCTTCTATTTTGAGAGGTTTTCTGGGGTAGGTAAAATGTTGCTTATGAAAAACTGAGCCTGACCAAAATCTTACAAAATCGGTAAAAATGATGCAATTGACCTTATGTTTTTTGTTTTGACAGACATTTATTTTACTTTTTATTTATTAAATTCAGAATGCTAAAAATAGATATCAATTCTTTGTCTATTTCCACCACTGGGCACCCTGTTTTTTATGTGTGTATGTATGTTTCATAAAGTTAAATTGAAAATCTTTGAAAACCAAGAAATGTTAAGAAAATATACAGATTTCCTGAAACACTTTTAGTTTATTATAAAATATTCAAAATAAATATTATTAATGATAACAAAAAACAGATGAATTCAAATTTATTGGCACCAATGATTTTTATCATAAAATTCACAATATTTTATGCAAGATGATTTTTATCATAAAATTCACAATATTTTATGCAAAATAATACTTATTTATTATTATTTGATTATAATAATCAGTGCACATAATAAATCTAATTATAATAAAAACAAAGTGGTTCCTATACTGCTAATTAACATTCAGAAAATAAGAGTATTGGGTTATGTAACTAAGGCTCTAGAGTTGGGTCACACTAATACCAACAAGGATGACGCATTATTGAATAGTCTAATTTCATTGAATCACTATAATTTGATATATATATATATATATATATATATATATATATATATAAGAACTTGAATGCTTAGGAGATACTATGCTTGATTTTCTAAGGTCTCTCTGTACAGACTTTTGTCAGGAAACCCTGGAATACTGATATTTTTCCCCTACAAGTAAACCTTAATCAAATATTCAAAACCACATGTTGTTTATATATTATTTAATTGGAATTCATTATTGAGAAGATTATCATTTATTAATTTTTTTATTGCGGGCTATTATCCTCATCTTTTCTTAGTTGTTTCACGACGTTTGGGTAGTTTCGTTATTCAGTTGTAGCACTATTGATGGTTAAATAAGTTATACCCTCTTCAAATCAATAAAACAACTTAACAATAAACTAGTTATTATTAAAAATTAAATTAGCAATTTGGTGACTGGAAATTAATTTAATTGATTTTGTCTTCTGACATATTAAGTTTTTAGAATCCATGCTGGTTTATTTATTTACTTTACTCCTTGTTCTAAATGTTTTTACCCATAAATGCAGGAGTAGACATCTTCTCATCGGTGTGAAACACATTTGTAGCTATTGGGTGGTTTTGCTGTCAGAATAATAATAAGAGAATATATACTATTTTATTTAGATACCCAAGAATACAACACACGAATTATAACTCTGGCTTTGAAGACATGAGCAGCATAAGTGATTTATAACAGATGTGGGTTAAACCTATGGGTAAAAAATAATTTTTTAAGATTAAAAACATAATTTGTATCTTTAATATGTTTAATATGATATCGTAGCACGTTCTGGATCTGTTTGATCAAATTAATTATTAAATCATAGACGTTTTCTAGTAATCAATAGACCGAAAACATCAAACGGCCTGAATTATCTTCCTTTAGCTGTTATAGGAAATAAAATCGACCTCTTTTCCAACAGAATTAAATATTAGCAATTAACAACATAATTGGATTAGCTCCCTTCATAATTGCTTTTAGTAACGATATGAAAACATATTTAATTAAAATGACAAGAAATTTTAAAACATTAAATATTAATAAATAGATTTAAATCCCTTATCCGTAATGTTGTACAAGGATTTATATAATACAGTCTTTTTCTTTATTCTCATATTCAATTAAAAATTAAACCTAAAATGGCCTTAAATATAGGTACTAAAATAACGAGAATATGTAAACATTACTTGTCACTAATACGAAACTAAAATTAACCGTAACGTTAATGCAAGGTTGTTACGGCCATATTATAAATATAGAAATAAAAATGAAAAAATTCTTTTATAAAAAAATAATTATGGAAAATAAAGAAACAGCGAAATCTAATTTAGGAACTCAACGAATAGGATGTATAAAAAATTTTTTAAATGGCTAAGGGTTTTCTGAGGAAACTTCTCATTACTCTGTTCTTAAATAAGGATACGAAAATTAGGTGATATATTAATATTTAAATTGGCTTTCCCATAGTTACCGCAGAGGTAAATGTTTCTCACATGCTTTTTCCGTTAAGGGAATTTTTCCTTTTTTTCTTTCTTTTTCTTTCTCTTCAAAATGCTCTATTGTCAAAAGTGTTTTTATTCATAAAGTCTGAAGAAATGCTGGTTTTTGAAAATTTTCAAACGATATAATGTTTGAAATTGTCGAGTGGGCATGGGAACAATTGTAACGTAAAATGAAATACACTTTTTGTTGTCATCAACGCCTTTTTTGAAGTCTTGGTTTTGCTTACACAGTATATATATATATATATATATATATATATATATATATATATATATATATATATATATATATATATATATATATATACGTATGCTTTTTTGTGACCAAGAGCGGAGGTCCGCTTGAAATATAAAAAATAACAATAAAAATATTAAATACAAAAAGTAACATCGTTTTTCATGCTTCAGAAAACCTTCATAATATTTAAATCACTATATATATATAAATATATATATATATATATACTAGCAGGGTGCCCGGCGTTGCCCGGTCGTAAAATTCGCTTAAATATGATATTTTGATTAATGCAGATTTAGTATTTATTATTATATTATATTGAACCCAATATATAGTAATGATTTTAAAAAAAATAAAATTACTCATGCGCCACCACCGAAAATCGAAACTAAAATGCATAACTTACGATTTATTTTTACTTCTGCCTTTAATGACTGAACTATGAAGACATGTTTTCTACTAGACTTAAAATTGAAATATGAACAAATAGCTACTACTTTATGCAAGCATATTCGTAAGGCCGGCGTCCAACCATCACCTGTCTAATTTCATTTTTTATAATTTCTATACTTTTGTACCGGACTAAAACCCAAATATAAAGTTTCGCATCAGTTAAAATATCTTATATGTGAAGTATCATGTCTGTAGACCAAAAGCTCTAGGAGGAGTTTGGTAGGTAATTTTTTTAAAACAAATTATATGCGTATGCATAAATATATATGGAAAGAGTTTTAAGTTTATTATAAATTTTTGCTGCAAATATTACGCAGGAATAAGTCAGGTAGAATATTTTCATTAATATAATTACACGTAATAGTAAAATAAAGATGATCATCCCATGAGAAAACGAAAAAAACTAATAGGGAATTAATTAAAATGAATGTTTAAAAGGATATGCAAATTAGCTAGATCTTTTGGTAGTTAATGCAATTCCACAACACATATATAAGAAGGTTGTATTCTCTTGTTATTTAAAATAGGAAAAATGTTCTTGGCCTTCGGACCGGGATAAAAGCGTAGTATCTGTTCTTATGCTTCATTTCACTTTTTGGTCTCGGTTAGTGGAGTAGAAATTTTTCATGGTTGAAACATTTTTTGATTTTTGTTACTAACCAAAGTGCCCCTATTTGGAGATCTGATTTTCCCCCATATAAAAAACCGACCTTGTGTCTAACTCAGCCATCGTGGGGAGGCAAGTAAATAAAACAAATAAATAAATAAAGTACTTGGCTTCCTGGCCGGGATCAATGTGTAGCATCTGTTATTATGCTACACTTAAGTTAATTTGTCCTTTTTCATTGCAGGAAAAGGCATCTATACTGAAACAATTATTATTTTTGGTAACTGCCAGAGTGTCCCTTTTTCCCTTCTTTTGGGGAGCTGGCTTCCCCTATATTAAAAACGGCCTTGTGTCACATTTTGCTTTCGTGGGGAAGCCAATAAATATCAATAGAAA
Organism: Euprymna scolopes; assembly: GCF_053919585.1. Lineage (NCBI taxonomy): Eukaryota > Metazoa > Mollusca > Cephalopoda > Sepiida > Sepiolidae > Euprymna > Euprymna scolopes. Next base: position 42,936,306 of record NC_136498.1, on the reverse strand, counting down.
AATGGGTTTTCAATGTGAATATCAATGCACAGAGAAAAACAATTTTATAGAAGTATATATTAAATATAAATGCACTTGTTTTTGTGTTTATCATTTCTTGCTTAAAATATGAAAAAGCAAATGAATATCAGTAGAAAAGGGGTTTTTATTATGGATATCAATACAGAGAAAACACAATTTTATAGAAGTATATATATATGTATATATATATATATATATATATATATACACATAGATACATACATACATACATACATTCACTAATTTATGTGTTTATCATTTCCTGCTTAAAATATGAAAAAGCAAATAATTATCAATAGAAAAAAGGGGTGTTTATTATGGATATCAATACAGAGAAAAAAACAATTTTATAGGAGGATATATATATATATATATATATATATATATATATATATATATATATATATATATATATATATATATATATGTATATATATTATGCGCATAATAATATATATTAGGCGCATAAGCCTGAAGAATCCTAGAGTGGATGAAACGCGGAATATTCAGTGTAGCTTAATCGTCATATATATTTTATGAATTACTATATATATATATATATATATATATATATATATATATATATATATATATATATATATATATATACATTAATTTATCATTTCCTGCTTAAAATATGAAAACTAAGTTATGAATGTAAAAGCGGTCAAAACAAGTATATTTCGATTGGTTTTGTCAAACTCCTTTTAAACACACTCTATCCGTGAATCTCTTTATTGCTTTACGTTTCAAGCTGATCTCTCGTTTATTGTGAGATCGTGCGCGGGACTTTATTGGCAAATAATTCAAAAAGATGAATTATCGCTCGTCAGTCTTATCCGTTGCCAGTGCATTTAAGGCATAGAGAAATACTTACACGTCTGGGTAAGGTGGTTGAGGAATGAGATGCTCTGTGAGTAAAATAAATTGATGTGACGAAATGCTTAGTCGTTAACCCTCACCCTCTCCCTCATCACCGGTCTTTCATCACGCAGCATTATCCGATGATCTCCCGGTTAGATTTGATTTGGATATCACCGGTAGACGAAAACTGTTCTCGTATTACAATGCTTTCGTTTTTGTTGGCACCCGAAAGGTGAGAATGGATGTCTATCCAAACGAGCTGGTTGTACCCGTGTGCGACAACTATGCGAACTCTTTTTTTTTAGAAGATTGATTTGGTGAAGCCATGGTGTCAATTATGTTAAAATCTACAGTTACAGCCATGATAATCTCATCGTTTTTAGTATTATACTACATATGTTAGCTGGAATATTTAGATTAATAGTAAGAAAGATCGCTAATGTTTCGAGAGATCAGCGTTCATTCTTAAGTCGAATCAATTTTTTTTTATCATTCAAACACGGTAATGTTTGAATATATGGTCAAGTGGTAATTTTAGTCATTCAGAACTGCTTTAAAGCTTTTGTTGTATTATGGTGTGGCTCACAGGTTGGGAAATCGTAATAGTGCGTAGGACTCCCTGACAATGGTACATAGCAGTTTTAGTTACGTCGATCGTCCGTAGGTTCACTTGTTTACTAAGCGGTTGTGATGACAACGAGTTAAGACTAGTGAGTTATCTCACCTTAGACTGGCACTTTTTCCTTATCTTGCCTCTCGTCAATTGTCAAAAATGTCATAACAACGTTGAACCTGAAAACAAAGCGGTTGACGACTTAGAACGATCAGCTGTAACTTAAAAACATGCATTAAAAGACGTAAGTCACAATTGTGTTTGTTTTTGTATAAAATTATATTTTACAATATAGGTACAATTTAAAACAGATCGTCTTTTTTTCTTTTGGTGGTTCTGAAGTTCACAGTTAGCAGTTTTCTCACAGTGCTCTGAGGAGGGAAAAATGACGCTTCGACAATACGGTCTTCAGCAACACATGCTGTTCCGTGTTTCTCTCTCTCTGCTCTATCTGCTCTGCTCTGCTGATTCACCGTTTTTATTGGCATTTTGTCGCTTTGTTTTTTCTATCCACGCGTTCTGTCAATCGGTTGATACATGTGTTCTTAAGTCACGTTTTGACCTCAAAAAATCATTCGATTTTGTCTTCACACAGCGACACGTGAATTATCCACTCATGCCAATATCTGTAATTCCAGAGCTTACGAGGAATGTCACGTTTATTTGTTTTGTAAACAAAAAAATCGTCGTCCGATTTCTCTGTTTATGACGTAAGCCCTTCCTCTTTTCAACAGGTAGACAATCGATTATTCGATGCCCACTCTTTTAAATCTTTTATTAAAGTTTTTTCTTTTCAGTTATGTATGATGGTTCCAGCCATTCATTACATAACACCCCTCCATTAACCATTTTTTTTTTTTTTTTTTTTTTCAATCGTCTATCGGTCCATCGACATTTCCAATAATGTTTTTAATGTCACAAAATTATTTTTTTCATCTCTTTTACTGTATTTTTTTTTTCCGTTTAACTTAGAAAAAAAATAAAATAAAATAAAAATAAACATCAACAAGAAAAGCATAAGGTCTTCTTCGGTATAAGTGCATCGGTCGCACTTAACAGCAAAATATACGCTGCAAATTTACCAATTTTACCGAAGTGGTCGATTTGTCCAATATTCTCCACTACCTCGGCTCTTTAATTAATATTACTAATTAACTAAATACGAGTATTACATTTTAATGACTTGTTTAAAATGTGGGCAGCATATAGTACAAAAATTTCGACCAGAACGCCAGGATCCGAAATATTGGTGGCAACTCCGAACTCCCTATGATAAGGATGTTGCCTAACATCAACAGAGTAATTTTCTTAACCAATCCAAACATCCTGTTCCGCGCTCCCGACCCGTAGTTCGATTATAACCTGAGTTCCCAACCCCCGTGCAAGCCCTAGCTACGGTTGGCTGATCCCTACTATCATAATCAACTCTGCACGACCTGGGCACTAAGTTATATATATCTTCCTTCGATATTTCATCAACTTCTTTAGCCCTTTCAGCCGTCATGCTACGCGTGATTATTTTCCTTTCCATCAACGGGACCCTGTTTTCCTGACTTGGGGATTCTCGTTGATGGCGATTGCTCTGTTGGGGATAATTTTCTTCCTCCCCACTAGAGGATTCTTGATCTGAACTACTATCCTCTACCGGTGCTGACAGGGTTGTTTTTCTACAGCCCTCTTGCTTGTTTGGGATATCCCATTCCTCCAGTTCTGCTTTCCGAAGGTGTTCCCCATGGGCTTTTGTTACTGCCCCCGTCAGTTGGCTTCTAATTCTATACGAGACTGGCCCCGTCTTCTCTATTATTACGTAATATGGAGACCATCTTACGTCTAGCTTTCCCTTTTTTCTATTATTTTTATAATAAACTAAGTCGCCAACTTGAAAATCGACTGCTTTTGTTTTCTCGTTGGCCCTATCTATCATTTTCTTCCTAGCTCTCTTTACATTGTTCCTGACTAATGTAAAGGTCCGATGCATGTCCTGCAGAGCGATCTCATGATCCTCTTCCCCGTAATAAATTCTACGCGGCCTCAGTATGTTGTCTAACGGCAAGACAACGTCTCTATTATAGAGCAAATAATAGGGGGAGTACTTTGTTGTTTCGCTGACATGAAACCTTACAGCAGCCAGCATCTGGTTCAAGTACATGTCCCATGAACGGTCATTGTCCCCTATTTTCTTTGCTAGTACGTCATGCATCGTCCTATGGAATCTTTCTATTTTCCCGTTACTTTGCGGGTGGTAAAATGAGGTGGTCACGTGATCAACATTAAGCTCTTCTAAAGCCCTTTTCATGATCCCATTGACGTTCTCCGGTCCGTTATCCGTAAGTAACTGCAATGGTGCACCAAATCTGGGAAATATTTCCTCAATTAAGAGATGCACCACTGTCTCTGCCTTTTTATTAGGTACAGCGAAAGCCTCAGGCCAACCACTATACATGTCGATGAACGTGACTATGTATTGATTGCCTGACAAAGTCCTCGGATAGGGTCCGGAAATATCCAATGCAATCTTAGCAAAAGGAAAAGAAGGCATGTCGGTCTCCTGCATTTGAGGTTGTTGCTTCCTCAAATTTCTGGTCTGGCATGGGACGCACTTCCCTATGTGTTCGTTTACCTTCTTGAACAAACCAGGCCAGAAATACTTCTGTTTAATGGAGTGGAACGTTTTCTCCACACCCATATGACCATTCTCATCATGGTATTGTTTCAATACCTTCATTCTCAAATGTGACGGAATATATAATCTAATTACAGGATCGTCGTCGGGTTGCGATAAATAATATACGATATCGTCCATTATGATGTACTTTTTTTCTTCCATCTTGGACGTTTTACCGCTCCTCATCCGTTTCTTTAATTCGACGATCTGACTATCGGCGTCTTGTTCTTTACACATATCCAAACCTGATAGTGTAGGACGCTCGCTTACTACCGGTGAGTCTTCGTCATCCTTATGCGATACAAACTCTCTTGGTTCAAAACGATTCGAGTTTATCGCACTCACCGTGTAATTCCTATCATCTATTTCTACTGGAGGATCGTCTTCATCCCGACTCGCATTTACCGCACGAGATAAGAGATCCGCACAGACATTATCTTTTCCTTTTAGGTACTGTATGGTGCAATCATAGCCAGCCATACTTAATGCCCACGTCTGTATCTTCCTATTCTGTATCGGAGATTTCAGCAAGTACTCCAATGGTCTGTGATCCGTGTAGATGGTGAACGTAGCACTATGCAAGTAGTGATTCAACTTGTTTAAGGCATAGTGAATCGCATATGCTTCTTTCTCTATTGTTGACCATCTAGTCTGGGTATCAGACAACTTATGAGATAGAAAATAAATGGGTTTCTCCATCTCCCGACCCTCCTCCGGGTCGTAGACCATTTGAGACAAGGTTGCTCCGATCGCATAATCGGAGGCATCCGTGTATAACCTGTATCCTTTGTTAGTGTCCGGGTATGCCAGCATCACCATCTCTGCAAGCTTCGATTTCAATCGATTAAAAGCAGACTGACACGCATCGTCTCAACAGAAACGTGCATGCTTCCTAGTTAACCGAATTAACGGTTCGGCGATTACAGAAAAATCCTTGATAAATCGCCTGTAATAGGATGTCATGCCTATAAAGGATCTAACCTGCTTCACAGTGGTTGGGGTCGCAATTGCCTGAATTGCTTTAACCTTGTCCCCCTCCGGCTGGATACCTTTCTCACTTACTCGGAATCCCAGATATTGCACTTCCTTGCCGAAAAACTCACACTTCGCCGCCTTTAACCTTAAATTATGCCTACGTAAACTACCTAACACCTTTTCTATATGCCTAACATGTTCCTCCTTTGTTTTGGAGAATATCAAAATATCATCCAAATAAGGCACGGCGAATTCTTCCTGTCCCTGTAACACTACGGACATTAGCTCCTGAAACACTCCCGGAGCGTTAGCAAGTCCGAATGGCATTACATTAAATTGGAACAGTCCTCTATGACAGGTGAACGCAGTTTTCTCTTTATCTTTTTCGTTCAACTTTACCTGCAAATACCCTGATTTCAAGTCCAACTTTGAGAAATATTTTGCTGACCCAAGCGAGGCCAGTATATCATCAATTACTGGTAGCGCTCGGGCATACTTCTTTGTTATCTTATTCAGGGCCCTAAAATCTACACAGAACCTCTTTGTTCCGTCTTTCTTTTTTACCAAAACTATCGGGAAACTCCACGGACTGTTTGACCTTTCTATCACCCCTGCCTGTAGCATTTCCTCTAGTGCTACATTAACTTCTTCTCGTTGTTTGAGAGGTGTTCTATACGGGTTTTTCTTTATGGGATCGTTTTTTCCTGTATCGATCCTCATCTCTACTGTGTCAGTCCGGCCTAAATATCTATCCTCTGTGACGAATAAATCAGTATTTCGTTGCAGGACTTTATTTAAAACTTTCCTCATTTCTTCCGGCACTTTTATGCCGTTGAGGTTACTTTTGTTTCCCGACTTCTTTTGTTTATTTGGCTTTGATATTGCCATTACTACTTCTGTTCTTCTACATCTACCTATCTTGTAACCTTTCTTTAATTTTACTGTCTGGTTCGTGTTATTCATAATTAGCAAAGGAAAACTTTTCCTACCTTTAATTTTAACTACCGTGTTCGCTACGGATACACCACTTAGATCACTTAGGAAGCCTTTATCTATCTGCACTACTTCGTAATCTAAACCCTGACCATTTCTCATTTCGGCACGAGCTGTGCACGCATGTAAATGCTGCGGTTTCAGGGTGACATTGTGCCTTAATCTAACTATACTCGAAATATAAGCCTCCTCTTGCAGCGCTATGTACTCGCTGCCTAATCGGATTGCTCCTAAATCAAAGTACATTCTAACACTATTTTGCTTGAGCCAGTCTCGGCCCAATATGACGTTCCTTTTAAGGTTTTTCGTCACTACAAAATCATGTCGAATGTACTGGCTTCCTACTTTAATTTGTAAACGCGCCACTCCTTGCACTATGAGAGGTGACCCGTTTGCAGTCCTTAAATTCATCTCTATTTTCTTTATCTCACGCTTCTCTCTGAGACTTTCTAATACAGTACTTTTTATTACAGAAATTTCGGCGCCAGTATCTACTAAAGCCCTAAACTTATTTTTCTCTATCTTAATAGGGATGCAATTAGCGGCGCCCATATGTCCTATGATCTTTGACTGTTCACCCCTCTTCCTCTCGCTGGGCGTCTTGCGAGTGGGGTCTGCTCATTTCCCGACTTAGGGAAGGTGCAGTTCCTGGCTATATGGCCTTTTCTGCCGCAATTGTAACACTTAATCTCCGGCCAAGGGCGCTCTGTTTCTCTTGCCTTGAAGCCGGGTCCCCTATTAAATCCTCTATAATTCCTCTGTCCCCTATCTGGCTCTGGGAATCTTTTTTTCCTTATCGCTTCTATATTCCTCTGGCGCCCACTATAATTTATTTCCATAGGTTCTTCTTCTCGGTCATTGCCTCTTATGCGGTTTTGCCACCGATCCTCGATTAGGGCCTTTTCATAGGCTACCTTGAGGTCCGATGGTTCTTCCCTCATGACAGCGATTTTGACTTGTCTGTCATATAGCCCCTCGATGAAGAAACCTATCACTTGGCTTTTTATTACTTCATTGTTCGTATCTAGACTACCATACGAACCTATAGCCAAGTGCACTAACCTCTGCATGTAGTCCTGCACAGTTTCGCTTCTACCTTGCTTAATATTTGCTAACTCCCTAACAAACTTGGTAGGATCTGCCTGGACTCCAAAATAATTATCTAGAGCTCGCTTCAAGTCTACCCATGCCACACTCTCATTGTTGGCTAGTAGTCCTGAAACAAACTGTCCTATTTGGCCAGCCGTCGTAATTAACGCTAATTGGCATTTTTCTTCCTCTGTTTGGCTAACTATTCTAGTGTATTTATCTATATCATTTAGCCATCTTCTGTATTCCTGCGATCGTCTAGTGTCTAATGGTTTTATTTTTGATAACAACGCCTCCCCCCTCAGAGAGTTCGAAATGGCCTTCCCTACATTGTGTAGTTCAGCCCCTAGGATCTGAGCGAAATCTGTGAAAAACTGCTGTTCCATTTTTTACAATTATTTTCAAAATTATACAAGAAAGAAAGAAGAAAGAAAAGAAATATATATTAACTTTTTTTTTTTTTTTTTTTTTTAACAAAACTTTTTTTTTTTTTAAGAGCCGAGGTTTAGAAAAATATTGAAAAAATCAACTAACCTTTGCTTTTCCTCAGGTCCAGTGTTCTTTCTTCTTCTTTTTCTTGCTTCTGCGTTCGAGTTTCTCTTCGTCGATTGATTCACGTTGTGTTTTTTTTTCTTCTTCTTTGTTGTTGTGTATGTGGAAACCAAGTTCTTTTTGTGTAAGAGTTCTTTTTGTTTAGTTTTGTTTTTGTTAAAAAGTTCTTACTTATCACTCTTGCGGAGTGAACTGGTCATCAAGACACCAATTAATACTATGTTGTATTATGGTGTGGCTCACAGGTTGGGAAATCGTAATAGTGCGTAGGACTCCCTGACAATGGTACATAGCAGTTTTAGTTACGTCGATCGTCCGTAGGTTCACTTGTTTACTAAGCGGTTGTGATGACAACGAGTTAAGACTAGTGAGTTATCTCACCTTAGACTGGCACTTTTTCCTTGTCTTGCCTCTCGTCAATTGTCAAAAATGTCATAACAACGTTGAACCTGAAAACAAAGCGGTTGACGACTTAGAACGATCAGCTGTAACTTAAAAACATGCATTAAAAGACGTAAGTCACAATTGTGTTTGTTTTTGTATAAAATTATATTTTACAATATAGGTACAATTTAAAACAGATCGTCTTTTTTTCTTTTGGTGGTTCTGAAGTTCACAGTTAGCAGTTTTCTCACAGTGCTCTGAGGAGGGAAAAATGACGCTTCGACAATACGGTCTTCAGCAACACATGCTGTTCCGTGTTTCTCTCTCTCTGCTCTATCTGCTCTGCTCTGCTGATTCACCGTTTTTATTGGCATTTTGTCGCTTTGTTTTTTCTATCCACGCGTTCTGTCAATCGGTTGATACATGTGTTCTTAAGTCACGTTTTGACCTCAAAAAATCATTCGATTTTGTCTTCACACAGCGACACGTGAATTACCCACTCATGCCAATATCTGTAATTCCAGAGCTTACGAGGAATGTCACGTTTATTTGTTTTGTAAACAAAAAAATCGTCGTCCGATTTCTCTGTTTATGACGTAAGCCCTTCCTCTTTTCAACAGGTAGACAATCGATTATTCGATGCCCACTCTTTTAAATCTTTTATTAAAGTTTTTTCTTTTCAGTTATGTATGATGGTTCCAGCCATTCATTACATAACACTTTACCGTTTACTCATTTTTCGACCAAATTTCAAACAATTATTACAAATCACCTTCTCGGCTATATTGTGAAAAAAAATCAATTTTCGTTCAGTAAAACAAAAGTTATGAATTTTCTGGTGTTCAAAATTGTAAAAATATGTACAGTCGCGGGCGACGCTTTTATTACTGGTTTCCATAGCAACACCTTCGTTTCATCGACTACTGTAACGTAAAGAGAAGTAACTCGTGAAACATCCAGAATGAAAGCATGAAAGGGAGATAATTGGGGGTATTTTACTGAAAACAAATGAGTGCCGTGCATTGTTATTACATTGTTTATAGCGGCAAAATAATGAGACTTAAATTAAACAAAGAACAAACCTGAGAAAATGATGGTATTTTTTTAAAATTAGATTTATAACATTACTCGTATATAATCAATTCTTAATGCCGCAATATCTTAAGTTATAAATTTATTATATTTTTTACTAGAATATCTTGTCCTTTTCATTTCCAGTTTTAACAACTAGTGCTTTACTTTTCCATGTTTAAGCATAACTCTATTACTTTTCATGCTCGCATCTTTCTATGTAATAATTACACTTACGGAGGTCGTATATTTGTTGTTAGTATAAACGATGCTTCGATCAGTCTCTAGAAAGACAAAGGATACTAATGTAAGGGGCAGCTGCGCAATCACCAACCACACATCTACTGAATCGGCACTGTTTGAGTCCAGTGGCAAGAAGTCCAGAACGACTGGAAACAATGCCGACAGAAGCGGAGAGACTATAAGACACCCGGAAGTCCCAAATGGTCACCCACTTAGTACTGATCGGGTTCAACGTTGCTTAACTTCGGTGATCCAACGGAAAACGGTGTGCCAACGTGATTATTCCGTATAATCTCCTGATTTATGTTGTTAGTATACCGATACGTTAATCGGCTCATTTGGTTTAATGGTAAGAGATATCGCCAATGGTCTGTTAGACAAGAGTTCATTCCTCAGTTGATTAAATGTTTAAGCATTAATTATATTTTACACTCACTTGCTAAACTTACGGCCTTACAACGCGAGGGTAACCAGCAAATGGCGCAATGATGCTGAGGAATAATGCCTCGAGGCATTAGTGTTGTAATTAATGTAAATGTAATCTTCGTGTCGCCATCGACTATAGTCGAGGAGTTTACTTTTCTTACATCTGTTATATAAATTACACGCATGTAAATCTGCAAAAACACATTGAAATTTTATATGTTTTTTTCTTTTATTCATTAAATAACAGTTAAGTAATAACTTGGTAAAATGCGTGCTTCGATTTGTAATAATATTATGTTTCTGTGTTTTTTATTTTAGATGAGGATTGATAATTCGTATTATTTGAATAATACAGACGATTGTACCCATCTTGAGTGTTATTTTCGCCACGTTTTGCTTAATGTAATTTCCGATCTTGTCCGCAAAGACACTTGACGTAGTAGATAATATAATTAGTAAAATTCAGTTGTAAAGTTACACTCTTCTGGAGGTTGAATGCTCATTCCGCGGTGCGGGCGACACTCCAAAATACAATTCCGAATTACTTAAGACTTCTACACAGTCATGGCCGACGTGTTAAGAACATGCTACTCCCGTGGATTTTATAAAGAGTTTCATTCAAAGTTCAAAATTCCGTGCAGATTCCCGAATTGGACAAAAAGTTCAAGATACATATGAAGAAAGATGGAGGTTACATCATTCGAAACATTGTGAAAATAATATTTCAGGCAAGATCACAGTGTAGAATATGTTCTGATGCTACAATTAACCTTTTCTGTCGTCGGTCAGTGAGGAGAAATCTTTCATAACTGAGTCAATTTTAATTTTTTATCCTATCCAGAATGTCCCTTTTTGGGGAGCTGGATTTTCCCCCACATTAAAAACCGACTTTGTGTCTAACTTTGAACTCGTGAGAAGGCAATTATACATTTATAATACTTAGTATGAGAACGGTAGTCTGAAGAATACAAATTATACGACGTTTTGATACTTTACACCTCAAGCAATAAAGGATATATTTTTATTTTTTAAGAGTTGATTTTCTATTTTAGTCATGTATCTTGTCTTGAACGTGCTATTAATTCCCATTCTGTTGTCAAGTCGATAGCACTGGAAGTAAAAAAAGAGTTTTCCTCTACTTGAGATCTGAAAGTTTTTCAGTGTAGTACATTTTTATAAATTTGAGTTTAAATTCTGAATATCTTTCTCACGCAGAACGTTGGACAGAAGACACGAGTCGTGTCTTAAACCAGAGGCATTTTGTACTTATGCAGAATAGGGACCACGTTATCATCGGCATGTTTCGAGCAGCTTACCCAGAAAGTATGGAAAGAGTCTCGTTTTTTTTTTTACTCGATCAAACGTTGGCCAAAGTTTTCAATAAAAAAATAATTTGTTGTTTCGAAGAAAATGGAATGGAAAATTTTAATAAAATGAAAAGTAAAAAAAATATTCAACTCAAGAAGAAAGCACTCGCCATATGGTAAGTTTCATGATTAAGTATTTATTTTTTGATGGCAAACAATTTTTGTACTGATATTATTATAACTTAAAATATAAATGTGATTTCTGTGCCTACTCCTTTGCAACTATAGCTAATATGGGTTAGATTGTGTGTCTTTAAAGGTGTTTTTTTTGTTTTTTGTTTTGTTTTGTTTTGTTTTTGTTTTTTGAGAAAATCAATGTTTGGTTCCGGAGACTGCAGCGTCTATCCCAATCCTATTAGATCCATGGTGACAACTTTAATCTGTTTTCACAAATTTATTCAAGTTTAGGCAATATTTTTTATTGTACTTGCCAATTATCCACTGCTGCTATATTCTTATTGGTTATGGGTATCGGCATATTCGGACGATTTACGCAATCTGTTGATATATGCATGCGATAACGCGCTGTCTATTCTACATTACTTCTGGCATTTTATCAATCTTATCAATGATGACATCATCCGCATTATAAGTACGAACTTAGTCTGCTGAGAATGTTCGTATGGCCTTAGATCATTTTCCTACATAGATTTTAAAAAAAAAAACAGCAGAAATGCTTCTGTTTTGCTATTCATTAACACTAAAACCAAGTCACTATACCATGAAAGACATCAATGTCAAGTATTCTTCTTCACTGTAAAGTGAATTAATTTCTTTCTTTCTTCTTGAGTTGTTCAGCAAAACGAAGAATTATTTTGAGAATACATCGCAAGACAAAGAAATTTACATCCTCAAAACATTCAGAACCCAGCGCATACCAGAAAATTATATTTGTTTGTCAAAATAAATTAATACAGTAAGAGAAGGTCCTTCATTGAAAGCATTAGGTCAGTGCATGGTGTTAACCTAAGGTCACCTAAATGGTTTTGTAATCCTCCAAATAAGTGATAATCCAAGGGGGATAAGTCAACAGCATCTGGAGGATAGGATAAGATTTCCTACCCAAATTTTCCTAGGAGATTTTTTATCAATAATTCTGTGTGAGAACGAGCATTATTATAATAGAAGACTCATTTTGTATTGATTAAATACGATAGTTTTCTGGTCATCATGGGTGGGAAGTAACGTTCAGCCTGGCCAGTACGTGATGGGTGACCATTTGAGAAGGCAAGGCGCTGTATGTACCACGAGGGTCTGTCCTTCTCTCGAGTGTAGATGGGACTCTCTTAAGCTGTGGTAGACACCCCATCTAGTGATGGCGTCACAATTAAAAGAAAATACCCTTTATAGCCCTGGCGAACCATCAGGTATTCGGCTACTGACAAGATTTGAATTACACTACTAACCCATGTAGTGAGTTCAATCTCGGCTACGGCCGCGCTGGATGGATGGATAGATGGGTGGAAATACAGAAAAATATAAATGATGTTTTCTTTATCGAAAGGCAAATTCGTAATTAATCATTAAATTAAGTGATATTTTTAAGAAATGAAAATATACATAGTAAAATTTCAATAATTTAATTCTGCAATTCGTAAAATCTTTTGCACTGACCTTAGCTGGTTCGAAAATGAAGCCATCTTTTGTAAAAGCGCTATAGCAAAGCAATCTTTTCTTTTAAATGTAAAATTAAATTTTCTTTTCTTTAAAAAATAAACGTCAATAATTTCTTGTGCAGCCATTTTACTAGAGGAAAACAGAGCAATAAAAATTCGCCATATAAATAAAACGTTCAGCAATACTCAGAATTATCAAATAGCAAAGCAAATTAATTCTCTTCTTTAATCAGTAAACTGAATGCCAACACGTTTCATAAAAAAAGTTGCTTTATCTTTATTTTATAAAAAATGTTCCATGTAGTTTCAGACCAGATACAATGCATATTCGAATCAGCGCGCTTGATTGAAAGACGAAAAAAGTAAGAGATAAAATATAATAGTAATAAACGCCTCTGTTCTGTCCCGAATGACAATGGATACCCCCTGTAAAGGTGGTTGTGCGTGTAATTTTGAGCCAAGGGTTGCACAACTCCGCACCACACCTGTCCTTAATCTGCGCTGCTTGAGTCCAGTGGCAAGAAGTTTAGGACGACTGAAAATAAAGCCGAGATAAACAAAGAACACATACAGCACTTGGAATGGTAACCCATTTATATACTGACCAGGATCAACGTAACCTTATAATAGTATTGATTGTTCAATAAATGCAACGTAGAGGCATACATTAAGCGTGAGCATAAAATATAGATACACAAAGAGTTATGATAGTAGTTTGGTATGTATCATAAATATCATGTAAGACGTTTAGTAAATGAAAACATCGAACCATTGAAAAATATGAACATTGCGTAAAAACACTGATTTTAGAAAGTATTTATTCAACAACGATGTATCTAGTGTAGAAGTTTGTTCAGCACGAGAAAATTATATCCTACCCAAATCATGCATAACGATTCGACGGAAGGATATAAAACAGAAAGAAACTACAGACAATATATATCTCTAGCAAGAACTGCAGAAAGCTTATATAGTTTTAAAAGCAAACTAATACGGTGATTTACAGAAATTAATTGACTTATTGGTAAAAAAATTTTTCAATGAATGACTTATATTTTTTAGTATAACTTTTAAGGTTAAAAATATCCTAGATTATATATATGTGTGTGTGTGTTGTGTGTGTGTGCGTGTGTGTGCATAACACTGTGTATCTACGTACACCATACATGTTTTATAGATTCAATTTCGTTGAACACAGAGTTTGCATGTTTTCTTTTTTTTCCGTTTCATTCTAATGACTTATTAAGAGAGAGGGTTCCCTAAAAATATATCTCACGGAAAGCATTGGTTTAAATAATCTCGTTTTGCAGAAAGAGAACTTTTTGTTTAGATTTACTTGGATATGAAAATGGCCAACCTTTGCATGGATTACCAGATACAACCGTAAGTGATGCATTTAGTTGTTTATTTGTGTGTGTGAAAACTTGTACTGTAACGAAAGTTCTACCATATATAAAACTTGTACTGTAACGAAAGTTCTACCATATATAAAACTTGTACTGTAACGAAAGTTCTACCATATATACGTTGACTTATTTCGAGGAAAATACGATACACTTACTTTCTCTTTTCTTTTATCTTAGTACTGCTGTAATCTTACATGAAGATATGTTTAGAGATAGACTAAGTCTAAATTGTAGAAAGTCGTATTTTTATCATTTCTCTGGGGGAACTACAAATCTAATAACTTTTTTATTAGAACATGTATTTTTAGCATTAGGCACTTTTTCTGTGATACCGTTTCTTGTAGATGGCCTATTTCAATTAGATTTTTTCTTACAATACGTAATTAATGCTCAATATATATGCATTCTTTTTTAAGTGTTGTCTTCTCGGTGCATAAATGACTAAAAGCTTTATATATATATATATATATATATATATATATATATATGGTATATATTCTATATATACACATATATATACATATATACAATATACATATACATACATACAATATAATATATATATATATACATATATATATATTATATACATACAGAGTGGGCCATTAGTCGCGCACCAAAGGCTTTGAAATAATTCTGATAGTAATAAACGTTATTTATTAAAATCAGTAAACTTTACCAATAAACTGAAAAGCACGTTGTACACGCTGATACAATCATAAAAGAAGATGTGTCTTATACCCAAAGAAAAGAAAATATATTTTATATATATTTTCGCAGATTTTACAGTTTCACTTCACTTAATTCTTTGGTGCGTGACTTATGGCCCACCCTGTATATATATATATATATATATATATATATATATATATATATATATATACGATACACATGTATATACTATATATTAATACACATATATATATAATTTATGCATTTATACTATATATATATACTCTATATAAATATCTATGTATATACTCTATACACACACACACACATATATATATATACTTCTACATATATATATACACACCTTTTAGTAATTTATACGCCGAGAAGATAAATAGAAGTCAATTTAATATAATATATATACTTGTATATAGTATATATATATATATATATATTTGTATATAGTATATATATATGTATATATATGTGTGTATAGTATAAATATATATGCATGTATGTAGCATAAATGTATATATATATGGAAAAGTTTAAAACAAAAACAATCCCTTTGTCCGTCTTCCGAATTTTAGCCAATTCTTTGCCGTATAATGCATATCTTTTTTTTTTGGTAAAGTACTTCCGCACCAATGCGTAATGTCGTTCTATACAAGCTAAACATTCTTTAAAGTTTATTCTATGTTATTTTTGTGTTATGACTTTATACATATCCAAAATTCCTTGCTCTCCACATCCTGTATGCACACCCGTTTATGTATGTGTCTTTATGTGCGGGTTGTATTCTGTGTGTATGCATGTGCGAAAATGTGTAGAGAATATGTGTGTTTAAAGATATTTTAAATTGAAGAGATTCCACAAAAAGATCCTCCAGAATATTTTCCATAATGGTTACCTCAAACAAACAAAACATTGAAAGACAAAGCAAAATATAGCAAGAGGAACGAATCTCCATTTTGCGCGCTAATTCTGGCGCTAAAATGAATTACTGCTTTCCCTGATAAGTCTTGTCATGGCGGCAAAGAGATTGATTTTAGTCGAGTGGAAATGGCGTTTTTAGTCGATTGTGACGAAGGCCGGTCAGACAACGAAATTGAATCTATAAAACGTGTGCGTTACGTAGATACACAGTGTTATATACACACACATACACACACACACGCACACACACACATACATATATATGCATATATATATATATATATATATATATATAATCTTGAATATTTTTAACCTTAAAGGTTATATAAAAAATATAAGTTCTATGTTGGACAATTATTTTGCTGTTAAGTCAATTAATCTTTTTAATCACCGTTCTAGTTTGCTTTTAAAACTCTATATAAGTTCTAATATTATTTCATGGTTCATCAGTTGTTTAACATACAAATCTGCTCCGGAGATTCAAAAAGACGACAGTATACTAAATCATGTGTCTTCAGTAGTGCTGGTAAAACATGCCGCTAAATATGTGGGTAAAAAATAAGCGTAAAATATGTAAGATACTACAGTCACACAGATACCGAGATGCCTACATTTTTTTTACAGTTTTTAAAGTGCCATTCATTCTAAATAAGTAAAAAATGGCTTCCTCTAAAGTAGGAAATATCCTGAGAATATTAAATTCACAAGAGATACCCAGTCGCATGTATGTTCCGGTCAGGGGAGATGACGATGTTAGTTTTCTGCAGTTGTTACGAGGAAGATTTGAGGTTCCTCCACAAACAGCGCTAGATATTTTCAAATACTTATATATTTGGTAGTAACCAGACTGAACGTTTCTTAATTTTAGTGATTTAATGAGAACCGCTGTGTCAAGATTACCATACCGTATTTGATTATAATATCGGTTGTGATATCAGGAAAAACGTTATGCTATGTTATTCTCCACACCGCTCACGTGATCTCCAATATAAGTTATTCTGTTTTAACATTGGTTTGCTAGTTTTGTGATATATAGGGAGTCATTTTCTTTTTCTATTTATAGATGTAAATGTACTTAGATATGTTCTTTTTCCTCTTTTAAGGGGGGGTAACATTTGGATTTATATTTTAATATTTTGGCATATACTACGCACGCCTTTTTGTAGTCTTTAGAATTGCTTCTCACGTTTATAACTCTTTAGCCACCTTTCGCCAGTTTCTATAGAATATGATTAAGAGTTCGCTTTCGAGTTTCGCTAGTACTATTCGTCTAATTTCAATATTTATTGCCGACACTAGCCCTTGAGCGAAAATGAAACATTAAAAAGCATCTGCCGACAATTCTTATAGTGTAAAATCGTAACAGTGCTTGTTTACGATCGACACGAAACCATATTCTTCGTATCGACTGGACGAATTAAAATATTTTAACCTTTTGTGAAACAATGACATACTGGTACTGAAAGGTTCTGATAATGATTTCAGTTTCCGGGATCTTCAAAAACGGGTCTTTTAAATTCATAATGTAGTCTATGAATCTGTCGTGTTTTGTATAAAAAAAGCATATATAATTACGCATACACTAGATAATTACATAAATGTCATATCTATTGTTATATGAGTATCGAACACAAAGAAAAATAGTATTAGTTTTAGTAATATAGCCTTTCCTCGCCATAACAGCTTCCAAAAGTTTAGGATACTTCCTTACAATATTGTTACAAATGTTAATTGGAATTTTATCCCATTCTTCCTGCTAGATTCATTTAAGTAGTGTTAGATTCCTCAAATCTGTTTTGTACCATTAACTTCAACTCTACCCACAGATTTTCAATTGATTTGAGGTCACGTGATTGACTTGGCCATCTTAATACCTCTATTTCCTTCTCCCGAATCTATGCAGTAGCTGTCTTAGCCTTGTGCTTGGAATCGTTGTCCAGCTGGAATATTCAACCTATTAGGCAAGTAAAAATCCTCTGGGGACTTTGAGAGATTATCGTTAAGAATAACCCGATACATTTGAGAATTCATTTTTCCTTTTATAATGTGAAGTTTTGCGGGGTCGGCTCAATCCCAAATCGTTATTCTCCCACCTCCAAACTTCACTATAGGGATTGTATTCGTTGGGTCAAATGTCGACTTATTCTGTCTCCAGACACGACTTACACTATTTCGACCAACTAACTCAACTTTCGTTTCGTTAACCATAATATGGTGTCCCAAAATCTTGAAGCTTTCTCCAAATGTTACTCGGCAAATTTCAGACGATTTTTTTACATGAATCGGCTTTAGCAAAGCAGTTTTTCTTGGTTTCCACGATTGGAATCTTTTCTTTCGGAGCACTGTCCTACTTGTATTCTTGCATACACGTGTATTAGATGCTTCTAATCTTTTCTGGGGTTCGAAATAAGTTATTCGTGGATCCTTCTTCATTTCCCGGATAAAACGTCGAGTCATACAGTTAGAAATTTTGGAACGACGCCATGAACATGGCAGATTTGAAGTGCACTGGTAGGACTTCCATTTGCTAATTGTGTCACTGACGGTCAAAATTAGGATATTTAACATTGTTGGAATTTTCTATACCCTGAACCATCCAGGTGTAGCTGAACAATTGATTCTCTTGTCTTTTCCGGAAATTCACCAGTTTAAGATATTGTATATACATTGCGACTACATTGACCAAAACAAATGATACGCCGTCAAGAGTTATCTGGATTTACGTAACTCTCTGAAACATCACATGACAGATATTTGGCTAATTAAAACTATTTTTCTTTGTTTTGGATACTTTTTGAACCTTAGATATCTAGTTAATGCGTAATTATATATGATTTATGATACGATATCTGTATTTATCATACAGAAATACATTAGAATAGCACTTTTTTATTGTTTTTGTTTCGTGTAATACAAATAAATAAACTTTTTGTTTTGTATCGGATACTTATTGCACTGTATATTAGGGTAGGTCGATTTGTAACTTTTTTCAGAAAATCAACATGGCACCGGTGATGATAGTTTGGATTTAATGCTATAAGAACATATACTTGAACGAATAATTGAGCATTTAATTTTAAAAATCGTGTAGAAAAATGCTGAAAAATCCTTCATTTTGATTGTATTTTTCACAACACTGTCTTTGAAATGTCACTATTTTCATAAAAAATCCAATTAAAGTTGATATATTTATATGAAATACCTTGAAAGAAAAATAAATACATGAATTATAATATTAATTATGAATCATAACTAGCAAAATATCTAAACTTTTACTGTATTGATTAAACAAAAATTGTAAAAAAAAGCTAATTAGCAACTAAGTCTTTTAAATTTCACAATTCAAAAAGATATGTAGAGATTTATTACACAATACAACAACTTGATACATGTTACAGAACCATGTATTTTAATTTTTTATTAGAGGCAATAATATAAACTTGTAATATAACTAAATTATTCAATATAATTTCCTTTTGAGGAAAATGAAGGCCTAATTTGCTGGCACGATGACTTTGTAATAATGTGTCTATGTCTTGCTTCCTGCCCATATACAACTTTTTGAGAAAAATCAATCAAATTTGACCAGTCTATGGCTTCAAAATTGATAGCAGTAATCTTTTCATGTTTTTTTTTTTTAGTTGTTCACTATTTCTGGAAAAAGCAACACAAAAAAAAAGAAAAATTATTTGAAAACACTTATTTTTTTATATTTTTGCGATGTAATATGAATAAAACTAACTATTGTTTGGGTAAATTAAGAAAACTAATAAAATTTAATCGATAAATATTTATTTACCTAATGGATAAAATCGTTTGAATGGCCTCCTCTTTCACATCCAATT
This sequence comes from Euprymna scolopes, assembly GCF_053919585.1. NCBI lineage: Eukaryota > Metazoa > Mollusca > Cephalopoda > Sepiida > Sepiolidae > Euprymna > Euprymna scolopes. Next base: position 42,916,568 of record NC_136498.1, on the reverse strand, counting down.
TATCTGAGTTTATCATCGATATAATATTTTCTTGAAGTAGTGCAAAAGTACTATATTTTGAACAGTTTAAAACGGTAATTTGGATTTCAGTTAGCTGTTTTGTTCTCTGAATCATATTAAAATATACTGTTGGTTAAAAAAAATTGTCGGTTTTGATCTCAAACCAACAAACTGCATACACTTGGATGATAAATTTGACCAGAATGTTTAATTTATCATAGTGTTTGAAGATAGACAACTCTAGTCCATAAACACATTAATCTTATGGCTTATGTTAGCCATCTGCCTTGATTCAAGGGCCCAATTTTCTAAGTTAACTTCTCCACAAGAAATGCCAACAGCATACTCAAAAAGTAGCCTCTGGTCTTCACACTTAAATTATTTGTTTCTTCTGCTGTCAGATAATGATGATCGGGAGGGACACTAATTTTTTGGAATTCTACGCGAGGCAAATCTTGATAATTATTGATACAAAGTTTCCCCAAAGGACCAGTAAATGTTGTTAGGCTTTTTGTTGTTCTATCAATTAATTTAAAAATTGCTTTAGATGGCTGTTCTTTTAGTGGAACCTGAAAATTGGAAAATTTGCATGTTTAACAATAGAGCCAGATTACATAATAAATACCAATATATTATTTTATTTTCCACAAAAAAGGAACATAATTGCAGGTGAATCTATAGAATTAATTTTACCTCCTTGTTAGGAGAGAAAGTGCAGATTATGTGCCTTGTTTGACAATTTTCTGTCTTGCACTTTACTGCAAAGTCATCACATCTCAAGGCAGAAAGTTTACAGCTACAGGAAAATATATCAACCAATCTGTCTAGCTTTTCCTTTATTCTTTTCACTTCGATTGCTGCAAGAGATTTCCTGTCAATCTGTTTGTCCCTCTTATAGAAAAATATATTGACCTTTTGTCCTATAAAATATAATGTTATCCTTACAAGGGTAATTTTGGATTAACTGCTTGCCAAATACTAATTATTTCCTTGGCAATTAACTTAAAAATCTCACTATTTTAAAGTTGGATAACTGTTTCTAAGGAAATAACTAAACTGGATGACTTGTCGTGAAGTTGAGGGTGCTGTTTCATCCAAATAACAAGGTGGACCAGCAAATTTCGTGAACCACGGGTAAAAACTGAACGTCGTGCTTTTACTGACATTCTAATATGAAAAGTAAAATAAATAATTGGATTGTAACTGAAGGAAACTGTTTTAGGCTATCTTCCAGTTTCATACGTAAAAAATAAGTGTTAGCTATTAAAAAGAATGAAAAACTTTGTAGAGTTGAAGAGAGAGGACCAAACCAAATCAGAGGCATATTAGTGTTTAGTTTAGACATTTTTAGCAGATTTTAGCTCCTCCTTCGATAACATGAATCTATCCATAAAGAGATTTATTCTTGGTGTAGCTGTGCCATTTTAAACGAGTGTTTAGTGTTTAAAGGTTGAAAAACCAATGCTTGTGCATCTATGTTACTATACTATTTTTAATAGTATTTTCAAGTTAAATTTAATTTTTATGATATTTTTGTTTATTAAATTTTAGGTGAAAGTACAGAATAGTTACAATACAGCCTCCTTCCCATGTTAAGAATGGCTTTCTAAATAACAAAGTTATTTTAGCACAATAACATAGATGTACAAATAACAAAAACCCTTTAAAGGAGTTGCCTTATTTACTCGTATTAATCTTTGTGGGTCATCTGATTTTAAAACTGTAATTTTCGAAGAAAAACACTGCTTAAAAACAATTACTCCCTAAAAATAAAAGAAATTAAAATTTGACACTAATTTTCTGCAAAGTATTTTTTATTAAGTAGAAAAAACTTGAAAATTTACGTAGTTATGTTTCGTAAATAATGTGTAGAATAAACTTGTATGGACTATTTTTTTAAATATAAAACTGGAGTATTACCATATTTTAATAAAGATTTCTAATAGAATTTGATATCAAATATTAGGTTGGTGCAAAAATAATATTTTTGACGTTCATTTGAACATCAAAAAATGCCATAACTTTTGCACCAACCTAATAAAACAAATATGTTTAAATTCACTGCAGACACTTGAAATATAATAATACATATTTTAAACAAGTCTTTTTAATTTTTCCTTTCGAAATAATTGCGCCTAAATCGTAATGTTTTCAAATTAAATAATAAAAAAACGTTAATTTTTAATATCAATAACAAGCGTGTTTGCGACGGTGAAATCTAAAATGTTTCCACTCCAAAAAAGTTCCTGAAATGAAAAAGGGAACTTTGGTCGTTATTATTTAAAAAAAAACATAAGTTTGCCTTTACACTTAATATTTATTTTATTGATTCATTATCCTCACTCATTTTATTTAAAAATGTAGTTTAAAACATATTGCAAATAATGATTCAATTTTCGTAACAGTACGGATTGATTTGATGAGGGTACGTTCTTAACAATTCACCGAAAAACTTTTAATCGCTTCAATTTTTCAACTTTTAAAGTCATTTCCTCAGGCAAAGATAACGATTTTGAGAAAAATATTTCGTGTAGGTCTTTTCTATATCAACCCCCAACTATCATCACCATTGCCTCACCGGGGTTCCAAAATCGACCTGCCCTACTGTGTATACATTCATCCAGGTAAAGTATGTGCTCGTACGATAAAATTTTACATATATCTAATGGTTTTATGTGTTAGGTCTAATAAAGAAAAGTAAAGATTTTAAATTAATATTTATATTTAGGACATGTACAGGCTTTGCGACATTGGCATAACAATGCTTCCATAATTAATAACTAAGATCTCATAGGGCAAAAAATGTTTGTTATTCGTTTTAGGCATTGATATTGTAAAGTGAAAAAACGGAAAGTTGAATTAAAAACTGAAAGTCACGTGATTTAAAATATATATTAAGTTTTGATCTCCAAAGTAAAAAAAGTTATTCTTAGTAGTCAGTGAGAGCAGATTTTCTAATGACATGGAGAGAATATGTAATTTGGCAACAGATATGAAAGTATGGGCTGAGAAAGGGGCTTCTATATGAAAAGAAGGGTCTTTTGATTTTGGTTTTCTTTTTAGTTTCATATTATCATTCTATACTCTTTCTCCAATTTCCTGTCTATTTTCTTTAACTGAAAGTACACAGAGTTTAAAACTCTCTCTCTCTCTCTCTCTCTCTCTCTCTCTCTCTCTCTCTCTCTCTCTCTCTCTCTCTCTCTGTATATATATATATAGGAGATTCGAACCCGGAAATGAAGTCATCTCTGACTCTATTGGCAAGGTTAATCTTAACCGCGAAAAATATCGTTGAAATTTAAGCATTTATTTTTTTTATGTTTTAACATCTGTCAGAGTGATCTAATGATTAAAGCATCATGATCTGCGCATACAAGCTTAAGTGACCGACTTTATTTCAACTGTAAAATGCTCAACGATAAGAACCGATGTTTTTTAAAGTTGCTGACATAATTATTTACTATAATAATTATTAAATAAGTAGAGACATTAGTATGTCATCCTTTGGGAATCATTAGTGCAGGGTGATATGATTACTGCCAGTCATCAGTAATCGTGCATATATATATATATATATATATATATATATATATATATATATATATATATAAAGCTGAACGTATGTGTGTATGTCTGGTCACGGATAGGCTCCTATATGGTTGACTACTATAGAAAACTGATCACATATAATGATAGAAGATGTATCGAGACACAGGAACGAGTATGTTTAATCTGGCATAATGATGATTCATTAAAATTGTGGGGTCTGCGTTTGCGACTGGTCCACAAAGTATGGAAATAAAAAATTTAAAAATAAAGAAAACGTTTACAAGGGTTTTTGATATAGATATACATAATAATACTTTGATAAGTGTGTTTTAACTTAAATAGGGATGGTATAATAAAATTATGGGGTCTGCGTTCACGCCTGGCCTCCATAGAATGGAAATAGGCACAAACTTTAATAAAGACTTTTCATATCTATCTGCTTAAGTATATTTTGATAATTATGTTTCAGTTTGAAGAAATATGGTATAATAAAATTATGGAGTGTTCGTTCACACCTGACCTCCATAGAATGTCACAAAAGTTAACAATTTTTTTTTTAATATAGATCTACAGAATATTTTGATAAGTGTTTCAGTGTGAACGGGTATGGTATAATAAATTATGGCGTTTATCTATTTTATTTTTACTTTCCTCATATTTTGCTTTGGTTTTGATACCCCCAAATTCGAAGCTATCACTTTACAACCCTTCCTTTTCATAACCTATCATACTTTCATTAATCAGAGTCCATTTTCTGTAGGCTGTTTTGAACCCAGTCAACGACAGGTACTTTTGCTAGTATATATATATATATATATATATATATATATATATACATATGTGATTTTTTTTTAAGAAATCCAGCAGAGTGCTCAATTAAAAGGAAAATCCGAAAAATAAGAGCGTATTTATATTTTGTATTTTCTGTACAGAAAGTTGTTAGATGAGATAAGCCATTGGTACCGTCTTAGATGAGTATTGGTGTAAGAGAGCTTTACATGGATATCTAAAACGGTTCTCATTATCGTGCCTGAAACAGAAGGTACCAATGACTTATCCCATCTAACAACTGTCTGTACACAAAATAATATATATATATATATATATATATATATATAAAGAGAGATTAATATTATTGTCTGTTCTATTAGTAATCTGTTATAAAAACTAATTTTAGATGGTGCGTTGTTGGTAACGATGTGATTTTTGTTTGCATAGAAATGGCGGTGTCCTGGGGAGGGGAATGTGTTTTGGAGCCATGACGAAGAGAGCTTTCTGCCGAAAAGTGCTATGGAGGAGAGGTTCTTATATAACATGAATAATCAGGTGGATTTTAACTGTCATCAATCAACCGCGACTCCTCCTCGCGCTTAGGTATACAATGCACGTCCGCCTCACACAGGGTTGATGCCGCAAAAACAAAGAACGATTAGGTGCTCCACACTGTTCAAGGAAAATGCGATTCATCGGCAGCGCTGAGAACAACTTTTCGGTGCAAAAGCCACCCATCAAAGTCAGAGGCAAGTACAGATTGTTGGTGAACACAGATTAAACGAATTATCCATCGTATTTGATTGATCAAACGCACTTCGGACTAACGACTTCAACTGATACTCATCACAGTGGTAACTTCTCTGAAAAAAAGACACTAATTCAAAGTTATGGTTTTCTGTCTTACGGCATATCAACTAAGCAACAGATAAACGATACATTGTATGTGATTAATTTAATACAAATTGGTATTTTTCATAAAGCTATGGTTAATCAGAGTTACAACATTTCTCGGCGTTATTATTGCGTGGCAGGATAGTTTGTATATACGTAGTCGATAGCTCAGTCTGTTACAGTACTAATAAACTGATGAGACTAATCCTGAACTATTAGGCATCAAATACTTAAGGGGCCTTCCAAAAGTAATGGCTCCTATTTTTATTTCATCTGACTGTGTCAGAGGGGGTTGCAGATTGCATTGTTTTGATGGCTTAATTTATGCATTCATGACTTAGAAGTTTCATATCGCTGTTGCAGATATTGACCGTGTGAGGTTTTCAGAAAGCAAATCCTGCCATGGACTTGCATTAGAAGCAGAGATGCGTCATTGAATTCTCTGGTAAAAGTGCACTGAGATTAGTAGTGATTATGTAAAAGAAAAAAATAATAATAAATTCTGGAGCACAAAAAATCGCTCGTTTTAATGGTATCACTCCCGTCTCCGTAGCACGTCAACGTATTTAGTTTTAAAAACGGAAGAGTTTTCTTTTGAAACCACCCTCGTATTTAGGCTGCTGAAAAATGGTTAACTAATAGAAAATAGACGATGTGATTGGTTTATGCATATTTCACGTTTGAAAAGTTTGTTTAAAATAGATTTACATATTAGTTGGTGTTTTGCTATAAGCGCCTATGTACTCTTGTCCTCATTCTGGACAGATAAGCAAAATTGTTCATGGGCGATATGACATATATGTTGTTGGAATTATACACTGACCCAGAGAGTATAAATATTGATACATCTAATACGTTATTGGGTAACGATTCTTAACAGTTAAGGTTTCAGAATCATGACGTGTACTTCTGTAACAAATTTTGCTAATACACATTTTTATTAACTATATCACTGTATTAACTTGATTATTCCCAGTGTGCAAGGCTGCAATATAAATATTGGTGAAAAATTCATGTCTGCCATTTCTATTTACAGTAGGCTAAATTAGAAGAATCAATCTGGTAATGTTGGGAGAGTTCGTGTCTTTTTCTGTCGACTTCTAGTTTTTCAGGATAGAGAATACCAATACAGCTACGCGATCTGACGTAGAGCATACAGAAAACAACTATATGTGTCAAAAAGATCTATCCACCCTTTTTATATAATTTAATATAAAAATGCAAAAGAAAAGATCTTAATATTTATTGTGTACAATGAAATTAATAAACTGTTTTCTTATAGATAAATTGGGTCTGTTTCCTTTGTTTTTATAAAAAGCGAAACACTGAAAAAATTCTAACCTGTTGATCCTGCAGTATCTATCCTCGTGCTATCATGACTACCTATGCCAGCTACACTCCTTCCTATGTATTCTTATGGCGACAACCATTCCATCAAATTAGTTGGTTGGTTGAATTACGGCACATGAACCCTTCTCAGGTTATTTAATGCCGAATCCAATGATTTAAGAAAAAAAAATTTAATAGAATATACTTTTCTTTTCAAGTCGGTTTCTATTTAACCCATAGTTGGGACCCTAACTAAATCTCCGGATCAGAGTGGACCTGAGAGCAATGGCAATTAGAGTGGATCTGAGAGCAATGGCAATTAAAGGGTGGCTCCACACTCCCCAAAACCCGAAAGCTGGGGCCTTACCATCGGATATAGTTTAAGGTCATATCCAGGACCAACATTAGTTGGATGCACAACTGAAAGTTCGACATGTTAACTGAAGCGAAAAGTCACCCTCCCTTCATATGAATATACATGTTGGTTTGAGGACCGCTTGCAAATTCCTCCCTTCATATGAATATGCATGTTGGTTTGAGGACCGCTTGCAAATTCCAAACTCCCTCGTAACTCACTCCAAATACTCTACCACGCACTACGAATTGGCGTCAGCGGGATCCAATGTATTCGCAGTCCCAGCGCCGCTAGTGTCAAATCAGTAACCTAATGTTTTTTCTATCCTTATTTTTCTTCCTTTTTCAATATTATTAATTAAAAGACAGACATTTTGTCTGGGGAGATCTTAGCGTTTTTTAAACTTTTGATAATCAATCGTCATACAAGTGTCATGTCTGTAAAATATGAATATTAATACACATTAACAAAAATATTAATATATATATATATATATATATACTCCTATGAATTTGTTTTTCTTCAGTATGTATTGATATTCATATTAAAACCCCTCTTTTCTATTTATTTAAAACTAGCGATGGGTACCCGGCGTTGTCCCGGTATTTGTAGGTGTGTGTGAAAAAAAAACAGGTGCCCGTGAAAAAAAACAAAGCCTTGACGACGCGCAGTTAGAAAATAGTAAAGTGTGAAAAAAAACAGGTGCGCGTTTTTGATTGACGTGACGGCGATAGGTATTCAGCAGATAGCATTTTGTGCGGGACAGTTTTTAATGAGTTCAATAAATCGGTTTGTTTGTTTTTAAAAACCCGCTCCCCTCGTCTGATATGACGAAGTCGACATTGACCAAACGTTCACTGGCTCTGGGTCTGTGATTAGAGTCGAGTTTCCGTTTTTGTTTATACCGAAAACCGAATGTAACGCGTGCCGCTGCGGGAAATGTGGAATAATTAACGTTTGAAAGTCAGTAAGAATAAATAGACAGGCGAGCTCCGTAGTTAAGTGTGAGATATTACAATTTATAGATGATATAAAAAGTTTTAAGAAGTTGTGAACAAAGCGAGTGCTTCTCTGAAATAAGCCTTTTATGGACATCGTGGAAAAGCGTACATATATACATACATACATTTTCGCTTTTATATATATAGAAGAAAATACGATTTTCTTATATATGGGTTGTGGAATTGCATTCACTAGCAAAAGATCTAGCTAATTTGCATATTCTTTTAAGCATTCATTTTAATTAATTCTCTATTGGTTGTTTTTTCTTTTTACTCACGGGATGATTATCTTAAGTTAACTATTACGTGTATTTATATTCATGCAGATATTCTACATGATTTATACTTGCATAATATTTGCATAAAAAGTTTACAGTAAACACAAAATTGTCTCCATATATATTTACGTATACGTATATATTTTTGTTTAATCTATCTATCTATCTATATATATATATCTATAAATGTGAACGTCTGTGTGTCTGTGTGTGTCTATGTGGGTACATTTCCCTACGCAATAACTCTGTCAATTTAAGTCTACAGACTTGAAATGAGAAATACAGGGTACTGAGATTTGGGAAAATCTTTGTGATCGGTTTTCGGCCAGAAATTTGGCTATTAAGGGGTCAAAGGTCAACGATTTGACCTTTGAGAACTCTACCAAACTCCCCCGATAATTTTGTGTCTAAACACTTGAAATTTTAGATCTAGGTTCCTTGGACATGGATCTAACTTATTAACTCGATTTAAGCCGAAAACAATAAATGTTAAGGGATCATAATAGGGGTCAAAGTTTTAAAAATTGACCGCTTTTGTTTTTGTTTTTTGTTTTTTTGCTCAATATACACCTCCAAATACTCGGGCAACGCCGGGCTAAATGCTAGTATTTATATATGTTTATAATTATTTTCAATAATAATTATTAAATATATATATAAACTAAAGTCGAAACATATATGTGTATCTATATGTATATATATATATATATATATATATATATAGAGAGAGAGAGAGAGAAAGAAAGAATAAATGACAAAAAGTTATATTCCAAAATTCATGATGTTGACCATCTTATAATTTAGTCATTTAATTCCGTTGACTAATACAGTTCTAAATATCCTGTAGAGGATATAATATAAATAGTATTAAATTCTATAATAGTAATTTATACGTGGTTTACTTAAATGTAATAAGTAACCAATGCACTTAAATAAAACATGATTTGGAAAATAGATTAGAGAAATATACATATATATATATATATATATATATATATATAACTACCTTAATAGCACTATAGTAAGTATTTTCCACATGAAGATAAATATTTTATATAAATATAATTAGCTAATGAAAATAAACAGAATAAATAAAACTGTATAACCTTGTTATATAGGTCCAATGAATTTTGATAATGATAGCATATAGGATGGCAAAATATATCTAAATTGATATTTAATATGAACAATGAAGGTAAGTATGTTAATATATTACACATAATATATTACTTTAATGTGGAGTGATAAAAAAGAGAGTACATCTATATTATACCATTAGGAGTTGATGAAGAATTTAATATTAAATTAGTATAGGAATAGAAATGGATCATGATATTATTACTTAGATTAATAGTAATGTTTATAAATGGTAAAGTTCAATTTGTTAAGTAAGGTAATTTATGGATTAGGAAAAAAATAAATAAATAAAAAATAAATGAATAAATAAAAAATAAATACATAAATAAATAAATGGTAATAATCATAATATTAAAAATGAATTTATAGTATTCAGACTCCAAATATTGATCTAAAAATAAAATATATATGATGCAATAAGTTGATTAACAATTGATTGATAAGCGGTCTCAAATGTATAAGCCAAATGATTAATTGTTAGAATAAATGTAAAAATCAATATTATATCTATAAGATATATCTATTATAAATCTAATAAGACAAACCATATATTTATAAATATATGTACTCATTAAATTAACGTCTATAATTTCATTTCCGAAATATTAGTTAAATTTGATTAAAACAGTAAATAAATAAATAAAAATAAATAAATAAATAAAAAATAGATAAATAAATAAATAAAAAATGGGATGTAATTAAAGTACATAGGAAAGGAGGTTTAAACTGGGTTGGATATAGTCTATAATTTTTAAGTCTAAACAATATTTATAAATATTATTAACTTGAATTAAAATTAGAATTATTTTTAACTTAAACATGCATTTATTTAATTATCATTAAAATAATATGTTTTCAGATGAAGAAACTCTGAAACATACTTATTAGAGACCTAGAATATATACAATAATAACCAAAATTATGCTTAAATAAGGAACAATTTTATAAAATGTTTATTAAAAATATATTGTCGTATGTAAAATTGAGTTAAGTTATATATATATATATATATAAACACATACAAACAAACAAATAAAAAATATGATAAAAATATAAAAATAAAATAAAACAAATAAATAAATAAAATAAAAGAGAGTGCATCTATATTATACAATTAGGAGTTTATTAAGAATTTAATATTAAATTAGTATAGGGAATAGAAATTGATCATGATATTATTACTTAGTTTGATAGTAATGTTTATAGATGGGAGAGTTGAGTTTGTTAAGTAAGGTAATTTATGGATTAGAAAAAATAAATAAAAAATCATAATATCAAAAGTGTATTTATAGTAACCAGACTCCAAATATTGATCTAAAAATAAAATGTATATGATGCAACAAGTGATTATTAATTGATTGATAAATGGTTTCAAATGTATGAGCTAAATGGTTTAATTGTTAGAATGAATGTAAAAATCAATATTATAGTTATAATAAGATATATGTTTTGTAAATCTATAAATATGAACTATAGATTTTTAAATATATATACTCATTAAATTAACGTCCATGAATTCATTTAGGAATTATTAGTTAAATGTAATATAAAAATAAATAAAAAATAAATAAAAAAATACAAAATAAAATTTAATTTGGAGATGTGCCAAGAAGATGAGTTAAAATTTTCAAAAGACTGATTACACAGGATGAAACCTGAGTCCATCACTATGATCCAGAGACCAAAGCCTAATCAATTCAGTGGAAGCACTTGGACTTACCATATCCAAAGAAGGCAAGGGTGCAACCCTCTGCTGGCAAGGTCATGCTCACAGTCTTCTGGGACCAGGACGGAGTAGTGATGATATATAATATAAAGGTATCTGCAGCTTCTCTTCCAATTTTCGGATTTTTACCATGTCAAATCACATTTCAATTCCTTTTGACGGATTGATTGTTGCTATTTCCTCTTATGAGCTAAGGGCATAATAGATTCACTGATTGATATAATAATAAAGTGATTGATTTTGCGCTACGAAACAGATACTGTCAAGAATTTTATAAGTCAACTGAATTAAAGGAATACATAATAATTTGGACAACAATATATATTTTCGACCCTTTAAGAAATAAGGTTCTTAACCGTTGAGCACTGTATGTTGAATTGTAAAAGTAGGTTATATGGCCTTCTTGGAAGACAGCAAGTCGCTCGATTACTATACATCATTATTGTATAACGTTCATATCTTTAGAAATGTATAATTTTAGTTAAATCTCTTTGTAATTGACGGTAGGGATGTGATTTTTCTTGCTAATAGAGACAGTAATGTTTCGTTGTAGGATTTCGAATCCCACAACCAGCGACAATCATATCATAACTTCCTGCACTAATGATTCCAGAGAAATGAAATACTAGTGTCTTCAGGTATTAAAAATAATAGTTTCTAATTATATATATATATATATATATATATATATATATATATATATGTGTGTGTGTGTGTGTGTGTATATATATATGTATAAATATAAGCCGAAATACTTGTATTTTGTATACTTACTAAAGAAGAAACATTTATATATATAAAATGAATGCCTATTTCCAGTAAAGTAGTATATATTTAAAAGTATTTATAGCTCTAGTATTGCACTAGCAAGCAATCTAAAACTTTATATTATTAGTATCTATACGTATTTAAATACAAAAATTAGAATGTTTTATTTCAACAGTATATATATATATATATACATACATACAGCTATATATATATTCATATATATATATATAGCTATATATATATGTGTGTGTGTGTGTGTGTGTGTGTGTGTGTGTGTGTGTATTGTTGTTGTTGTTGGACGATTCCAATATTTTTCCCGATTCCGATTCTTTATACATTACAAATATTTTACTCTACGATTACCATAAAAATGTATGCTAAATGTATAGATATGTTCATAAACGGAAAAGTACACTTGTGAGGGCTCGATTTTAGTTTTACTAGTAGTTTAAAATCAATAAGTATTTATTATTTATAGTTCTAACGAGCAAAAGAAAATTTTTGTTTTAAACACATTAAAATATGAAAGAAAATTCAAAGAATGGTTTTGGCATCGGAAAATATGAACAAATATTCGATTTTTCCGATTCCTGATTCCGATTAATCGTTGCTACGTTTAATATATATATATATATATATAACAGAATGCTATTTACCCATGCTAGGGATCAAAGTTATATTTAGCTTGACATATTAGTGAACCATTATTAGAATTGAACAGACAGGATTTGAACTCGAAACAACGAATCCATAGATCGTCACAGTATCCATTAGGACAAGAAAGCAACAGAGCGATATCGAAGCTGAAACTAAAAATAAAAAGTAAAATATATCCGTATCTAACGGTATTAACTTTCTTTTCTGTTGAGCAACGATATTTTCAGTTACAAGAATACAAGAAACGATTACACTGGTAACACCTGTTTATTGTTAGATTTTTAGATTTTGGTTTAAGATTGTGAAAGAAACAGACTTTTGCCCTCAACTGAGACTTGATTTTGTTCTGAGAATACGCAGAAGTGAACTCTGCTCGTTAATCTCATGAAAACAAGGCTGAGAATAATCTTATCGAAGATTGCAATATATCATTCGGCGCGCCGCACGGCGAAAATAGCTCGATGGTTAGAGACCTAGACAGGTAAACTAGGCATGTATTTAAAACAACTTTAAAATCTTAACTATACATGTATGTGTGTTCTGTTTGTATTTAATTATTTATATATATATATATATATATATATATATATATATATATATATATAATTATTTTTTACTATAATAATTAAATACATACAGACACGAATGTCTTATACTTTCGGGAATCTTTAGTGCAGGGTGTCACGATTAACACCAGTCGAGAGATTCGAACTCGGCAACACGAGTCATATCTGGCTCGATTATCAAAGACCGTATCCATTCGGCTACTGTTAACGCCTTAAAATAACGTTGAATTTAAACATTTTAATTTTAAATGTTCTTTACGTCAGTCAGACCGTGATTTAATCGTTATACGATGATCTATGCATAAGAGCTAAATTGACCGACTTAATTCAACTGAAAGTGCACAACGATAAGAAACGTGTTTCTTAAAGGGGTTGTCATAATTATTTTTTACTATTATAATTAAATACCTAGACACTAGTGTTTCAACACATGTAAATTAATATTATGCCGACTTCACAAATTGATAAAAGTTAATTATTATATTTTAATTATAAGGTGAAGCTCGAAAAAAAACTGCACGCCTGTGGAACTCTGTTCCGTCTGCCTGCTCCCCTCCTGACTACAACTTGGATGTCTTCAAGTCCAACGTAAACAAATTCCTGATGAACCGCCCACTTAAGTAGACACTCTAAATATCTACATTAACGTACTGTACTTACAATAACACTTATCCCTGAGTGGCTTCCGGGCCTTGATAAGTGGTGACCACCTTGTAAAAAAAAATATATATATACATACTTCAAGATATTAGAATCAATTAGATTACAGGTTAGTGAATCTAATGGTTTCAAATGTGTAAATAAGACAATCTCACCCAAATAATATTGCTCATATTAAAAGTCAGTGGATTAAGGAAATTATTTTTACCATTCTATTCTTTGGTTTAATTTTTTTTCTTTTGAAAAGTAATTTTTTTAAATTACATTTGAATATATAAATTCCAATATATATATATATATATATTGGAATTTATATATTCAAATGTAATTTAAAAATATTTATGTGTGTGTGAGTCTATGCGTCTGTTTCTACGAATCCAAATATATGTGTATGTGCGCGTGAGTCCATGTATATATGTGTGTGTGTGCATATATATATATATATATATATATATATATATATATATATATATAAGGAGATAGAGAGCGAGAGAGTATCAACGTAAGATATTTAATATAATAAATTATGCAAGATTTGCTCAATAGGTGAATAGTGTTACGTAGTAAGTTATGATAATATATTCATGCCAATTAGGTTAACAGATGGTTCCGCGTTTCATCTATATTTGAAATCGCCAGTATAATGTGTACAGCTTAGATATAACATCATTATATACTAATGTCCCCATTAAAAATGCTTGAATTTACTCCTTAAACATTTTAAAAAATCTAACATTAGCTTACCTTTTCCTCCCGACACTCTTATAAAAATCATTAGACTTATAACTAACATGACTTATTTTCACTTCAATAACAATTTCTATAAACAAAATTTTTGTCTTGCTATAGGTAACCCTCTTAGTGGAATATTAGCTTGCCTTTTCTTAGAATTCCTAGAATCTGGTCCTTTCAAATTCAGACTACCTCCAAACACAGAGTATTTCAGATACATTGACGACATTTTAATTTTTCTTCCTGAAAATACGCGCATAAATATCATTAGAGACAAATTAGACTCAGTCGAACCTTCCATAAAGTTTACCTATGCAACAGAAAACAATTACCTTTTCTTGACATACTTATTATAAAATCCAATAATAAACTATCCTTCAAAGTTCACCGCAAAACTACACACAAAAACGATTACATGCATTTCTATTCACACCATAACAATAAAATAAAAACAGGGATAATAATTGGTTTCTTCTTACGCGCTTTCGGATTTTGCAGTCCTGGATATCGGGACGAAGAATTCAAATAACTGACAAACATTTTGAAAACCTTGCAATATCCGACATATTTCATATTGAATGCTAATAGAAAAGCCACACAAATATTTTCCAGAATAAACAATAATAAAAAATCATACACACCAGACCTTTCTCTCATAAACAAACATCTTCTTTTACTTACACACACCAATAATACAATAATCTGTAACACACTAAACAAACTAAAAATTTCTATCGTACAAACCACATCACTAACCATAAGAGATATATTAAAAACTACGAAACATCTCCATAACAAACCAGTTTCAAATGGAGGTATATACACTATTCCTTGCCATAATTGCCATCATAAATACGTTGGTGAAACTCAGCGTAAATTGGAAAAAAGGCTCAATGAACATAAAAGAGATATAAAAAATAGCAATTCTCTAAGTGCATTATTCTCTCATTCATTGCAACATAACCACACCTTTGACTTTAAATAAGCAAAAGTAGTTAAACTTATTTCAAATAAACTGCGCCGGAGACTTCTTGAATCTGCGCTTATCGCATTTTCAAGCACTATTAAACAACGTGGAGGTTTCTATAACATAGCGCCATTAATAAGTAAACTTTTATTAAAAGAACATTATTTAACTGTAGACACAGGTTAACTTTCTCACACCATTCAAACACCTCCTCTAATAATTAGCACATAATCTCAATCAATAAATTACATAAAAAACACTCATTTCATTTCTGTTACAAACCTATATTTGAATTATTTGAATTATTTGAATTATATTTGATATATCTTTTTTACAATAAGAATATTAACTGCGTTTCATAGTTTTAAAATTACATTAATGACTATATGACGCCACTAAAATGTCCTTCTCTTTTACAGCGCTAGCCCTCGCCCCTCCTTTTTGAATTTCCAATGTCTTTTTTCCGTTTCTCTGAAATAGAACTGCGTCACACTGTGCACGTGAAACATTTTCAAATATATTGTACTGGTATTTTTTGTTTCTTAATCTCATTCATCCAGAGGAAGTCTCGAAATAAAGACGAAATGTTGATGAACACATAATACGGTTTGTTCCTTTTTATATTATATATATATATATATATACATATATATATACATATATATATATATATATATATATATATATATATATATATATATATATATATATTCCGGGAAGAATGATATCCAAAAACTTAGAAAAAACGGTACTCTTGCATAATTTGACCCGGATCCTCGTGATTTCCCGTCAAGCCCGGATCGGCCGAGGTCGGCAATCATCGGCGTCCGCTGAGCGTTGTTCAAATGTTGAAACGCTAATCCGACTTTAGTTTGTAACTGTAAGCAGACGACAATCGAATTGGAAGAAAGTAACTACTGAAAATAATGACAGCCATGGGAATAAATCTGTGCATGCTTGAAAAACACATGGAAACGCCGATGCAGACAATTTCCTTTTGTCGGGAAAAGAAATTGCTTTCTCAAAGAATGAGATACAACAAATGTTTACTAAAAAAAAAGAAATTGCGTAAAGGATGTCTTCTCCTGGCGGTGTACCAGTGGTCAGTGTAGACAGTGAGTGTCATTGCGCACAGGATCGTTTTTTAGCTCGTTCCAATTTGGATATTGCAACAATAGTGAAAATAATCTATTTATGGGCCTAAATTTATGGCGACACTAAAAAATATTAAGAGAGAATGCGGTGTTATATCCGAACACACGTACATGGATTGGAAGAACTTTCTGAGGTAAATTTGTCAAGAGTATTACTAATCACCGGCAGATAGGAAGCACAGGGCACACTGTAGAAATTGACGAATCCTTATTCAACTGAAGAAAACATAACGTTGAGAGAATCCTAGGAGGGTTTTTGGTCACCGTGCCAAATCGAAACGCCGAAACCCTCCTTCCAATAATAAAAAATATATATTCTGCCGGGTACAACAGTCGTTTCCGACTAAAAAAAAATCAATATTTTTGATAAAAAAAAATAATACTAAGAATTAAACAAAAAATGTACTTATACCTAACAATTATACGGGTGAAACAACCTTTTTATGTAGATAAATTAAAAAAAAAACTTGTTGCTGATAAATATTATGCAAAAAAAAAAAAAAAATGAAACAAAAAATTGTACTAACACCTAACAGTTATACCGGTAAGCAACCTTTTTTTTCAGATAAATTAAAAAATAAACTTGTTGCTGATAAATATTATGCAAAAAAAAATGAAACAAAAAATTGTACTAACACCTAACAGTTATACCGGTAAGCAACTGTTTTTTTTTAGATAAATTTAAAAAAAAACTTGTTGCTGATAAATATTATGCAAAAAAAAATGAAACAAAAAATTGTACTAACACCTAACAGTTATACCGGTAAGCAACCTTTTTTTTTCAGATAAATTAAAAAAAAAACTTGTTGCTGATAAATATTATGCAAAAAAAAATGAAACAAAAAATTGTACTAACACCTAACAGTTATACCGGTAAGCAACCTTTTTTTTTCAGATAAATTTAAAAAAAATCTTCTTGTTGATAATTATAAAAAAAATACTACCATAAATTAAATAAACATATTTGTTTTTTTAAAGGTAGGTTTCTTGTTATTATTTGAAAATTTTAAGGGGTTTTTTTTTCGTTTTGTTTTGCTTTTTTTTTCCTTAGCCTGCGTCTGTACGCCGCTCGATTGTCACCGATGATTGCCGGTCTCGCCCGATCAGGGCTTGACGGGAAATCACGAGGATCCGAGTCAAATTATACAATTTACCGAAAAAACATAAGAGAGCAAATTATATTTTTTTATGTAAATGCAGTGATATCTTGCTACGATGTGCAGACCGTTTCAATCATATTTGATTTCATCAGGCAAATAAAATTAAAATACAAACATTAAAAAGCTTCCAGAATTTTTAAAATTTTAGAGGTAGGAAAAATGTCATGACTGGCAATAAGCCGATCGAATAGAACTTTAATTTTGCTTATTGCCAGTCATGGCCTTTTTCCTCTCCTAAAAATTTTATAATTTTTGTATTTTAATTTGGCTTGATTGATGAAATCAAATTTGATTGAAATGGTCTGCGCATCGTAGAAAGATATGACTGTATTTACATAAAGAATAATATATATATATGTATATACATATATATATATATATATATATATATATGTATGTATATATTTATTTATTAAATTGATGGTAATATATTTAGTTGAAGGTAAATCCAAGAACGAAGGAAAGAATTTTAATATTTGTAAAGAGGAAAATGTATCGAGGATCAGGAATGGGTATGTTTGATTTGGCAGAACGGTGGTTCATAAAAAATGTGGGGTCTGCGTTCGCGCAAAGTATGGAAATAAAAAATGAAAAATATAACGTTTACAAGGGTTTTTGATATAGATGTACATAAGAATACTTTGATAAGTATGTTTCAAATTAAAAATGGATGGTATAATAAAATTGTAGGGTCTGCGTATAGTATAAATATTAATATTTATATTTGTTTTAAGTTGAAATTGCGTTTATTAGGTAAATTTTTCATTCTTATTACCTGACTTAATATAGATATATATTTATATATATATATATATATATATATATATATATACATACGTATATCTATAATATAAAGTTGAACGTCTGGGTGGGCACGAATAGGCTCCTATATGGTTTACTATTTTAAAAGAACTGATAACATATAATGATAGAAAATGTATCGAGGATCAGCAATGGGTATGTTTGATTTGGCAGGACGGTGGTTCATAACAAAATGTGAGGTCTGCGTTCGCGCCTGCCCCACAAAGTATGGAAATAAACAATGAAAAAAAAAACGTTTACAGGGGTTTTTGATATAGATTTACATAATAATACTTTGATAAGTATGTTTCAACTTAAAAAGGGATGGTATAATAAAATTGTGGGCTCTGCGTTCGCGCCTGGCCTCCATAGAAATATGGCACACACTTTAACAAAGACTTTTCATATCTATTTGCCTAAGTATACTTTGATAATGATGTTTCAGTTTGAAGAAATATGGTATAATAAAATTAGTGGGTGTTCGTTGGCGCCTGACCTCCATAAATATGTCACAAAGTTTAACAAGGTTTTTTTAAAAGGGGTGAGGGTCCACAATGACACCTTAACTTTAATCTTAATTCACGTTGGCTTTTATTTATTTTTTTGAGTTGAATCATATTGTGTCGAATAAATTTACCTCATAAATTCACGTTCTTATTAAAGTGAAAGCAAAAAAAAAGTCCGAACTTTAGACAGTTCTCGACACAAATTTTGCAAAACTCAGTTTTTTTCCTTCTCCACTTGCACGTGGCACTCTTTTGAAAGTAGATAAATAGATAAATAATAAAAAAATAAGGACGTTACTTGTTATCGTGTCAAAAGAAGAAAGAAATACTGCTCACGTGATTACGTGTCTTTTTAAAAATATTTACATAACCTTTTTATTTTTATTTATATACCTGTTTAAGCTTTTTTGTCAGTGTACTAGAAGGAATTCAGCTGATTACAACCCTTTCTGCGTGTTCTTTACATTACAATAGTACAACCCTGAATCCGACGGCGCAATACTACATTTTTCAATACTGTAATACTGAAACGAAGCTGTTCTGCTTGAAAAGGGCGCCATTTTCTTATTCATATTTATATCGATTCTTTGCTTAAAAAAACTAAAGTAATTACATGTTTACTTTTTTAATATCCCATTTTGCTGTTTCAGATTATTTTACTAAAGTAAGTAAAGCTTCATTATTTTTCAAAACTGTTTTTGTTTCTTTGTTTTTCGATATTTCGTCGATATTATTTAGTAAGAGTGTTTTGCAGAAAAGCTAATAAACGACTACCAGAAAAAATAAATATATAAGAAATAAATGTTACCATAGTAAATAAAAGTTCAGTTCATGTTTTTTTATTATTTTGAAATAGTTTTTAATGCTCTTTACTTAAAATAATTTCATCGACCCGAAATTAAAACGAAATTTTAGGCGATAACTACTTAAATGAATTTTTATATGAACTACACATGCCATAATCGAATATTCCTCAAGCATAAAATAACTGAAAACATTAAATATGTTTATAAATATTCCTTACGTTGACAGAACTATCTTAAATTGTTAACACAGACTGCTCAGGTGCGCCTCCTTTAAATTGAAAACGCGGCTCTCCATTTCAAAGTCGCTTCCATTTTGATTTTTTTTAAACCGGTTCGTGAATTAATTTTTTTTTTTTTTTACAACCTACTTAAAAATACAAACCAATGAACTTTTCTACCATAATAGTAACTTTTATTGACTATGGTAACATTTATTTCTTGTATGTTTATATTATTATATATATAACATTTACTCATTGTAAAGAAACATAATTTTGTTGGTAACTCTTGGCTACGAATAGAAACAAAGTTGATATAAAAAATATATTTTCGCGAAAATGATCTTTACTTTCATCATATTTTGCTTAGAGTAATTTTTTTTTAGTATAAAAGCCTATTTCTTTACGTCCCCCCCACCTTTTTATAACCTATCATACTTTTATCAATCACAGTCCATTTTCTGTAGGCTGTTTTTGAACCCAGTCAACGACAGATACCTCTGCTAGTAGATATATATATATATATATATATATATAAATTTATATATATATATATATATCAATTCATATATATATATATATATATATAAGTTCATATATATATGTATATATATCATGTCATATATATATATATATATCATTTCATATTAAAAATTAATAAAAAATATTAATATTTATATAGAATTTTTTTACTAATCTAAAAAATTATTTTCTTCGTTCTTGGATTTACTATAAAATAGATTTTCATGCGTTCTGGACAGATTATATTCGGTTTGTCTTTTTTTTTCACATTTTTTTCACTCATATAAACATATTTTATTACATTTTATGACGAATCATCATGAAATGCTGTTTCATTTAATGTTTATTAAATGAAATAACTAGTAAATTCTTGGCTTGGCTATACTAATAATTTGGTATTTGCTTTCTTTTAAACTCCGCGGAAAAAGGATATCTTAAATATTGTTTTGGAGTATTCTGTCGGGCAATAAATTCCCTTGCAATTTTATATATATATATATATATACATATACATATATATATATATATATATATATATATATATATATATATATATATATATATATATATATATGTGATAGTTAACTTAAATAAAAAAACTAAAAACCTACTACGGAATTAGTTTAAATGAATGTTTAAAAAATATGCAAATTAAGTAGTTATTTTGCTAGTGAATGCAATTCCACGACCCATGTATAACAGAGTTATAAGTTTCTTTTTTAATGAATATACAGGGGGGGCTTATATGAATATCAATACACAAAATAACCCAAATGTATAGGAGTATAAATATATAGATATACGAAGTGCCTTAAATAAAGTTTTAGATTTTTTCTTATGAGCACTTTTAACTTTAGTCCCTTCGAATAATTTCCTCTAGCTGCACTACACTTGGTGTATTGTATAGTGTATTTGTGAGGGTGTCAATGAACCTTGTTACAGCCTTTTTCATCTCTTACAATTGTCTCATATAGAAAGCCTCTACTATTTTACTTGAGCCTAGGGAATGACCAAAAGTCACAGGAAGCGAGGTATGTACTATAAGGAAGGTGAGGTACTGTCTTGATACCCATGTTCCTCAAATTGTCTGTGATCTTCTCTGAGCACCTTTGGGACAAACTTCACGCATATCCTCCTCGTGAATAATTGTGTTTACAGTTCTCACACTGACATCAAAACTGTGCATTCGATTTATGCAAATTGGTCCAAAAGCAGAATGAGGCATTTCATACGTTTCTATGGTATTTTTCCAAGTTAAAAAAATAATTTAATTGCATATGGTTCTTCTAAAGTGGCATCACGTTCACATTACTGTATCCCAAAGCCTCCTGTAGTAGTTCATTTGAACTTTAGATCAGAAAAATTGGTCAGTCATCTTATAAGATGACTAGCAATAATATACTGCCTCGTATATATTTATATGGAAGTATATATATATATGGAAGTATATATATATATATATATTCTTTTTTATATATATATATATATATACATATATATATATATATATATATAAGAATTTATAGAATATAAGAGTGTACGATAAATTTAAATGCTTGTACAAAGATATCTGGATACTTATTGAAGGTACCTCGTATATATTCATATGGAAGTATATATATATATATATATATATATATATATATATATATAAACTGAAATAAAAATTTTAAAAATAAATAAATATCAGATAATAATAAAATTACATGTATAAATTCGGACTAATTAACCTCTGATTAATATATCAAATATATTAGTAAATAATCATGACATTCCTCATTAGAAAGGAAACTGCTATCAATAATTATTCGAATGTTAATTGGGTTCAAAAGTGGATTAATTTTATTGATGAATAGTTATATGATTTAAGTTTGATTGGATAGTATGTGAGAAACCGGTTTAAATCAGACGCATGTACAAATTGGTATGTTATGTACTTACGTAACTATAAAAAGAACGTTAAATAATGCAAGATAACTCCTATATATTCATATAATCATATGTACGGTGAGTCCGTCACGCGTAGGATTATGTTGGTATTGCCATTACTATACGCACAGAATGAATATACGCATCTTCAAAATAGATTGAATGGACGCATCTTCAGAATAAATTGAATGGACGCATCTTCAAACTAGATTGAATGGACGCATCTTCAAAATAGATTGTATGGGCGCATCTTCAAAATAGATTGTATGGGCGCATCTTCAAGATATATTAAATAGACGCATCTTCAGAATAAATTGAATGGACGCATCTTCAAAATAGATTGTATGGGCGCATCTTCAAGATATATTAAATAGACGCATCTTCTGAATATCCATTCTGGTATTCAGCTGTTTACTGAAAATCTCCCAAACTTTCAAACGGTGATTTTTTTCCTTTTCCGATTAGTGTGAAAAATCACCATATCATGGCATTCAACGTGATTTACGATTAAGTTTTGTCGTAGATAATTTCGTTGCAATTTTCGAAAAAGTTGTGTTTCCAACAAATCGCAGAAATCAGCACCCGTAACAAGTTTTCAATGAAACCTTTTTGGCCTGCAACAGCGTTTTAAGGTAGGCGAGTAGAGGCGGGTAGAGGTGGGAATAGCCTTTCTGTCAGATCCATTTGAAAGACTGACGACTTCCGCTGACTATTCGAGACGTCCATCATGGTCGGCGTTTCGTAATCACTTTTTCCTTCTGACAATCACAGCTCATCAGTACTGACTAGATAGGCAGGTACATAGTAGAAAAGCATGGTCCGTATTCGCCACCCAATACCAAACCTGTCTTCTTTTTTGACAATCCGGAGAAGTCTAGTATTTCAATCTTAACAACATGGCGACTGGATAATTGAGCAACCCTGATTCAACAAGACGGCCGATTCAAACAAGAGAATCCGACAAGTCATTTTTCAACGGTAACAGGGATACTAGCATTCTAGCCAACAAATAGATTTGGTCGGATAATTACGATTTCGGTAAGGGGACTGGAGGATTGAAGGGCGAGTCATAAGAATAGATGAGGCAAAGAAGGGCATATGAGGAGGTAATGGGTTGGTGTCAAATCCGGGGGTGGGATCGAGCAGCTACGGGGTGTTCTTTTTAGTACGCGCAGCCAAACTGCTGCTGCAAATGTGGAAGCGTGCCCACAACATTCACCTACGCCATTGCTTAAGGTATCATTTTTCACTAACGCTAACAATTTCAACTTCTTTGACCATAAGCTGCCAAGAGAGTGTCTGCTTCAATTTGGCCCCTTTTCGATTGCTGCCATTTTATTATCGATTTAACCGTGATAATCGATAGATCGATTAGTGCCGTTATGCTATGAACGTATTTAAACCAAATACCAATTCATTTATTGATAAGTGTAGATATTGTTTGTATTCATTACAGAGAATGTAGAATTGCTTATATTAAATTATACATATATATATATATATATATATAATTATTATTATTTTTTTACTATAATAATTAAATGCCTACAGACACTAGTGTTTCATCCTTTCGGGAATCTTCAGTGCAGGGTGTCACGATTAACACCAGTCGAACGATTCGAACCCCGCAACACGAGACATCTCTGGCTCGATTAGCAAAGACCGTATCCATTCCGCTACCATAAACCGCGTGAAATAACATTGAATTTAAACATTTTAATTTTAAATGTTCTTTACGTCAGTCAGAGAGTGATCTAATCGTTATACGATGATCTATGCATAAGAGCTAAATTGACCGACTTTAATTCAACTGAAAGTGCTCAACGATAAAAACGAATTTCTTAAAGGGGCTGTCATAATTATTTTTTTTTTTTACTATAATAATTAAATGCCTACGGACACTAGTGTTTCATCCTTTCGGGAATCTTCAGTGCAGGGTGTTACGATTAACACCAGTCGAACGAATCGAACTCGGCAACACGAGACATATCTGGCTCGATTAGCAAAGACCGTATCCATTCGGCTACCATTAACCGCGTGAAATAACGTTGAATTTAAACATTTTAATTTTAAATGTTCATTTACGTCAGTCAGACAGTGATCTAATCGTTATATATATATATATATATATATATATATATATATATATATATATATATAGCCTCCAAACGTCGGGCTTTGATAGGGGTTAGACTAAAACATGCTGCTATGATTTCAAATGATCTGAAAACACGCAAGTTGGACTTTTATTAAGTACAATACTTAATAGATTTTTTTTTTAAAGGAGAGTAGAGAACGTTTTGTGAAAGCGTTTGTCGGCAGCTCCCGTTACTCTCGCTTCTCTTTATTTGTCACTCAGTCCTCATTTTTTTAATGAGTGATTTTTCTGACAAAGGGAGAAGAAAAAGCTGTATTCTAGGTTGGCAGTATTTTGCGTGAACAGTCGACAGAGATGGCGGAAATTTTCTGTTCTATGTCTATCCTTGTAGCCATGTCACTAGTAAGGGTGCTGGAGGTAAACGTTTTATCTGGGCTGACGTTATCCGCCTGATAGTCAGGGACCCGAACCTTGGATTAACCACTAAGGAGGCTGTCCTATCAGCAGGCGCAAAGTGATGAGGCTGCTGTATTGCCATTTGGTGAATGGATTCTGGACCATGCAGTAGTCTCTGGTGGGGCCTCTCGATGACATACTAGTGAGTAATTGTTACGGCTTTACCTTATGTGCTACAAAAAGAAAAAAAATTCTTCGTTACTTTTCTCTCTTTGTTTCCCCTCTCTGTCCTGCTCTAAGCAAGTCTGACGACGTAGTCCACAAACTCTAAAATTCCATCA
Source organism: Euprymna scolopes (assembly GCF_053919585.1). Taxonomy (NCBI): domain Eukaryota; kingdom Metazoa; phylum Mollusca; class Cephalopoda; order Sepiida; family Sepiolidae; genus Euprymna; species Euprymna scolopes. The sequence goes on along the minus strand of NC_136498.1, from coordinate 42,891,244 downwards.
TGACAAGTTTCAAGAAAAAATACACGATTAAACCCGGATCTGAAACTTCCAACGTAGACGCCCACTACCAGGTCTCCTTCTCCAACATCAGGGGTCTACGTTCTAACCTTCCAGAGGTTGAAACCCAATTACAGGAGACTAAACCAGACCTTTTATTTTTAAGCGAAACTGGAATTGGACAGACTATTTCCCTAAATGAGTTCGTAATTAAAGGATACTCTAACCTAACTTCTAAATCTGACCCCCAAGATCGCCATGGGCATGGAATATGTGCCTATATAAAAGATGGCTTTCCATGTGGTAGGGACATCTCCAGAGAAGATCCTAACTTACCCTATATGTGCTTCCGAGTAGCACTAACTCACACTACGGCATTTATATTTACTCTCTATCGCCCCCATAACAGTGGAGTTACTATCTTTAAAAGCATATCTGAGAAAATTGACCAAGTTCTATCAGCATATCCTTCAGCTAACATTCACGTATGTGGAGACTTCAATGTTCACAATGTGGAATGGTTGACCCACTCAAACAAGACCGATGATGAGGGGAGGTTCTGTCATGATTTCTCCATTGCTTATGACCTCACTCAGTTTGTTCACAAACCCACCCGTGTGCCCGACAATGACGGCCAGTGTGCAAGTGTCCTAGACCTTTTTCTCACAACTTGCCCTGAACTATTTTCAGTTTCTGTTCTGTCGCCTCTTGGATCATCCGACCACTCAGTTGCATCAATTAAGATAAAAATGAAATGTAATAAGTCCTCAGACGTACCTCTCCATCGTACAGTATATCGATACTCGATGGCTGACTGGGATAGCTTCCGTACATTTATATCGGATCTTCCTCTGCGTTCCATGTTTAAAAAGGATGTGTCGTCTATAGTATCAGACCTGACAGAATGGTTAATTGTAGGTATAGACAATTTCATACCCTCGAAAAAGTTCCAGCAAAAATTTAACAGCCAGCCATGGTTTTTGCTATATATATTAAAAACGGTTTTTTCTATTTATATAAAAGGAAAATACGATTGAACCGCCCCCTTAAGTAAACACTTCATCAAATCTCCACACTAACGTAATGTACTTGCAATAACCCTTATCTCTGAGTGGCTTCCGGGCCTTGATAAGTGGTGATCACTGTGTATATAACAATTTTGTTATATATGGGTCGTAGAATTGCATTCACTAGCAAAAGATCTAGCTAAATTGCATATTCTTTTAAACATTTATTTCAATTAATGGCCTGTCAGTTTTTTTTTTTGTTTTATCAGTGAATGATCATTATTATTTAACTATTACGTGTAATTATATTCATCCAGGTATTCTCCATGATTTATACTTGCGTAATATTTGCGTAAAAACTTATAGTAAACCTGCTTTCCGGTTGACTACAATATGGTTGTGTTCAAGTCTAACGTAAATAAGTTTTTGATGAGCCGTTCCATATAAGTTATCAAATTTACCAAATTTTCATTACTAATGATTACTCTATTGTCCAATTTCTACTGTACATTCTTTAACCCTTATCCTTGAGTTGCCTCTTGGCCTTGATAATGTGGTGATGCCTGTGTAGAAAAAAACACAAACCTCTTTCTTTGTATATTTGTGTATGCGTGTATATATATATATATGTATATATATATATATATATATATATATATATCTTTTAAAAATGTTGCCTACGTAACCCCTCTGTTAGTTTTTAGTCTACAGACGTGAAACTTAATGTATAGAGTATTGGAACCCATGCGAAACTTTATATTTAGGTTTTAGCCGGAGAATATGGGTACAAAAGTGTAAAAATTAAAAAAATTATTTTTTTCAGATGAAGGTCGAATGACGGTATTACGAATATGCATACGTAATGTAATAGGTATTATTTCATGTTCTAGATCTAAGTCTTGCAGTAAACATGTCTTCATAGTTCAGGAATTAAAATCAAAGGAAAAAGTAAATCGTAAGCTAAACGTTTTGGTTTTTATTATTGGTATTAGCGCATAGGTCTTTTTTTCTTACTCTTTAAATCATTCTTATATATTGGGTCGGATATAATATAATATAATAATAAATACGAAATCTGTAGTAATACAAATATATTTAAGCGTATTTTACGACCGGGCAATGCCAGGCAACCTGGTAATTAATTATAAAAACAACAAAATAACTTAATGAACATGTATGCATGAAGTAGATTTTTAAATATTTTCTATGTAAATTGAACTAATCTTTGCATTTTGAACGATAAAGTTGTTATGCGTTTTTCCATTTTTTTTACTGACGAATAGTTAAGCATGTATATATTAAAGAGCGTATATATATATATATATATATATATAGTCCTGGTCAAAATCATAAGACCACTTAAGAAAGTAAGCGTTTACGCATATTATCGAATTTTTAATTAAACAAATGGTTGAAACCATTGCCAAAAGGGAAAATATGATGGAAAAAAAAATGCAATCTGCTTCATTCGAAACCTTAACCCTGATCTAATAATTATTTTTCAAAAAACAAACATTTTCACCTGGTCAAAATGATAAGACCACTGATAATTTATCTTACAAAAGGCAAGTATAAATTACTAAAAAGGGTCTCAGTATTTAGTATAGCCTCCATTATTACGAATTACTTCATAAAAAAATCAAGTTTTTTATCAGTTGCGAAGGAATTTTATCCCATGTACGGAAAACTGAATCAGAAAGTTCCTTTATCGAATCATACTGGGTTTCATCCTTGAACACTTTTTTTGCCATCCATCCCTAAAGATTTTCAATGGGATTGAGGTCCGGAGAACATGCTGGATGATCTAACAATTCTATATTATTTGAAGAAAAGTATTCTCGTGCTTGTCGAGAAGTGTGTATCGCAGCGTTGTCTTGCTGGAAAATCCAATTTCTTCCACACAGACGTGGACCTTCAGTCATTTTCAAGCATTGAAATGTACTTCAATGATGTTTGCCGGCCTTTCACTACTTGCAACTTTAGGGTCCCAGCTGACGAAAAAGCACCCCAGATCATTAATGACCCTCCTTCACTCTGTCGAGTTGAAAAGTCTCTTTGGGCAAATTTTTATCATGCCAATAGTGTTGAAATCCATCTGGACCATCTAGATTAAACTTTTTTCTCATCGGAGAAAAAATACATTTTCCAACTTATCTTCATCCCCAGTCTGGTATTTGGCGGCATATTTAAGTCGGTTAGTTTTGTGCTGTTCAAGAAGACGTGGTGTCTGCAGTCGCTTTAAATTATTGAAACCCTTCATTTTAAGATGCCTTCTGATGGTTTTAGGACTACATTCTGCTACTGTTTGGCTTTTCAATCGACTTGAGCTCCTACTGGAGTTTTTTTTAAACTTCTTCTGATACGGCGATCCAGTGATGGGGTTTTTATTTTTTGGTCGACCTTGTGCCCATATTGATCTGGATTTCTTAAATAAATTGTGATGAGCGTTTTGCTACGATTCACTTCGTTTGCAATGGATCTATGGGAGAGTCCACCTCTATTAAGCTAAGAGATCCTTCCTCTCCCAAACTCTGATAATGGTTTCCCTTTTGCCATTTATAATTTAGTAAGATGTTTCTTATCCACTAACAAGTTGCTTTTAGTAACATAGAAAGCTTTTCGTATTAATTTTTTCATAACTAGCCGATTTTATTAAAGTGGTCTTATCATTTTGACCAGGTAAATATGTTTGTGTTTTAAAAAATAATTATTAGATCAGTGTTAAGGTTTCGAATTAAGCAGATTGCATTTTTTCCATCCTATTTTCCCTTTTGGCAATGGTTTCAACTATTTGTTTGATTAAAAATTCGATATTATACGTAAACGCTTACTTTCTTAAGTGGTCTTATGATTTTGACCAGAACCGTATATATATATATATATATATATATATATATATATATATAATATATATATATATGTTTGCATATATATTTAAGTGTATAACTTAATGTATATACATGTATGCATTATGTTTAATGGCTCAAAGTGTATGTGTACTTGTGTGTATAAATGAGTATATATGTGTGCATATATATTTTTATTAACATCCATTATGTGTTAAGCGCTGTTCGGATAGATACTGAATATTTCTGAATGTAACAATATGCTTACCATGAATTTGTTTACCATATTACAAATGTACGCTCTTCCTTCACTCTTTAATATAAGGAAAAATTTATGAAAAAATATTTATTTGTTTGTAAAATAATATGTAGCAACAAATGAAACATTTTTTTTTTTGCTATTTTAATTTATTTATATTTTTTTACACAGTGATCAAAACTTATCAAGGCCCGGAAGCCACTCAGGGATAAGGGTTATTGCAAGTACATTACGTTAGTGTGGAGATTTGATGAAGTGTTTACTTAAGGGGCGATTCATTAGGAATTTGTTAACATTGGACTTGAAGACATCCAAGTTGTAGTCCGGTGGGAAGCAGGCAGACGGAACAGAGTTCCACAGGCGTGCAGTTCTAAGAAAGAAGCTCCGTTCATGGAATCCGCGTTTTGATTTAGGCACAGATATAGAGTCGGGGAAATTTTCCACAGTGGATTCAGCTAGACGGGTGTTTTTCGTGAAAGATTGGCGAAGGGGGACCAGAGATTGGAGTTCAGACGAGCACCTGCCATGGAAATAACGATACAACAAGGATAGGCTCGCAACGTCAAATTTATTTGTTGTTTATTCGTAATAATGATCATTCTTTCTCGTTTGTTGGAGAAGAGATTTTTAAAAAATGTATTTTTTATAGCAAATTGATTTTTTATATATTTTTCTTTTAAAGAACGCTGTTTTCAAAAAAAGAATTTCGGTTATCCATCAGGGATTTCTAAGTACTTTTGCAAATGTCTTGTAGAATTTTTACCGATTTGTCGCAGTGTGTTTTAAATCGGTTACTCCTACTGTAAATTTCGAAAAGTTGCAATGTCGTCGGACTAATTCTTCCAGTTTAACTGTCATCTGCTGCAATGGCTGTGCATTTCGCCATGTTTCGATAGTTTACGACATTCACGGAAATAAGGGTCGTTCTGTACATAAGTATCAATTAATCGAATAGTATTTAATTCAACTACATAGAATCAATCTATGTACTTCAGAGAAAAGGACAGTTTCTGCAAGGAATTGTATCCTCAAATAATTGATTGAACGCGAAATCTTAAGTATTGCATATCAGTATTAATATTTACTTACACAATGGAACCTTACGAACAGTATTCAGTTTCATCAGCATTAATGTATTAAGCTAACGAACTCATGCCAGCTTTTGTGTATCTACTGTTTTTTTCCCTTATATTCTGATTAGAAGCATTAGATTTCTAAATAACATGGCTTAAAGATGTTTCTTTCTTTTTTCCTTATTGATCTCATGATACAGTTAAGTTTTATGTAACTTTTAATTCTCATTTATTTTTCATTTCTTATCTATATATTAATATCGTAATACCTTTAACGTACGTACGTATGTATGTCACGGTTTCCGGATTATAAATTATTCGATCAGGGGACCCTATTTATTAAAAAGGAGTACAGGGGATAACTAGGGCTATGACAACAGCATATTCTTTTCATTGTTTTGACTCTCGAATATATATCCGTTGATATCTTATATGCTTTTATATAGAGTGATATGGTTCTCGGTTGATTAACTGTGTCTAACTGTCTAGGATATATACTGGAGAGTCAAAACAAGGATAAGAATATTCTGTTGTCATAGCCCTAGTGATAACATACTACGAAAATTAAACTATTAGTGTATAGATAAGCTAATTTAATGTTCGTAGTATGTTACCACCTTTTTAGTAAATAGGATCTCCTGATCACCAGAGACGCAATGTAAAAAGAAAAATTAATATTTTTAAATGATGTCGCTTTTGCACTGTACGTGAAACTAAAATATACTTTCTTAGTCTTCCGAATAGTATCCAAGGGTAGTATCTGTTCTGTCTAAAGATAGTATCATGATATCATAGGGTTTTCGTTAGCACCGGGCGTCCATACAAGGAAAATATGTCACAGACTCTTATAAGAATATTGGAGATTAACCATAATAACCATATATATTCTGACACTACATTCACCAGATTAGTTTGATAAATACTTTTATAGTTTTAACAAAAGAGGTACAATTATATCGCGGGCTCTTCATTCATGCTGAACGTCTACAATACCAGGCAGCAATATATTACACATGGAAGATTCTTCTGTGGAATTTCCACAGGTATCGCTAGTATATATAATTATTCATGTATATTATCTTTTAAGCATTTTTTGAAATGTAAATATACATTTGATTGCAATTTTGTCAATATTCCTTTTTTTTTAAGTTCATAATCTATAGTTTTTTATTACTTAATTTCATTAGCATCACTGGATACAATTCTTCTATTTTTTTTATTTTATTTAAAAAAAACATTGAGGGCTTTAACCAGTTTGCAATATATTAGGTTGACTTTTGTACTACAGACTAGAAAAATCCATTTTATGGTTTAAACATTATTCAGTGCTTTGAATATTATTTCTTTTTTATTAGTTTTGTGTTTTTGTATGACATGTTTTTTTTTTTTATGTCGGGGTCTTTATATCCCACGATCGAAAATCTCTGATCGCACATGTGCCATTCCTCTGTGATTCTATGCCGATTGCCCTCAGAGGTTTCCTTTGTTCAGACTTCTCATGTATGGTGATTCTTGCTTGGAGTCCACAGTCTGGATTACATCTGCCTGCCATCAACTTCTCTTGAAAGATTTGTTAGAACTTTCCTTTCCAGAAAATTCTATTAAATCATAGAAGAAATAAAAACAATTGAGTCACTATGAACTGTTCTTCTCTTTATAAAATTTTATAAAAATTATATATGTAGTATTACAAATAAGGCTTATCCCTATAACCTCTGTCCCTACGCTTGCAATAATTTTAGTGGTGTTCATATTTATATATATATATATATATATATATATATATATATATATATATATAATATATATATATATCGTGGGTTGATAAACGATGTGCAATACAATTCTGTTTTTAACTTGAAAACTGTCACAGAAACGCATGGATGACTTAAAACTGCTTTTTCATCATCTTTAATGAATCAAGCATCAGTTTTTGAGATTCATGGAAAGCAGGGAGTCTGTGAGGCAGGTTGAGATGGGTAAGGAATCGATCCACAAGAGTTGATTGAACAAATACAGAAGTAAAGGGATAAGGACCACCATGTCTACAAATACAATAAGTGCACAGTTTGATGTCAGTGTGGGAACTGTACACAAAATTATTCGTGAGGAACTAAAAATGCGGAAGATTAGCACGAGTACATATGTCAACAATTCCATCCGTGTCAAATTCGGTTTGACTAAGATAGGAGTCAAAACAATTCCTCACCATAACTTGCTCTATGTGACTGTTTTTCAAGGACAATATTAGAAGTTGTCGTTATAAGACAATTAAGGAGATTAAAGAGTCTGTAACGAGAGTCATTGACACGCTCATACAACGCGACTTCCATGAGACATTCCATAAATTGTTGAAACGGTACAACAATGCATTGCAGGCGGAAGGGAATTACTTCGAAGGAGAAGAGTTTCATGCGTCTACTATCAATGAAAGTGTCCATACAAAAAGAAGTCTGTAAATCGTTACAAATTCATTGGTAAATAAATAGATGCAAACACACACGCTTGGTGATGATTTAATAAATCAAACCGAAAGTACCGTGACAAAATAGTCAATTTAAACATAATAAATCTCATTAGAAAAGAACTCCACACAATTTTATATGGTTTTTCTTTATATATATATATATATATATATATATATATATATATATATATATATAAGGAACTTTGTGTGTCGGTGTATCTGTGACTATGAGTTCAATCCTTATGGACTCGAAAACGGCTGGGTCAGTTTTGATAATAATAAAAATATGTGTATGTGAAACATTCGTTAGTCATCATTTAATCCTTGGCAAAGTCGGACCACTATGTATATATATATATATATATATATATATATATATATACATGTATATATATATACTAGCAGAGGTACCTGTCGTTGACTGAGTTCAAAAACAGCCTACAGAAAATGGACTGATTGATGAAAGTATGATATGTTATGAAAAGGAGGGGGTTGTAAAGAGATAGGTTTTGATACTTAAAAATTTTACCTTAAGCTAAATATGATGAAAGTGAAGATAATTTTCGCGAAAATATATTTTTATATCAACTGTGTTTCCATTCGTAGCCAAGAGTGACGAACAAAATCATGTTTCCTTACAAAGAGAAAATGTTTATATATATAATGATATAAATATACAAGAAATAAATGTTACCATAGTCAATAAAAGTTACGTTTATGGTAGAAAAGTTCATTGGTTTGTATTTTTAAGTAGTTTGTAAAAAAAATTTCTTTTTTTTTTAATTCACGAACAGGTTTTTAAAAAATCAAAATGGCAGCGACTTTAAAATGGAGAGCCCCGTTTTCAATTTAAAGGAGGGGCACCTGGGCAGTCTGTGTTAACAATTTAAGACAGTTCCATCAACGTAAGGAATATTTATAAACATATGTTAATGTTTTCCGTAATTTTGTGGTTGAGGAATATTCGATTATAGCATGTTTAGTTTATATCAAAATCCATTTAAGTAGTTATCGCCTCAAATTTCGTTTTACTTTCGGTTTGCTGAAATTATTTCAAGTAAAGAGCATTAAAAACTATTTCAAAATAAAAGAAAAACATGAACTGAATGTTTATTTACTATGGTAGCATTTATTTCTTGTATGTTTACTTTTTTCTGGTAGCCGTTTGTTGGATTTTCTGCTAAACACTTTTACTAAACAATATCGACGAAATATCGAAAAATAAAGAAACAAAAACAGTCCTGAAAAATAATGAAGCTTTGCTTACTTTAGTAAAATAATCCGAAACAGCAAAATGGGATATTAAAAAAGTAAACATGCAATTACTTTACGTTTTTTAAAGCAAAGAATCGATATAAATATGAATTAGAAGAAAACTGCGTCCTTTTCAAGCAGAACAGCTTCTTTTCAGTTTTACAGTATTGAACGGTGTAGTATTGCGTCGTCGGATTCAGGGTTGTGCTATTGTAATGTAAAGAACACGCGGAAAGGGTTGTAATCAACTGAATTCTTTCCAGTACACTGACAAAAAGCTTAAACAGATATATAAATAAAAATAAAAAGGTTATGTAAATATTTTTAAAAGGACACGTAATTACGTAGTACAGAATTTTTTCCTTCTTTTGACACGATAACAAGTAACGTTCTTATTTTTATTATTTATCTATTTTTTAAAGACTGCCACGTGCAAGTGGAGAAGGAAAAAAACAGAGTTATGCAAAGTTTGTGTCGAGAATTGCCTAAAGTTCCAACTATTTTTTGGGGGGGCTTTCACTTTAATAAGAACGTGAATTTATGAGGTAAATTTATTCGACACAATATGATTCAACTCAAAAAAATAAATAAAAGCTAACGTGAATTAAGATTAAAGTTAAGGTGTCATTGTGAACCCGCACCCCTTTTAAAAAACCTTGTTAAACTTTGTGACATATTTACATTCTATGGAGGTCAGGCGCGAACGAACACCCAATAATTTTATCATGCCATATTTCTTCAAACTGAAACATAATTATCAAAGTATACTTACGCAAATAGATATGAAAAGTCTTTATTAAAGTGTGTGCCATATTTACATGGAGTATAGGCGCGAACGCAGATCCCACAATTTTATTATATCCTCCCTTTTTAAGTTGAAACATACTTATCAAAGTATTTTTATGTATATCTATATCAAAAACCCTTGTAAACGTTTTTTTTTTCATTTTTATTTCCATACTTTGTGGGCCAGGCGCGAACGCAGACCCCACAATTTTTATGAACCAGATCAAACATACCCATTCCTGATCCTCGATATATCTTCTATCAATATATGTAATCAGTTTTTAAAATAGTCAACCATATAGGAGCCTATTCGTGACAAGACACACACATACACATACACACACACACATAGACGTTCAGCTTTATTATATATATATATATATATATATATATATGCGTTTCATTATAAAAATATATATTTTAATGTATATTTCAATAACATGTTTTCCAAAGTGTCACAATTAAGTACAATGACAATGCATTTACGCTTCCAGAACAGAATATTTTTATATCGGAAAAAGAGCCGATTGTCCATTGTTTAGAAATCTAGATATTAAAAATCTCAGTTAAATTAATGCACAATGCGAGTTAAATTATATTTTTTAAAAACAGATTAGAAAGAATTGAGGATTCTTTTGTTTGTCAAAAGTGCGTTTGGACAAACATATGTAAAGTCACGTGAAAATTAGTCACGTTAATTTTTATTTTATTTCGGACTATTAGTCTCATCTTATCTTTTTATTGGTGCACAACGTTTCGGCCAACTTCCTCTGGCCTTCGTCAGGTGGTAACCGCGACGGATAGGAACTTCGAATCTCCTAACTGCATTCTCAGCCATCACTGCCATCCGTAGTTGTTGTCGTCTCACCACATTTTTTACCAATTACCTCTGGCACGCTTTGGGTGGGATTGAAACCGCTATCTTCAGACAATGTTCATCTGGAACCGTAGAGATTCAACGTCTGACGAAGGCCAGAGGAAGTTGGCCGAAACGTTGTGCACCAATAAAAAAGATAAGATGAGACTAATAGTCCGAAATAAAATAAAAATTAACATACAATGCTCATCTCAAAAATAAAAAATTCCAATAAGGAATAATATATATAAAATTAGTCACGTTTGAAAAACTCACTTCTGGCGTCATAAACAAAGGAGATTTTTCAATATAGGAATCTGAAGGTTCGGAGTTAGAAGAGTTGGTTAGAAGAGTTAGAAGACAGAGTTGAAAGTGGACAGTTGATGAGAGATAGTCAGTTGAAGAAGAGAGTCCCTTAGAAGCGAAGGGTAGAAGATTAGACCATATAAATACACGTTTGAATTCCTGACGTCATCGACTAGCCGATCAGATGAATAAAAAATCACCATTTATGTTTGTAACTGTTGTTTCATGTCATCCTTCTTTACAACAAAAAGGTAAATGTGTTTTATCATCATCTATAACGAAGTTTGTGTAAACCCTTCCACGTAATATGCGTGCTCCCCACCATCATCATAAGTGAAGTATCTCCTCCTCTCTATATGTGTTACCAAGAATTATCCCAGTCTTATATAAATGTCCCTTCCATATTTATCATCAGAGTCGCGTCATGATGTTCAAAGAAATGTATAAATGTCTCCCTCATTATCGTCATCTGTTCTGAGTCCTCGTTAATATGTCTTCCAATATCTATGCAACAATCTGGTGCTAGGTAGGCTCATCATTGCTTAACTTCGGTGATCTGGTGGAAACCTGTGTGTCAACGTGATTATGCCGTAGGGAAAAATAAAGACTTTTATAAAGAAGATCATCTTCGAGACGGAAAAAAACATTCGAGATTACGTCAGAGGCTATGATGACATTTGAGAAGACGATCACGTGAGTGACGTCACAGCGGTAACGAGAGAATGAGGAAATAAATGTCGATGTACAACAAATAAAGCGAGTTGATGTTTCCTCTGCGACTGAGGCTACAACGTATTGGTTCTCGACCGTTTCAATACCGAATCAACGATGCATTTACATCACCTAGTTTTTTCTCTTGAATTTACAAAGGTAAAAAAATTCGTGGAAGCGAATAGAAATCATTAAAAGTCATAAGAGTAAATATCTTACTTGTTACATAATTTCCGTGTATCCTTCTTAATTAAAAACAAACTTTAGAATCTAGTCCACACGAGTAGATTTTTGTTTATATATCACTATATAGCGGGGCTCCGGCTGAAATAATCAGTTAATATTATGCTGATTTTTGTAATTAATGTTAAGCGGTATAATTTATTTTCCTCTGAAACTTAGCAAGGCTGTCACGGTTATATCTGAACAGTCGCCTTATATTATTTATAGAGATCGAACTTGTTGGGAAGAAAGGCAACAAAACACTTTTAACATTAATTTTAAATTTCTGCGCGTTGATCCTCTCTGGGAGACAGCGAGAAGGAAAGTAATTCCAAAGGCACATAGCCTTTAAATAAATATAGATAAATAATAATAGAATGTATTCCAACATTTAGAGACCTCTAAAATGAAAAGGTGTTTTGCAGCTAATCGGATCGATAGGAAGTATTTTTCTTTAGAAGGGTAAGTTCATCAGAGGACTTTCCGTGGAAGTACTTTTAAAATCGTGTGCTGGTATAGTGTACATTTTAAATAGATTATTTTAAATTCTTCTCTTGCTTTGCCCAACTGTTTAACGACAGATCAACCCTTTTCATCTATTTATTATCGAATGACAATAATTATTGTGCACATGTTCATAACTTTCCTAACAGTATTTTTTGTAAAAATGAGTCAGACCCGTTTTGAACTTGGCATAGCTACGGTCCAAATCCGTTCGAAATGCTAAATAGACATATTCCTAGCTCGACAGGATACACCATAAAGAAGGTTGAAAGTTACAAAGACCTAAACGACGGGTTAATAATACTCTTTTATAACATACTTCCTAACTCTAATTATGTATTGAGCATTATTGAAGTTATTACTGAAAATTTACGCATAAAATTATATCCTATCATATTAAGTTATGTGATTAAATAAAATTATATATATATGTATGTATGTATGCATACATATATGTATGTATGTATATATATATATATATATTTGTGTGTATATATATATGTGTGTGTGTGTGTGTGTGTGTGTGTGTGTAAAAATGCATTTTCGTATAAATAACTGAATTCGTTTAAAACGTATCGCAAAAACAAAAACAAATAAATAATATCTACGAAAATTGCGATGTATCCAAAGGGGTCGTGAGATATGGTCCGGTGGTAGAAGATTTCGAATCTCGCTAGATTCAGCCCCACCCCTGATTAGTCGTAGAAGACGAAACACGTTTCAGTGGATTATTATATTAAAAAAAAAACAATATATATATATATATACCGCTCCCCATTTGGGTGTACCAAATTGGTAAAAGGGGAAATTATTCCAAAATAGCATTTAGGTAAAAATGAACTTTCGCATAAATAATTGAATTCATTCAAAGCGTATCGTAAAAACAAAAACAAATAAAATAAGATCTCCCTCTCTCTTTCTCGCTCTCTTTCTCTCGCTCACTCTCTCTCTCTCTCTCTCTATATATATATATATATATATATATATATATAAGTGTTAGATAATTACATTGTTAAAAGTTAATTAGTTATTATCGATCTCTCTGTCTACCAATCTATTTACCTCTCTATTCAATGATATTCTTAAAATAGTTATTGGGAGTTATTTATTGTTTATAGAATAAAGAGTAGCAATGGGTTTTAGCTGAAGATGTTTACATAAATTAGATAGGTTAAGTAAACAAAATAATCTCGGGCAGGTAGACGAGGAAAGGTCAAACGCTTGAGCTACCTGTGCTTTTTGAATGACGACGTAACGGAATTAAGGTCAGAAGGTCGGGAAGTTTAGTCAGTCGCAGCGTGTTGGAGTTTGATCGCCGAGTTGAACAGACGTACTGCAAGCTAAGAAGCGATGCTGTGGAGAATAAACATATAGAGACGAAATGCAGACTCTTTGTGAAAACCATTTGAGACTCATAAAATAAATTTATATTTGAAAAATATAAAGTGTTGTTCTGTAGTTTCACAAAAGAAGGAAGAACAGAGGTCTCAATTGGTTTTGGTGTTGCTCATTTCATGTTTCATCACGGAGCTCAGCTGTAAAGATAGAAGGACTCTTGAAGAATGAAAGGAATGAAGCATATATTATTCTTCATATGAAAAAACGATACCTTTATGTAAATATGAATTGTAATATATACCGTGTAATAACTCTCTGATACATATGACACAGTTTATACGTAGATATCATATCCCCTGGCTGAACAATTATACATACAATTTATACATTTATAACGGGTGTTATAAGAACAATATCTTCTCCCATCACGCTATATAACATATAACTGTTTTGATATCAATCTCACCTCTCATTACAATATAACTGTTGAATATATCCCACCTCTCAATGTAACATATGACTGTTTTAATATCTCACCCACTATGTAATGTAACTGTTTTCGTGCCAATCCACCTCTCTCTCTCTCTCTCTCTCTCTATATATATATATATATATATATATATATATATATATATATATATATATATATTAGTGATGGGACGATTCCAATATTTTTCTCGATTCCGATACAATAACCGATTCTGAACTAAATTCCCGATTCCGATACAATTACCGATTCCGATTTCGATTCTTTCTAAATCTCTAATTATTTAACTATAAGATTGTTATTTCACCCGATTTTCGTGAAAACACATGCAGATATTTTTTAAACGTCAAAATACACTCGTGGAGTGTGATCTATCGATTTTAGCTTTACTTATATTATAAAATCAATGAATATTTATTATTTCATCATTATTACCAGCAATGGAAGATTTTACTTTAAACAATATCAAATAAAAAGGGGCAATTAAAAGAATAGTTTGGGCATCGGAAAATAGGCATCAATTTTTCCGATACCGATACCGATTCCGATGCCCCAAAATCTTCCGATTTTTCTGATTCCGATTAATCGTCCCAACACTTACCTATATATATATATATATATATATATATATATATATATATATATATATATATATACCTTATAGTATCGTGGCATACTTTCTAATCATACTGTGTGGTAATAATTCTCAATGTGTACTAAACCGATTCTAGTTTAATTACAATCTCCCCATTATCTCAATATTTCCCTGGCTAGCTCTCCTATTCTCTTTTAAGTTAAACATTCTAAGCATGATATCATAATATTTCACTCCTAATGTGCCTTTCGTTAAACGGCGCATCTCTTTATTTGTTAGCTTGCATCCTCTCTCCTCTTCTGATGACAAGCATTAGGCTTCGAAATGCTTTTATAACACCTACCTCGTTTTGCTGTATCTTCCTTACGGAACTTATAATTAAATTTATATGCAATAGTATATCCTTTTGCAGTGTGTATATTTTATGTCTAAGCTTGATCTCGAATGTTGAGTTTTCATTATTTCGATAAATATTCTCTCTATGTATGTAAAGAAACAAGAATACTTAGTGATTTACTTTCGCGTCACACAACCGGAATTTAAAACAGGATAAACTATGGTGTCTGCAGTCATGAGAACACATTTAGAAACGCCCCAAAAATCTATAAACGAAAAAATCATGTCAAGAATTAAATGAAAATAAGAAAAATTTAAAAAAAAAAACAAGCCTCTGGTTGGTAGGAATAATCGGATAACAACCACAATGCATTGCTTCGTTTTGCTTCAATTTCCAAACAAAAAATCCATTTAGTCGAATTTAGTTTCGTTTGAAAACAAAATTAATGATTGTTCAAATAGAATTTGTTTAACGTAAATATTGAGTTTTTATTTAATTCTTTTTTAATCGCGTCGTTTTCTTATTTTCTATGTCTTATTCGTGTTGTGCGTTATTCAAGTCTGTACTTATATGCTATAAATACACTAGTTGTGGTATCCGGTGCAGACAAATAAAACTTACGAATATATAAAAATACTGAAGTATAATCATTCAATTGATTGTATGTGTCTTTATATGACAATGGATTTTAATCAAGTAAATATATATATACATATATATATATATATATATATATATATATATATATATATATATATATATATATATATATAGTAAGTTATAAAATGTATATGGGGATTAAGCTACACTGAATATTCCGCGTTTCATTCACTCTAAGATTCTTCAGGCTTATGCGCATAAGCCTGAAGAATTATAGAATGGATGAAACGTG
This sequence comes from Euprymna scolopes, assembly GCF_053919585.1. Lineage (NCBI taxonomy): Eukaryota > Metazoa > Mollusca > Cephalopoda > Sepiida > Sepiolidae > Euprymna > Euprymna scolopes. Next base: position 42,875,307 of record NC_136498.1, on the reverse strand, counting down.
GAATATTCAGTGTAGCTTAATCGCTATATACATTTTATAACTTACTAACTAGCTCTACCTACGTATTGAGCACTTTTGAAGTAAATACTTAGTTTACGCATAAATCTATAGTTTCGTATATAAATTTATGTGAGTAAATTAAGTAGTTATATATATATATATATATATATATATATATATATATATATATATATATATATATATATATCGTTGACGTTGGGAGAACGCATATTCAGAGTGAAACGATCAAATTGTCGCCTTAGAAAAGACGACATAATTTAATTTCCTTTTGATAAAAACCGGTTTTATTTTTTATTTATTTTTTTTTGTTGTTGTTGAAGGCCATCTACTAGTTGGCCAGTTGTGTACAAATCTCAAGAGCGATAGGAGCTACTATCTTGTCTGAAAGTGACAAAATGTTCAACAAGCGAAATCGGAGATGCGCTGTTGTACAACTCATGCTCTCTACTGATCCAAGTTATGACAACAGGACCGTTTCTAGCTCCCTCAAAATGCATCGCTGGATTGTCACGAATAAAGGGACGTGCCCAGGTTATGAAAGAAAAGTTTTCGGTCATGCTAATGGTCTTTGATATGGTTTTAAGTGAGAGCCATATCATGCCACCTCACATCTTCGAAGTTGGCTTGAAAGTCAATAACAATGTGTACCTGGATATGTTGAAGAGCGTGGTAGTGCCCTGGTGCAATCAGGTGGCTGTTGTCAGACCCTGGGTGTGGCCGCAGAACTCAGCGCCGGCCCACAATCGAAAGAAACACAGATTTGCCTTCAGAATGAATGCTACGACTTTGTACCCTTCTCTTACTGGGCTCCCTCCTCCTTCGACCTGAACCAGCTGAACTACTTTGTTTGGTCACACGTCCAGAACATCACAAGCATGACATTCCACAAAACCAAAGCAAGCCTGATCGCTGCCACCGCCGAGTATTCTCCAAGCTGCCACAGGTGCTTCCGGGCCCGTATCAGAGCGTTGATTGAGGCTGAAGGCGGCTACATTGAATAGATGTCAGCTTTACTACATAACACAGTTACCTTGATTGATTTTTTCAAGAAAAATTTTAAAACAAGGCTGTAGTGTTGTTTTTTTAGGGTGACAATTTTATCGTTCTCATCAAGTATACATTTTGCTCATTAGAATTAGTAAACTCCACCTACAAAGGGTTTTAGGTGATCCACGAGGCGCAACTTCATGTCACAAACACTTCAAATGTCACCAGTCGCTGCGTCAAGCATGTGCTTTACATGCAAGTTCAGAAGGGCATCATTCAAAGGGCAAATTGCCGGTACACCATTACGTAGAGTACCGCCGTCTCGCCTACCCGCCAGGCGAGATTATTCAGTGGTGCATATTCCCCAGTGAATTATACGCACCCCCAGGTACCAACCTGGAAATTTCTTCGATTCAGCACGGTACATACAGCGTTTAGCTTTCTCAAGTGGTCACCCATCTAGTACTGGTATATATATATATATATATATATATATATATATATATATATATATATATATATATATATATATATAATATGAATCACACAGGTAAGAAATTCATTTTTATAGTATGAAAAGGTTAGTAATTGCAATTAAGAATAGAAAACTGGATCAAATGTTTGTAACATGCCTTCTTCCTAAGATTAAGGGTGGTGGTGTTTGGTCAACACTGCTGGGGAGCCATGATGTAATATACTGTTTTGTTTTTAAATCCCCGAAACAGTGTTTCATGGTAAACAACTGATGATCCCTTGAAAAATAAATTATTGGTACTATAGTAAATTCGAGAGTGAGTTGATGCAGTGATTGACGGTGATTAAATAACTTACTGATTAGATGGTTTTCTAACGAATGATAAAAAATATTTTTTGTATAGTTTTAAAGGTTAAAAACTTCAAAGACTATAGACTATAAATATACACACACTATCAGGCAGACAAGACGGGATAGAATCATGCTTAGCAAATGTTTCACACTCCAATATTTTTTTATCGAAAGCGGTGAAATCGCCTGGATTTCAATCAAATCGATTGATTACTTACTCTAGCCCGGGACCCATAGCTAGACACTTGGAGGAAGCGTCACATGCCTCTATATTCATTGTTGTCTACATTGCACTGTAGAGAACCTACCGTTGATTTTTATGAAATTATTTTATCTATAACAGCTTGAATTAAAATTTTAAAAGCAAAAGTCAAGTATCATGATTCAGTTGTTCTCTAAACAGAAACATAATTTTTGAACATGCCCCTGTCATATCAAAGAACGTACTGTTGATTTTATATCCCCGGCATAATTGGTTGTTCGGTGATAATGGTTTGAACTTACGTTTAAAATAATAAAGTGAAGTATTATGTTGCAGTTGTGATTTAAACAGAAACATTCGGTTTGAGCCTGCACCTGTCATATCAAAGAATCTAATGTTGAGTTTATATGTCCGACGTTTTCTCCTTGTGTAGTAATAAAACCTTTCAAATGCACTTGTGATATTAGACTGTCTAAGGTGGTAACTTTGGTCAAAATCGCTCATTCCTTCTTTCATCAGATTGTTTCGATAATTCATTAACGACACTTATCGAAGACATTTCGATACAAAGCCTAAGAACACTGCCATATATATAAAGTACATTTTTGTAAAAAAAAATTCAAAATCGGGCGAGCTATGGCGGTGTCAGTAGGGGACGAATTCGCATATACACACACAAATATCCTTTTATATATATATGTGTGTGTGTGTGTGTGTGTGTGTGTGTGTGTGTGTGTGTGTGTACGTGTGTGTGTGTGTGTGTGTGTGTGTGTGTGTGTGTGTGTACGTGTGTGTGTGTGTGGGGGGGTGCTTCGTTGTATTACTAGGTTTAAGTGTGACTGGATAAGCAAGTATATCCCTGACAAGAATTGAAAGCCCAAATGCCAAATCACTTTCATGTCTGTCCAGAGTTGTTTGCTTCCCCAGACCACGTGGTGTCATTTTTTTTTTCTTGACGCGCAAGATCGCAAACACTTCCAAACACTTCCTAATTTTCATATGTGCTTTTTTCGGCAACTGCAGCTAATATATTCGCAAGCCAGCTATATTAAAGCTCCTGCTGATATTTTCCCACGGACTCACACGAGCCCTGTTACGTGGGTGCGTGTTATTTTGGTCAAATATAATTTTTCGATTACATTATGCTATTTATGTATACTATTTTTTTTGTTTAGAAGCATATTGAATGTTAAATATGAAAACAGAGCATATATAAAAAGAATAAATGTATAGTCACATTTCAATATCAAAATATTAATTTTTATGCTAAACAGTTCCTCTAGCATGTTTGAATTTCGGTACATTTCATTATGCAGAAGCAAGCGGTTATTATTATGTCAATACCAGCTTTTTACTTGAAATACTCTTCAGAAAAATTAGAAATTTATTGTTTAGATAGAAAAAGTGCATGAGAATATAATGTAGCAAAATACAATCAATATCGTGGATCTGTAAATGTAACTACAGTATTCTTATATATATATATAACTTAAAAACTATACATGAAAAATTTTTCCTACGTTGAAAAATTATTTTACCAGTAAGTAATTTAGTTTCCTGTTATCCTGGAATTAATTTACTTTCACGAATTCAAAATAGCCATAATGTTATATAAGAAATCATCAGTTGTTTACCATGAAATATTGTCTCGGAGATTTACAAATAATACAGTCTTCAATCTATGGTCCCCCCTCGCCAAACTTTCACAAGAAACACTCGTCTAGCTGAAAACACTATCAATAATTCACCCACTCTTTATCTGTGCCTAAACCTAAACGTAGATTCCATGATCAAAGCTTCTTTCTTAGAACTACACGCCTGTGGAATTGTCTTCCGTTTTCCTGCTTTCCAGCTGTCTATAATATGGTTGTCTTCAAGTCGAACGTGAACAAGTTTCTGATGAGGCGTTACATTTAAGTTAACAAATTTACCGAACTTCCATTACTATCGATTACTACATTGTCCTTTTGACTGCTGTAAACTGTTTAACCCTTATCCTTGAGTGGCCTCTCGGCCTTGATAAGTAGTGAGGCCTATGTAAAAAAAAAATATATATATATATATAATACTATCGCTCCAAGCGGTGTAAATCAAAAACAGCCTCCATTAAACAAGAAAGTAAAAAGTTCCGGGATATTAAATCTAGGTTTTGATCCGCATTAATAAATCTCACCTATCCCTGTTATATACATATATATATATATATATATATATATATATATATATATATATATATATTTATTTATTTATGTGTGTGTGTGAAACAGTGTATTTTATAATAATGCATAACCGACTCCTAAGACTAGAAAAGTTGTCTTTAACAGTAAAACAACAGCAACAATATATATATGTGTGTGTGTGTGTGTGTGTGTGTGTGTGTGTGTGTGTGTGTGTGTGTGTGTGTGCAAGGACGAGAATATATTTATATAAGTAAGAAGTTGTGTGGGAAGACATTTCTCAAAATATATACATGAAAGTGCATGCGTGAATCGTTCACATGACAAATTACTTATGTTAGAAAAAAGTATATTTGAAAACACTTTCTAAAGATCGTGTAACCTTGGCCTAATGAATATCGTACTTTACTCATTGTCTTTAGGTTTTGGTTTCGATCACAGCAAGAGTATTTTTATGTACAAAAAGTGAACATTTTACAAAAAAAAACATAATACTCGCGCGCATGTACATGTCTTAATTTCTGCATGAATTAAAATATAATGTTTACACGTATTTTACGCCCGCGCAACGCCAGACAACCTGCTAGTATATATATATATATATATATATATATATATATATATATATATATATATATATATTAGCGAGTTCATATTATGTTCCAGTATGTATAGTAAGTCGCTGTGTGACCAACTACATTTGACGTGTGTACGTTATCCTCGTGCACATGATGACATTAGTACAAATTAAAAACGGTGAATTATTATGAAACTTCGATTAACGAACCGTATATAAAACATTTCAGTATCCCCCTTTTCTCGTACTGAGCCTTTATGTTAGGTCTATCCGCTTCGATGAATAGTGTTTCGAGAATAAAGAGGCTAAAATTGCAGTTGAAAACAGAGGTTGGGAGCTTTTTGTGTTCGCATATTGCGGAAGTCTGTTTTAAAAATTTGATGTTATTACTTATGTTATTGTTATTCCTAATCGCGCTATCGGGTACAGAGAGGTGGCATATTGAGCAGCGAGAGATAATTGTCCGGATTATGTCAATATATGTATTACAGATACATTCTTTCACTGCGGATTTAAATATATTTATGGAATTTTTAGTTTTTAGTAGATTACTAGCATTTCAGCGCGACGTTGCCCGGGTGTTTGGAGGTGTATGTTGAGCAAACAAAAAAAAAGCAGTCAATTTTTTTTTTAACTTTGACCCCTGTTATGACCCGTTAACATTTATTGTTTTGGGTTCAAATCATATTATTCAGTTAGATCCATGTGCAAGGAATCTATATCTAAAATTTCAAGTGTTTAGACCCACAATTGGCGGAGGAGTTTGGTAGAGTTCTCAATGGTTAAATCTTTGAGTTTTTACCCCTTAAAAGCCAAAATTTTGTCCGAAAATCGATCACTAAGATTCTCCCAAATCTCAGTACCCTGTATATAAAATGTCGAGTCTGAAGACTGAAAATTGACAGAGTTATTGCGTAGAGAAATGTACACACACACGCATACACACACAAACGTTCACTTTTATATATATAGATAGATTTCTGGATGCCGGTTTTTTGGTATTAGTAAATTATCTAATTTAGATGTTAATATGTAATGAATCGGAGTTTCAAATTGATGTTTATAGAAGATAAAAGTCGTTTCGTCTACTTTATAATCGGGTGCATTTGAGTATAAAATAAATTGACATTATTATTCTTGGCGTTAGCATTTATATCATGTCGGATACAAGAATGTTTATTCTGCTGGTTGACGATGTGATTTGGGAAGTTATAGTTAATTAAGTTTCGTTTACTGTCGTATGGCATTAGAGGATGAACTGCGTTTGGCCCTATATATGAGACTTTAAACTGTGGTTATTTACTACGTGTATGAGCATGTGCTTGAAAGTTAAGTAAACATGAATTTTGACTTGTACATTTTCCTATATGGGAAAGTATTTAACTGATCTATATCAGCGTCTTGTTCTATATTTCTAATGGTAAATAAACGTACTTTCCGTTAGTAAGAGAATATCATCAACGTACCTAACATACTGAGTCAGTTGACCTTTACATACGCAAATTAATTACTCACTGCTGCAAATTAGTTAGAAATATAAAAGTTTTCCCTGACGATTTTCCCTGGAAAACGGTTGTCTTACGTGCAAATTATCTAATACGCGTTGAAATGAGCAAGTGTTTATCCTATCTCTATTGCTAGCACAGTATAAAAGATTTTTAATCAACTATTTTCCCAAGCTTACAAATTAATTTCGGTTGACACTGTTTAATAATATCTGCTATGCTAAACTCTCGCACGTATCTCATCTGAAACTAAATTAAAAGATGATGATTAAAATGGAGTAAATAATTGGAATAAAACTGTTTTGAGATTATAAACAGAAAAAAAAGTTTAAACTATGAATAAAATTAGCAACGAAAGAATACCTTTGTTATCGGTTTATTTTTTAATTGTACATAAAAAGGAAACACACGAAAAACAAAAACATAATGAAAACGCGTAATTATTGTTTCTAATATCTTGCAAATCTTACAGACAATCAAAAAAACACACAAAAATAATATCAGATCGAAACGAAATGAAACAGAAGGTCGTCAACATTTGTCGACATATTATTTTATTATTAATCACGTAAAGAAAATCTTTAAAAAGAAAAATCCAAATTCTACGTTTTTCGCATTGTTTCTTTTGTTTTCATTGACAATGCTTTCCAATTATGGTTTAGAAAAGCGATTCCATTCATTCTTTTAGATTATTTCTTTATTTTTTCTCACACCTTCATTTGTTTGTTTATCAAAATTCTTGGAATAATTTAAAAATCCACAAATAAGAAACACAGAAACACACTTTTAACAACGCTTTAATATTATTGATCGTTTATTACTCCATGTTGTATCACGTTCAGGCATACTAATCAAAAACTGACCAATCAGAATGCGCCATTTAGTTTTCTTCTTCTTACTGACGTCAACGCGCTTACAATGCTTTGCGTCAATGATGCGTCTTATTATAAATAACATTGTGCTTCTGGATTTCAACATAAAACTAATATTTCTCAAAGTTTTTAATGGACTTATCCAGAATACACACCGTGCTATTTTTAGATAATATTTACAAGTTAAATTTATTTTTTATAGTATATCTATTGTTGATTAAATTATAAAATCATAGTACAGAATAGTTAAAGCAAAACGCACCTATGTTCAGAATGTGAGTCTAAATAACAATGTTATTATTTAAGCACAGTACTTATTCTGCATAAATGTTGTTTCAAATTCATTTAATTATTTCTTCTCTCGTGTGTAGTTCACGAAAATACAAGCGGATCAGAACTAAACTCTTCATTCAACATTGTAAATACGTGGAATGAATATATTTTTTATTATTAAAATTTATTTGGATTTATACCTTCTCTTTCATGGACAGTTTTCTTGTTAGACGATCACTATGTTTCTGCTGATCGTGACTGGATTAATTATTTCTTTGGCGAAGATTCTCTAACCGGATCCGTGATGCCATTTTATTTTGGTTAGAACGTTTGTTTTTTTTTTCTATTTCAAGAATGGCTTTATACCAAAGATTGTTCCTTTCAATTTGGAAGCTATACATACACCTAAAAGAGCGGACTTTGAATAGAATTGCAGCTTCATCACGCTCATCAAGGTGTATTTGAAATATTCATATTCACGTCATTTTATACCATTTGTAATTATCTATGTTAAGATGGTTCTCTTAAAGGAAACAAGACTAAGCGATATTTGGTTATAGTCTTTTGTTTGTTTTTGTTTTACGGCATATCAACCCTTTTCAGGTTATTTAATCCAGTGATTTTGAAGAAAAAAATTTTAATAGAATATATTTGTTGTTTTCAAGTCGGTTTCTATTCAACCCATAGTTGGGACCCTAACAGGTACTACCACTCCGGGTCAGAGTGACCCTGGGAGCAATGGCAATTAAAGGGTGGCTCCACACTCCCCAAAGCCCACGAGCTGGTGTCTCACCATCGGATATAGTTTAAGGTCATATCCAGGACCTGCGTTATAGTCTACTAAATTAATGCGCGTCACTGGGCAACGTTACTCACGCTAAACGTGTCTTGTGCCATTCACTATGCCCTAAGAAAATAATAAATCACCTTAAAGTATATAATCCTAAAGTAGTCCACCAAACCAAGAGCGCTATACGGGAAATCTGATAGCGCTTAACTTTCATAATTAATGGCAAATCACTTAATCATTGGTCACCCTTCCCTACAGCAACGCCATTCTAGCTGTCTCCTATGTCGTCAGTGTGCCTGGTCTGACGCTACAAGCGGAAATGGCTTCAATATTTTACCATGACTCTCCCGTAACCGAAGAACTACCGTCCATAACGATTTACAACCGATATCTGGCACTGGATCAAGACCAACAACTGATATTTACGACCAGATCGACAGACGGTGTGCCTATCAGCTTACTTCAGACATTTGCCTGAAAAAGAGGGCGTGCATGCTGTTATCACTTGACGAATATAAACTCAGATCATTACGTAATATAGCCAATATATGCGTTCTTTGGTCGCAAAGAATAAATAGGTTGAACGAAATAATATAATCCAAACTAAACGTATTAATAGAAGGCTTGAATCTATTCATTCATTTCTCTCTTTTTCTGTCTAGCTTACCTTCCCTCTCTCTCTCCCTCTCTCCCTCTCTCCCTCTCTCTCTCTCTCTCTCTCTCTCTCTCTAAGTTGAGTTTATCCTCGCTCTGATATTGATATTAAGAGCCTACTTTTTTCTATTTGAAAATTATTAAAACAAACTTTTTAATGTATTCAGTCATGGATACGCGGGCAGCAGCATAAAGGTTAACTAATTTGTATAATCCTTTGAAAATCGAACTTAATTGAATAGTAATTTATTTTGATGGTTTCTTTATATATTATTGTTTTGCATTTAACGATTCTGTGATGAATAGTTCCTCATTCGTCATAATTGCGCAGAATTTAAACTGAAAACATTGAAGTAAACACTTTAGTATATATATATATATATATATATATATATATATATATATATATATATATATATATATATATAGTCATTCACATAAAGTGCTGTTTCGCTGTTTCACAGCTCATCAGTGCGGCTAGACAAGACACGACCTTAAGCCAGGACCGAAAACAAAAGTCGGAGCTTTGAACCGTTGCGCTATACGGCTGTTATATATATATATATATATATATATATATATATATATATATATATATATATATATATATATATATATCTGTATATATATGTATTTATGTTTTTGTATATATAGGTATATATATATGTATGTTCATGTATATATATGTATATATATGTATGTATATGCATTATACATATGTATGTATATGTATGTTTATATATGTATATATATATATGTATGTATATATGTATATATGTATACATATGCTAAGGGCGAATAAACCCTTTTTCGGGGTCAACGGCCAACTAGCACCGTGTGTGTTTGTGTGTATGTATGTGTGTGTTGGGGTGGCGAGGGCTCCCGTAAGCCGTAGTGAAGGCAACTTTTCTAGGAGAAGCTAATCTCTGATTTAAAAAAACCATAAAACGGGAGACCCGTGCTCGCATTAAGCTGGTCTGCAGTTTAATTTGTTGCTGGCTATCTTGTTCTTGCTTGTTGCTGGATCTCAACATTTTGAACCGAGAGAGAGACTTAGCTGTCGTACCAAGCTAAGACTCTGTAACATCATCTATAAATACTCCCTCAAGCATTTGTCTATAAAAATGGTCCCGTGGCGATGGAAAAGCTGTGACGCGTGGAGGCTTTAAATGCTTGAAGCATGTAATAATTGATCTCAACGACCGTCTTCAGTGTCATGCCTGCTTGAGCGTATGAATTCACCGGTAGGACTAAAATAAAAGTCATTTTTGGGCTCCTGAACTTTAAGTGTCTGAGGGAGTGGCACTCGTCTTACAAGACGTTGCAATCATTATATTATACATATGCATATATAGATATATATGTATATATATGGTTATATATATGTATGCATATAAGTATATATATGCATATATATATGTGTGCGTAAATATGCATGTTTGTATATGTGTGTATATATATGTATATACATATAATATGTATATATATGTATATGTATGTATATATATGTATGTATGTGTATGTATATGTGTATGTATATATATGTATATATATACATATATATATATATGTTTACATATATATATATATATATATATATATATATATATATATATATATATATACAGTGATGATCATATTTATTGGCACGGTAAAATAAAAGTTAAATTTTGTCTAATAAATTCTAAAAAAGGGATTAAATTAAAGAAAATAACAAAGTATATTATGTATTTTTAACTGGCCTTTCCGATGCAGCAATCGGATTTTAGAAAAAATAAATAACAAAGGAACAACAAACATAATTGCAAAAAACCCTTGTTCAAAATTATTGGCACGATTTATTTAATAATCAATTGTATAGCCTTTGGCCTTGATTACCTTCCTCAGTCGCTTTTCATAGTTTACAACCAAGTTGTTGCACTTTTTAGTAGTAATTTTAGCCCACTCTTCCTGACAATAATCCTCCAATTGAATAAGATTCTTAGGCTTCCTTTGCATTACCCTCAATTTTAATGTTCTCCATAAATTTTCAATTTGATTAAGGTCTGGGCTTTGTTATGGCCACTCCAAAACATTAATATGATTGTCCTCAAGCCATTTCTTAGTCAGTTTAGCCGAATGCTTTGGGTCATTATCTTGCATGAACCACCAACGACAACCAAGTGAGAGCTCTTTAGCAGAGTCTTTCAGGTTTTCATCCAATATTTTAACATAATCTTCCTTTTTTATGCTACCTGTGACCTTAACAAGTCGCCCTGGTCCAGAGGCAGCAAAGGATCCCCAAAACATCAAACTGCCTCCACCGTGCTTCACTGTGGGTATGGTGTTCTTAGGCAGGAAAGCTTCGCCAGATTTTCTGTAAATATAAGACACTTTATTATGGCCAAATAACTCTATTTTCGTTTCGTCAGTCCATAGAACACGTTTCCAGAATGCAACATCTTTATCAATATGACGTTTTGCAAAGGCTAGCCTTGCTTTCAGGTGCATAGGCTTCAATAAGGGAGTCTTTCTCGGACGACATGCTTTTAAACCAGCTCTCTTCAAAACTCTACCAACTGTATGTCGAGATACATTCACTCCAGAGGTGTTCTGTTCATCAACAATCTCCCCAACAGGGATCCTTGGGTTTTGTTTTACTTGTCGAACAATTTTCCGTTCATCTCTTGGGGAAAGAATCCTTTTTCTCCCTCTACCCTCTAAACTCATAACGTGGCCTTGCGATTTGAACTTGTTTATTATGGCTCTAACAGTGGATTTGGGAAGGTTTAGCTTCTTTGAAATCTTATCATAGCCCTCCCCATTGGTATGGCATGCTACAACAAGCTTCCTGACGTCTTCGCTGTGTTCCTTAGTTTTAACCATGGCGATTGAAAATTATAATTACGTCACTTATAATAGTTTAAATAAATCGCTATCTAAAAATTATCTGAAAAAAATTATTCACTGAATTAGCGTTAAACAAGCATAATATGGCTATAAAAAAGTTCAGAAAGCACGTAAACCGGAAATTGATTGATATTATAGTGATACTAAAAGAAAAACAAAGCCGTGCCAATAATTTTGAACAAGGGTTTTTTTGCAATTATGTTTGTTGTTCCTTTGTTATTTATTTTTTCTAAAATCCGATTGCTGCATCGGAAAGGCCAGTTAAAAATACATAATATACTTTGTTATTTTCTTTAATTTAATCCCTTTTTTAGAATTTATTAGACAAAATTTAACTTTTATTTTACCGTGCCAATAAATATGATCATCACTGTATATGTTTATATATATATATATATATATATATATATATATATATATATATATATATATATATATACAGGTGACTTAGTCGGTGTGTGTGCTACAAGTCTCTATGAAACTCATCTCTGAATACTTGGTCTACAGAGTTGAAATTATATATATACATATATATATATACATATATATATATATATATATATATATACCGTAGCGTCTAATACTAAGGGGAAAAATTTAAAACCTAATATTCGTTCGAAATAACAACTGTGAAAAGACGAAATGTTGACAAATGGTAGTCGTTATCATCCATAATAACATACTAGAATTTGAATCATTTGCAATGGATAGAAAAAGAATTATAACAATTTTTATTTATTTTCAAAATAGGAACGTCTCGAAGTATATATATATATATATATATATATATATATATATATATATATATATATATATATATATATATATTGGAGTCCCGACGAGCGGATGTTAAAGCACTGCAACACCTTTGAAGCAATTCCTGCAGCCGCGCTGGTTTGGACATATTGGCTTGCCTTTCCGTCGGGCATTGTCTGCAACATTGAGAGACACTGGTAACTTGCCAAACCTAGGTCTCAATGTCACCGTCTAAGGCTTGAATCTGTAGAAACAACTCCATCGTCCACTGTATATTCACTGCCGACGTTTCCTTGCATCAGATGCAGAAGGCCATTGTCTAACGAGCCGAAAGGTTGTCATCATCATTATCATATATCCTCCTATTATAAATTTTCGGACTGTGTGTGTTTGTATGTGTGTGTATGTGTGTGTGTGTGACGTGGTTTGTCTCAGCCTACAAGCAACCCACTCAGGTAAGTTAGGAACCGAAATGAAGCTTATGACCTAGCGGCTGTTTCAGTGATATTTATATCCATGTTTTGTGTATGGAAATGCAAAAAAAAAATGAAAAAAATAACGATTTACTAAACAACGTTTTATTTACTGGATACTTTTCCGCTATTCACCGGAAGTTATTATCGCCCTTAGTTAAATCGATTTACTGTGTGAGAGAGAGAGAGAGAGAGAGAGAGAGAGAGAGAGAGAGAGATGGGTGAGAGAGAGTGAGAGAGAGAGATGCGGTTCGAAATTAAGTTTATGACCCAGCGGATGTTTTAGTGATATTTATATCTATGTTTGGTGTATGAGATTTAAAAAAAAATGAAAAAAAATAACGATTTACTAAACAACCTATAATTTACTGGATATTTTTCCGGTACAAGGACTCAAGTTTGCCCAGCTGGGCAAATATGGTTCTTGTATATTTAAATTTATGTATATGTATTTGTGGTAAACCACTGATGATCTCTTGAATTAATATTAGGACTAGTGTGGATTCGAGAAAGCAAGTTGATGCATTAATTGCAGGGGATTAAATGATTTACTGATTTAATAGTTTTTCAACGAATAATAAAAATATAAAAATTAAGCAAGTTTTTTTTTGTAGTGTTAAAGGTTAAAAACCTTTCAAGACTATGTATATGTGTGTGTGTGTCTGTGTGTATGTGTTTGTGTATGTGTGTATGTATATAAACTAGCATGCCGCCTGGCATTGCTTGGTCGTAAAATACACTTAAATATAGCATTTTGATTAATGTAGATATCGTATTTTTATTATACTAGCCGTTCAGCCCGGCTTTCCTCGGCCCCATGTACTGTCAGAGTTTTCAAGGTTTAATCGTTGAACTTTGATCCCTTGACAGCCAGATTTCTGGCTGAAAACCGATTAAAAAGATTTTCCCAAATCTCAATACCCCTTATGTCAAATCTCAAGTCTGTAGAATGAAAATTAACAGATTAGTTTAGTAGGGAAATGTAAACACACAGATATACACACAGACAAATACACTTTTATAGTGATGATTTAAAAAGTTAAAAACAAAATACATGTGCGCCCCCACCGAGAATCGAAACCAAAATGTTTAGTTTACGATTTACTTTTTCCTTTGACGTTAATGCCTGAGCTATAAGATACATTTCCTTCAAGGCTTAAAATTAAAACATGAACTAATAGCTATTAGGTTACGCATACATATTCGCAATGCCGTCGTTCGACCTTCACCTAACAAATTCCAATTTTTTTAAGTTTCACACTTTTGCGCCGATTTTCAACGGCTAAAACCCAATTATAAAGTTTCACATGGGTTCGAATACCCTATATAAAAAAAACTCGATATATTATGCGACATGTCTGTAGACCTAAAGCTGACAGAGGAGTTTTGTAGGCAAAATTTTTAAACAAATATATATACGCATACATAATATATATAGAAAGAGTTTTTTTACGCAAATATTACGCAAGTATAAATTATGTAGAATTGCTACATGAATATAATGGCACGTAATAGTTAACTAAAGATGATCATCCCATCACAAAACCGAAAAAACTAATAGGGAATTTATTGTAATGAATGTTTAAAAGAATATGCAAATTAACTAGATTTTTGCAGATGAATGCAATTCCACGACCCCTACATGACAATGTTGTATTTTCTTTTTATATAAATTGAAAAAGGATTTTTAACATGAATACCAATACACAAAAAAAAACAAATTTATTTGTTTTGAAAATAATAAATAAATAAAGCTATTATTTGTTTACGTCCAAATAAAAGTATGGGCGATTTCCTAAGAAACAAGATCTTCAAGGTGAAGACGCTATGAAACCTGTGAGCAAAAATTGCTGCCGGAACAAACATACAACGTTGAGCTTTCTATGAACTTTTTTCTTTTATTGCATTGTCATGCATTTGTTTCTAGCTAAGCGAGGAATTTCTCATTTTAATGGAGATTATATGTCTAAAAAGAGCCGATATTGAAAAAATAGTAACCGCTTATCTCTGCATAAAAAATGGATTTGTAAAAAAATTGTACCGTAGTTTTTTCATGCTGGAGGAGCTATTTTGCACAAAAAACAAATATTTGGATCTTGGAATGTAAATATACTCTTATTCTTTTATATGTGCTCTGTTGTTTTATTAAACATACATTGAGCTTTTTAACAAAATTTATTGGCATACACAAAGTGTGAAATATAATTGTAGAAAATATTTTACCAAAGGAACACGTATATATGTGTGTGTGTTTGGGCAGTCGGGTTTCGATCATGGCTTCAGGTAGTTGCCTGTCTAGCCGCACTAATGAGCTGCGAAACAGCGAAACAGTACTGTATGTGGATGACTATAATTCTCTCTATTTTGGGTTAAGTATATTGGGAAGTGATATACAAACTGCCATCAGCGTATTAAGCGACGCTCTTTGTGTAAACAAATCAAGCGGAGGCATTTGGATGATGTCAAAACATCGTTAATTCATTACCCACACAGCATCAGCCGTATAGCACAATGGTGAAAAGCCTTGACTGTCACTTGGGCGGTCGGATTACGATCCAGGCTTGAGGCACTTGACTGTCTAGCCACACTGATGAGCTGTGAAACAGAGAAACAGTACTGTATGTGGATGAGTGTATATATATATATATATATAATTTAATTATTATAGTAAAAAATAATTATGACAGCCCCTTTAAGAAACTCGTTTCTTATCGTTGAACACTTTCAGTTGAATTAAAGTCGATCTATTTAGCTCTTATGCAAAGATCATCGTATTACGATTAGATCACTGTGTGACTGACGTAAATGAACATTTAAAAAATTAAGATGTTTAAATTCAACGTTATTTATCGCGGTTAATGGTAGCCGATTGGATACGGTCTTTGTTAATCGAGCTCATGTTGCCGAGTTCGAATCTGTCGACTGGTGTTAATCGTGACACCCTGCATTGAAGATTCCCGAAAGGATGAAACACTAGTGTCTGTAGGTATTTAATTATTATAGTAAAGAAATAATTATATATATATATATATATAACTACTTAATTTACTCACATAAAATTAATATACGAAAGTATAGATTTATGCGTAAACTTTAAGTATTTACTTCAAAAGTGCTCAATACATAGGTAGAGCTAGTTAGTAATTTATAAAATATATATGGCGATTAAGCTACACTGAATATTCGGTGTTTCATCCACTCTAGGATTCCTCAGGCTTATGCTCGTAAGCCTGGGGAGTCCTAGAGTGGATGAAACGCCGAATATTCAGTGTAGCTTAATCGCCATATATATTATATATATATATATATATATATATATATATATATATATATATATATATATATATATATATATATACACTCATCGAATGTATGTTTCAGGAAATGTATCAGCAATAAATATGTAATTAACTAACGGGGAATGCACCCGGCTTTATCCGGTCGTAAAATACGCTTAAATATAATTTTCTTATTAGTTCAGATTTCGTATGTATTATTATTTCAGAAGTCCTGATTTCAAAAGTTAAAAATGAGTTGGGTACCATCAGTTACAATCGAAACTAAAACTGTAGCATTCAAAGCTGATTAAGTTACCACTGTATAAACGTGACACGCATATGAACTGATTAAAAATTAAAAATAAACTAAGATGAATGTATAAAATGTATAACTATTTTTTCTTCAATTTTGACACATTTCTGGCCTCTTAAAGACTATTTTACTCGGCTAACGACCCATAAAAAAAACGGTCCGTATAAAATTCAAATCATTTGAAGCCCCTAGAACCGCTCTGCGACTTTTAGTTTCGGGGGAGATAGAGTTTGAAAATATATGAGACAGAGATATAAACATCTTTTATATATATTAGATTTTAAAGGTTTTCTATATATAACATAATCATCTTGACACACCCGGTTTCGTTCACACACTGGAGTAAAACCACAATGAGCCTGGTCAACACCAGATTTATGATCATTTAAGAACACTAGGAGCTGTATCTATTGCGACGTGTTTAGAATTTTTCAGGTTAGTATCTGGAGGCGCGTTTAAAACAACTAAAAGAGATGCACATTCAATCTTTGTTAAGGCATGTATGTAGTAGAATCAAAACTCTCGTATAAAACATTATGTCTTCCGTTTTTTTTTCTGTTTTATGGCAATCATTAACACGGACTGGGGTTATCAGTGGTTCAAAAAGATGTGGATGATCCTACAGAAAAACTGCATCACTATAAAGAAATCATCTGTTTGGATTTCGAACAACTTAGTTGCCTGAAGCTTATATGTCGGGAATCGACATGTGAGTCAGAATATATATATATATATATATATATATATATATATATATATATATATATATATATATTATTTTTAAAATATAATTATCCACTGACACGTGTTTCGTCGTCTACGACTCAACAGAGTGGCTGATGAGTCGTAGACGACGACACACGTGTCAGTAGATAATTATATTTAAAAATAATATATATATATATATATATATATATATATATATATATATATATATATTATTTTTTAAAATATGCAGTAGAACTCCGGGGTCTGGTGACCCTAGAATACGTTTTTTTCAGGTTACGATGGGATATATTGTGTTTTCCGGTTTCTTGCTTATATACAGTTGTATTATATACTCTACTGTATTTTGTGGCTGATGTTTAATGTCTTATCCCGGGGTTCTACTGTATTTAAAATGAACAAGTATACTGTTTCGAAAACCACTTTAAGATACAAACATTTTATTAAATGAGACAAAAGAAAAAATTATTTGATTTTTTTTTCTTTTTTAGTTCTTATGACATATATTCATATATTTTTATTACTCGTTTTGTGATTGAAATGTATCTTACTAGTTTTTGACTTAAGAAACTGACAGATCATTTTTTCTTGACTTAAGAAACTGACAGATCATTTTTTTTCTGTAATTTGAATACCTGTGCCCTCGTGTTGGTATTTCAAGGTTATGTGCTGGTCTTGTCTTTAGCACATAAGAGAACTCTTCAATGTGAGATTCTTAGATCTGTGCTAATTCAGTGCTAAATATATTTGGTATCAACTCTTAAAACACCATTTACAAATTGTTTTTAAATGTTAAATGAAGAGAAAAATTGTTTCAAATCGACTTGAAGGTGCAACCATTTTATTAAATGAGAAGAAAGTCATTTTTCTTCTTCTTTAGTTCTTACAACATCTTTGGTTTCTATTCTCTTTTTGTTATTGAAATGCATCTTATTAATGTCGGACTGTAAAGAATCCATCGTGAAGGGTTTTTTTTCTTTTTTTTTTGCTGTTCTTTTTTTTCCGTAAGTTGAATATTCGTGCTCTCTTGTTGGTATTCCAGGGATATGTGCTGGTGTTGGTATTAGCACGCGGAAGAACTCTCGACTGTCTACATCAATGTAGCCGCTTTCAGCTTCAATCACCGCCTCGATACGGGTTCGGAACCGGGAGCATGCCTTTTTCACAAGCGCAGGCGGGAGCCCGGCGAATACTCAACAGATGGCAGCGATCAGGCTGGCGTTAGTCAGGTGAGGAGTGGGCATGAGAGAAGGTTGCAAAATTGTATAACTCTTGAAGCCAAACCTGGGTCTCTTTGGACTTGTGGGTCAATGCCGAATCTTGCTGCCACACTCAGCGACAGCCCGATTACACCAGGGAATCGACACACTCTTCAGCACATCCAGGTACACTTTTTTTTTACTTTCATAGCAACTTCGAATAGGCGAGGTGGGATAACTCACTTGAAACCACACAAAAGACCATAACCCTGGCCTGACACTTTGTTTTCTATAACTTTAGACACGTTCTCACATGCTCAACCGTCCAGATTTGCATTTTAAGGGTGCTGGTAATGGTCCTGTTGTTATAACTTGGATAAGTAGAGAGCATGAGTTTTACAGCGCCGCATCTCCGATCTCGCTCCTTGAGCATCCGACATGAAAGAAGGCTCCTATCGCTCTATGGAGTTGTACATAACTGGCCAACTCGTATATAGTCTGCAACAAAAGAAAACCAGTTTTGATTAAACGGAAATGAAATCATGTCGTCTTTTCTAGAGCGACAATTTTATTGTGTCACCTTGTGTGTGTGTGTGTGCATATATATATATATATATATATATATATATGTAAGTCAATTTTATAAGTCCATATACATAGAAGTACTAGTCATTATTTGTATTAAAATGTGATTGTTTGAATAAATATATACATTTCAATAGAAGTCCAAGATATATTTGTTTCTGCTTCATAAATATATGGGGAGTTATTTTTTTTTTATAAATCTCTGTATGGAAAAGTGCTACCGTTGTAATGGTATACTAATATTTCTTCCGATTGTCTGAAAGGTCCGCATAAAAAAACACAGCAGAACCATATCCATTTACTACTTTCAAATGATGTATCTTGTCATTAAGGATAATGGCTTCCAAGTTTTTAAATGGCGATACCTTTCGCCTTCTACGAATTCCGATGCTCAATGGTTTTTCTTTAACGGCTTTTGATTTGGCTGTTTATTTTAATGCCCCCGAATCTCTCTTTCTTTTTACCGCTTAACTATATATCATATTCAGTAAGGTCGAATAGTATTTATTAACATTTCCTATGTATTTTCTTTCCGTATTCATTTCAGTTTTCATATTATTTCATTTGTTTACCTTTTTTATTGCGCTTATGCGGAGAATAAATATTTGCATAAGATTCAGAAAATTGCAGAAGAAAAAATATTGTGCCTTTCTCACTTTCTCTCTCGCCATCTCTCTCTCTCTCTCTCTCTCTCTCTCCATATATATATGTATATATATATAAAGATAGATATAGATATGTATATATTTTATTATTTTATTTTTACACATATTATGTTACCTTATAATATATAAGTGTGTGTGTATGTGTGTGTGTGTGTGTGAAAATACGTTGGAATAAGGTTTCCATAATTTTTATCACCTACATATTCCTGTCTGTCCACAGTATATATACATATTTACACTTAAGTTTATAAGATAGAATAATATATTGCATACTAGCTGTATGCCCGGCATTGCCCGGCGTTGCCCGGCGTTACGTGAACGTACAGTACCTTAAACATGATGTTTTAATTTATGCAGATTATTTATTTATTATTAAAGAATTAACACTATATTGAATTTTATATATTACGAGGAATGATTAGCCGGGTGGAGTAATTCGCAAAAAAGCAAAAAAAAATTCCAACAAAAACCTAACAGCTAGCCATGGTCCTCCCCAGAATGTGCTGTTGCTATCGCGCACAGAAATCACTTTTTCCATAACTACCAACGCAATAGATGCACTGAGACTAAAGCTGCTTTCAGGAACGCCAGCAACCACTGTAAAAGAGTAATAAAAAATGCAAGAGAGCTATATGCCCAGTCTGTTTAATCTAAATTAGCTGATCAGCGGCTTGGTTCCCACCAAGTGTGCGTTCTATCCCAACCATTATCAATGGACCAGAGGTCATCTCGTCAGCATCAGACAAGGCCAGACTATTTGACAAGAACTTTGCAGCTAATTCTATCCTATGCGCCGAAGGCCATCAACTCCCCATATTTCCTCCTATAACACAGAACAAGCTAAGTAACATACAAATATCTGTGCATGAGGTCGCCAAGCTAATAAAGAACCTTGATTCTAGTAAAGCAACTGGCCCTGGCGGCATCCCAATTATAGTGTTAAAAAAGCTTCAACCAGAACTTGCTCCCATACTAACGAAACTGTTTAAGCGTTGCCTTAAGGAGAAGTGCTTTCCGACTCCCTGGAAAACCTCATCAGTATGCCCTGTATTAAAGAATTCAGGTGATAAGTCCTCTCCCTCTCAGTACAGACCAATAATTCTCCTGTGTGCTATGAGTAAGTTGCTGGAATCCATATTAAATAGAGAAATAGTAAACCACCTCAACAGAAACAATCTTCTTAGTGACACACAATATGGTTTCCGTTCTGCAAGATCTACCGCAGATGTGCTTACGGTTATATCTCACAGGATTAGTGAATCTCTTGACAAAGGCTTCCTTTCTAGGGCAATAGCTCTTGACATATCAAAGGCCTTCGACAAGGTATGACATAAGGGCCTACTTCACAAGATTTCCAGCTACGGTATAACTGGAAATGTTTTCTCAATCATTAAATCATTTCTCTCCGATAGGCTCATAAGAGAAGTGGTCGATGGACAAAAATCAGAGGTCTGCAGTATTAATGCTGGACTCCCTCAAGGGTCAATCCTGGGCCAACTCTCTTCCTGATCTACATCAATGACCTCCCTAAGCACATACTTAAATCATTCGTTGACATCTATGCTGATGACACGACCATCTACGGCAACACATCAAAGGCTGTAAATGACAAAGTTCTCTCTGATTCTCTCTCCTCTAATCTCGAGCGCGTGGTTCAGTGGGGGAAGATGTGGATGGTTACCTTTAATGCATCTAAAACCAAACTCCTATCTTTACATCATCAACGCTCTGATCCCCAACTGGTATCAATTGAAATGGATGGCTCTCGTCTAGGAGAACCCCCATGTTTTGATAAGCTTCTGGGTTTGTCCTTTACTCCTGATCTGAAATGGAACACGTACATCAAGTCTGTTGCCAAGGTCGCTGGAAAGATTGTGGGATCCTTCTACCGCTCCAGAAGATATCTCACTACTGATGCAATTCTCTATCTATATAAAAGCCAAGTACGTCCAAGGATGGAATACTGCTGCCATATCTGGGCAGGAGCTGCTAAAAACAGCCTATCCTGCCTTGACAGAGTACAAAATAGACTTCGTGGCTTAGTGGGGGATGCCCTTTTCTCTACCCTGCAACCTCTCTCCCACAGAAGAGATGTTGCGAGCCTATCCTTGTTTTATCGTTATTTCCATGGCAGGTACTCGTCTGAAGTCCAATCTGTGGTCCCCCCTCGCCAATCTGTTTCAAAAAACACCCGTCTAGCTGAATCCACTGTGAAAAATTTCCCCTACTCTTTATCTGTGCCTAAATCAAAACGCGGATTCCATGAACGAAGCTTTTTTTCTTAGAACTGCACGCCTGTGGGACTCTGTTCCGTCTGCCTGTTTCCCACATGACTACAACTTGGATGTCTTCAAGTCCAACGTTAACAAATTCCTAATGAACCGCCCTCTTAAGTAAACACGTCATTAAATATCCACACTAACGTACTGTACTTGCAATAACCCTTATCCATGAGTGGCTTCCGGACCTTGAAAAGTGGTGACCACCGTGTAAAAAAAAAGTACAAATAGAAAGGTAATGTCGTTTATCAACTGCCGTCTGCGTTGCTTTATAACATCGGATCAGCTATTATTTGGGCTTTACGATGATTGCCCTGGAAAGTCACTTCTGATTAATGTTCAGTTTTAAAATATGCAAATAAAGAAATGATTTGCTGAAGTGGCGGAGCGCAATATGCACGGAAATATATTTATTGTAAGTAAGGTACACATTAGACGCCATGTTCATTCGCGAAAAAGATAATCAAACTTATGGTTTTCTCTTTAAAATAAAACATGACCCTTTCTGTGCAGTTTAGTTAATTACTACTATAAATAGATGCAGGTAGACACGGATATACAGATAGTAGTTATAAATACTGGAGTGCATGCATAACATATGCATAAATATAGCCAACTCATTTCACGTGCGTATATTATTATCATCTTACATTTCAAAAACATCAATATTTCATTCTGTTTCGGACTGTATATTTAATCCGTTAGAACTATCTACAAAACATGTTCAGCCAATTTCATCGGTTACATACTAAATCATATCAAGGTTTTAATCCTGCGTACTATTTAAAAAGAAATGTAGGTGGGGCTTTATCTACAAAAATTAACTATGCTCACTCTTTCGCTTTAAAGTGGAAGAGTAAAGACTACACAAAAGGCCAGTAATTAAAATTTAATATGAATAAAATGATTTGAAATAGATAATTACTACAATTAACTAGAAAGATATAATGTTAGTTTAAAATAAAGCTTGCCTTCTTTAATTCTAATGAGTTAACGTAAGAGTACTTATATCAGTAAGGGAATATACCTTCCTGTTTCTTATTAATATGACTCGGAAAAATGGCTATCACAATGCAATGATTGAAATGCTGTCGATATTGGCAATATTCCACTCCTTGGCATTATGATAGCCTTCTAACACTTACCTTTATTTATATATATATATATATGTATATATATATATGCATGCTCATATCTTATATCTAACATAAACTACGAATCTCTTATACAACGAACTCTACCTGTTGTTTGTTTGAATTATTTCTAAATTATATATTTATTTTAATTTTACAAATGATTAGCATTCAATATTTACCCCGACTAAAATACCATTCATTGCATTGTAATAGCCTTCTAACACTTACCTTTATGCATAACTCAAATAATGCTTCAAACAAAGTGCATTATATATACATTAGTCCTCGCGCGAAAGAGCAGGACACAAAATGTTTTAAATAATAATAATAATAGAATAACAATAACAAAGACTTTTGCTGGCGAGGACTACTATTGATCGTAACCAGTTATACAGTCCTTTGGAAATTTTCATCTCTATTTTTCTCGTTATCTACTGAATATTTTTAATGAAACCTATATGAAATATGTTCCTTATTAAATTGTAAAGATTTTCTATTCTGAAAGAAGTTTAAAAAATTTTAATCTAAAAAGTTATTTTAAAGTTTTTGTTTAAAAAAATTCAGATTTTCTCATTATTCTACATGTATGACAAAGAGGGAGTTGCAAAAATGAGTTGTGGTGCGAGGAGAAATACAAACTGAAACAGAGAGAATATTCAGGCCTGTAATAATACAAAGAGGAGGTTGCAGAAATGAGTTGTGGTGTGAGGAGAACTACAAACTGAAATAGAGAGTAGGAGAGTTATTATAAATACATGCAAAACCACATTCATCTTTTTAAAATCCAAATTAATAAATTAAATAAAATATAATCTTAAAAAGATACGCTACAAGTTAGAAAAGCATTTCATCCAAGGCATGAAAATTTTATAACCAAATGTTTTCACTATAGGCTTTAAAAATAAAGGTACAAGATTCAATTTGAAATGTATTTATCTCCAAAGTGTACTTTTATACATTTTACAAAGTAAGGTATAAAAATTTAATACCTTATAAAAATGCACTTTGAAGATAAATACATTTCAAATTGAATCGTGTACCTTTATTTTTAAAGCCTATGGTAAAAACATTTTGTTTAACAATTTTCAAACCTTTTATTTTGTTTTTTTTTCTGTATATTTTATATAAATTATTATATTATAATATAAGATTATATATATATATATATATATATATATATATATATATTATTTTATATTATATTAAATTATATAGGAACGGATGTAAACTTATTTGCAGATTGTCTTTAATTTAAAAATGAAATTACAATAAAAAGCTTAGTCTCCTCTCAGCATGACTATTTTTAATTACAAAAAAATAGTGAGTTGAATGCACTCGTAAAATATAAAACAAAAATACACAAAGGGATCCTATATACAGCAACTGGAATGACAACAAGTAGAATTAACTTTAACAGAAAAAATACAGTAAAACGTTACATGCTATAATATCACCTATAGTTAAACGAAAACATAACCCACACACACTTACTATATATATATATATATATATATATATATATATATATATATATATATATATATATATATCCTTCTTTCTTTCTCTCTCTCTCTCTCTCTCTCTTTATATATATATTGTTTTAAATGTACACACTGAAGCCGCAAACAGATAACCGGTTTGTTATTTTTTTGTTTTGTTTTTTTTGTTTTTGTTGTTGTTAATTTTTGGAGAGAAAATTGTTTTTAATGATTTTTAACTGATAAATAACGACTATAAAGGAAGGTAATTCGTTTCTCATTAATTAATGTTTGCGATAATGATGGTTTTTGTGAGTACCAATGGACGGACAAGAAAATTAATATGTAGATAATAATAATAATAATAAGAAGAAGAAGAAGAAGAAGAAGAAGAAGAAGAAGAAGAAGAAGAAATATTACAGATATGATCTTTATAGAAATATATATAAATTCAATATTACATTTAAGCCGAATTGTATTTTCCGTTTTGCGCAGTTTCTATGACAACTCATGAGTTTAACAATAATCGCTGCTATTGTTACACTGTCACACCGCATAAAAATACTAATTTCTCATTCGGTAAAAAGTAAATTAATTAATAAACTGATAAATAGTTGAAAAAAATCATTATTATTATAAAAAAATAAGAAAATATTATATATTAATATACGTTAATAATATAAAGAATAGAACATCAGAATTAATAGTAAAGTGACAAGGTTTAAAAAATAGTAAAGTTTAAGTAATAGTAAGGTTTAAAAATAAGTCATATTTTCTTCCTGACAACTCAACTAATTTCATTGCAAGTCCACTTTTACTATATTTCCCCTTTTTTATCGCACTATCTTGATTTATTTTCTTTTTAAAAAAGAGATTTTATTCTCGAAACATTAAAGATATTATTGTTGCGGTTATAGCAAATAGTAAGGCTTATTTTATTAATTCGTGTTTGATATTGTTTTTAAAATATATATATACATTTATATATATATGTGTGTGTGTGTGTGTGTGTGTGTGTGTGTGTGTGTGTGTGTGTGTGTGTGTGTGTGTGTGTGTGTGTGTGTGTGTGTAAAATAAACTAGACATCAGTTCGTTTTCTGTTTCTGTTCGTATGTTAAATGACTTCAATACATTAGTAATCTACACTTTTTCATGTCTGTTTCCTATCAAAATTTCCCAATATATACTAAAAATTAATGGATATAGTAATACTTAGGACTATGGTAACATGAAAAGCATATATGCTATTAGGTTGAAAAGAAAGTGTTTGCTGAATTTTTAATTTGGATTTCAAACGATGTATTTGGAAATAATTTTTCCCTATAACATCTGTATTTTATATATCATTTTAAACAGCGTTTATCGCTTTATCTAATCGTTTAAATTATAATCATTTTCTTTATTGAACTTTGAATATATGATGAAGAAAAGCAAATTCACAACGTTTTATGAATTCAATTCAAGCTAGGTCTTAAAGTTGTTGAAACTGCTCGTGATATTAACGAAACGCTTGATCCAGGAACTACTACTAAACGCATGGTGGTTTTAGAAATTTCGTGGCGGTGACAAGAGTCATGAAGGTGATGAGTGTAGTGTTCAACCAATCGGATGTAGATAACGATCAATTAAGAAACGTAGTTGAAGTCAATCCTCGCACTACTATACGAGAACTTGTTTCTGAATTAGACATAACGTATACGATGATTTTTAACCACTTGAGAGAGATTGAAGAGACAAAACAACTTGATAATTTAACAACAACCAAAATAAATTCTATTACCTTCTTTTACGCAAAAAAAACGACCCGTTTCTCGACGGGTTTGCAACTTGCGATTAAAAGTGGGTTATATACGACAAACAGTGACACTCAGCTCAGTGGTTAGACGCCAACGAAGCTCTGCAACACAATGCTAATTGTTTGTTAGTCTGCGGCCGTTATCATCCATTATATTTTTTAATGCAGGCGAAATTATTACGGCGGTAAAGTACTGTCAACAAATGGATAAAATCCATAAGAAACTTCGGCAATAACACCCAGCAGTATTCACTAGAGATAGGCCCAAACCTCGATTAATAAAAGATGTACCAATATAGTTTGATACAATATCTAGTATTACTTAGCATAGTTTTTCTATAGAATAACGAGGTTTGTTTACATATATATTTGTGATGGGACGATTCTTATATTTTCCTGTTTTCGATACAGTTTCTGATTCGTTTCTGAAATACTGATACCGATAGAATTATTTATTTCGATCCTTTTAAAATTTCTATTTTGCTACCGAGTTCGTTTTTTTTTCTTTCTACTTTCTGATTATAGCAAATAACACATATAATATGTGTCTATATTATATAATACACTTGTGTGGGTTGAATGATTTATAGATTCAAGTTTTGTTAGTTCATTAAAATCTATAGATATTCATTGTTCTATAATAGTATTAGCAATACAAAAGTAAGTTAATAAAAAGAGAACAATTGAAAAAATGTGTTTTTGCTATCTGAAATTAGCCATATTTTTTATCCGATTTCGATACCCCAAGAGTTTTGAATTTTTTCAGATTCCCGAGTCCGATTTCGAATAATCGTCCTAACACTGAAACATATACACACGAAATGTTCTGTTATATAAAGGGTATCATGTTGTCTTACAGTCAAAAGTCTACGATTTCTTTTCACTCAAGTGCTATAACGGATCACCCTGTTGATCAGAGAAGACCTATTTTAACGCCAATTGCACATTCTGAAACGCTCGAAGATTAAGCACAACGACCAATTATGCCAACGTCACGCATAAAGAAATACAGATGAATAGAAAGGCATGTTAGTTTACAAGGTTCTGATTAAATAAAACACAACACGTTCACTTTTTTACTTGTTTGCTTGATTTATGACTTTTCGCGGGACTCATTGTATTGGCATCCAATTCTTTTTATTCGTCTCACAGAGAGCGGATGAATTGGAAAAAAATCAATTATATTTACTTTGGAGATAGGAAGTTAACCGTAAAACACGAGAACTGATTCGCTCAAATAGGACGCCATTTTTCTTCAATAACGGTAACGCATCAGCAAAATTGAGGCACTATTTTATGAAGCGTCAAATCAGAATAATTAATGGTGCCATTTTATTAGCGTTCGACTTTGAAAGTTACAACACAAATTACCGTACCACAGCAATGTTTTGGTATAGAAATATTTTTAAAATTCATACTATCGTACATAAAATAAAACGCTATCTACTTGTCATTTTTAATTAAGTTTTCATATTGCTGTGAGAACGTGAGAACTTGAGAACCTGGTTAAGAAACGATACAAAAACCGTATTTTCTTTTTGTTTTCTTACAAATGGGTCATCATATATCAAGACCCGTGATTCACTCGAGGATAACAGTTACGTAATAATCGTTTGTGGAAGTAATTTGGTATAATTAGATCATTTAAGAGGACAGCTCAACAAGAACTTGTTTACGTTGGACTTGAAGATAATAGTATTGTAGTCAGCTGGAAAGTAGATCAGAGGAGCAAAGTTCCCCAGGCGGGTAGTTCTAGGGAAGAATCTCTGTCCAATGAATCCGTGTTTAGGATTAGGAAATGATAGGAGGTGGAGGAATTTATAAATAGTGATTTTGGCTAGACGATTTTGTTTTAGCTTATGTCAAAAAAGTCAGTACGCACGCAAAGTTAAGACGCCGGAAGTGGACTCCGTTTACATAAATATGGAATGGAATTTTGTAAACATGAAACGAAATACAAAATCACATGAAAAAAATGTATTTAAAAAATATTTTAGTTTTTACACTTATTGTGCTATCATGAAACAAAAATAATAATCTTTCATTTTTTTATATTTCGATAAATATTTTTTCATGTTTTAAGACTTGTGTTATCACGGAAAAAACTTAATAGAAATTATTATTATTGACATTTCTAAACATCATTTACAATACGTATTATATGCATTCAACTAAACATTGCATATTGCTTCCTAAGAGATTCTGTTGGAATTTTCTATTGGAATAATGAGGGAAGTTTCAGTTTCGTAATTCAATAGAAGGTAGATACTTTGGTTTATGATACGTTATTTATGGCCAAGTTATGTGATAAAATTGTGAAAATTTAAATTACGTTTTTGTAAATAAAATATTCCCATATGAATATTAAATATCAAAACAAATATTCATAGAAACGTGGAAAATAAAAGTTTTTTTTTTTATTGTTTCATGATAAAACAAGAAGTGCTTCCATATGGTTTCGTTTTTCGTTTCATATTTAGGTAAACTAAGTCAACTTACGGCGTCTTAACTTTGCGTACTAAATTTTTTGACATTACCGAACCATGGCATGTAATTAGATTAAATAGTGATCTAAACTTTAGAACAAACTTCTCTTTAAAAACGTCGTAAGAAAATGGAAAAATTCCTAACACGAATGCAGTCAGCTCTGCCAAATTTCGACTCACCATCTACTTTAATCTGTTTTTTTTAATGCGATGATTTCTACTCGTACTAATTAGTTATTCATATATGTTAATTAGTTCAAATTTTCAACATTGCTATTCTGGCCACGATTTTTTTTTATTTTCTGAAGAAAAGTGTCCCACACACGAAGCATTTAGTACGTTTCAATTGAATCCGGTGCGCGTTAGGTTTCATTTCTATTGCTGCATAATTATATTCGAGAATTCTTTCGATCTATATCTTTTATACTATGAGAGTGTGTTTATAATTAACCTTTCTAACCAAATTGAGAATGAAATCACTCTTTGCTTATTTGAATTTATCATAGATCTATGTTTTCTCGTAGAGCTGGAATACTTGACTATATATTCTCTTGTATAGTAACGTCGAGTGTAACGTCATTAATCGCTAATCTCTTTAGATTCATTTTTACTGGTCTACTGACTATCTCATTCAAACTTTATCTAAAAAAACAACCACTTTTTAACGGACCAACTGCGTTGAAAAATCGTCTGATGCCGAACCGCTGTGAAACTAGCTTTTTTTTCTTTGAAATAGGAAACAAAACCCAAACCAATAAACAATTAGGTTTATTCAGATTACACGTGTTACAAAGAGGTTTGTCGATTCCTTCAGCTTCTTAGAACTAAATATATATTTGCGTGTTATCCCAAACACGATATCGGCACATGATAATGAGTTTAAATGATGCGATAACACTTATATCGCAGATGAAAGTTTTTACCTTTTAGGTATCTCTACAGTGAAGGGGTTGGATTTTGCTGCTTGTCAGGTTTGTCGGGAGTATTGCCGTCGAGGTAGTACTAGTGTTCGGAGTTCGTCAGAGCACTTGCCTCTTAGGTTGGCGACTCTTTTTGAATTCTGGCTACGAGCGAGAGACTAGTGATAGATGACCAGCTCAAATGTGCCAACAATATTACATGCATGAGCGAACCGTAACCTTGTAGAGATCGAGGATACTTTCAGTTATGAGTAGCCTTTTAGCATGGTAGAGGGAGACCACCTTTCTTGCAACAGCCCTGACAATTGCCTCAATGTACTTGTTCCAATTCATGTTGTCTGTGAATGTTAACCAAAGAAGCGTGAAGGAAGTACTTTCAGGGCATCATTAGACATGGCAGCCATTGGTTGAGAATGTTTCTTGTAATTATTAAAGAAAATAACCTTAATCTTTGCAGCATTGAACGTTACCAACCAGATACGGCGCCATTCTACTACAAAGAGACAATTCTCTTAGATATGTGGTCATTCGTTCTACTCTGGTGTCTGGTATAGAGCGTAGTGTCATCAGCAAATACCCCCATCTCAGAGTAAAATTTATCAGGGAGGTCATTTTTAAATATCAGGGATAGTAAAGGTCCAAGGAATGACCCCTGTGGCACACCCGCATTTATATCATGTTTTTCTGATGTGCAATCGTCGAGGACAAATTGTATTTTTCTTATCTAAGAAAGATTTTATTGTGTTGAATATACGTCCAGCAATACCATACGATTAGGTTTTCATGAGAAGCTAAACCCTGTCAAATGCATTAGTTACAGCTTTTCATACCTTATTGAGTGCTTGGTATATATGTTCGGAGATTACTGTTAGAATATCTGCAGTATAACGGGCTTATCTAAATCATTACTGTAGGTCGACTAAAAGTTTGTTTCCTGTTAGGTGGCTGACTAGTGCTGGATCGAGTAAGGAGTTAAATATTTTGGTAAAGAGAGGGAGAAGGCTAATGAAGCGATAAGTTCTTTCACCAGAATTCATGAAAACTGGTACAATTAAATCAATTTTCCAACAGTCGAGAAAGCAAGATTCGTTAAGGCATTTATTGTAAAGCTTGGATAATATCGGAGCAAGCTCAGCAGAGCAATTTTTTAATAATTTATCAGGGATAATATAGAGTCCGCATGACTTCAAGATGTCTAGATTTACTATGGCATCATGAATAGGGGAGGAGTGATTTTCAGGTCATCGAGTGTGGCTGCTGTCCGTAGAGGGAAATTTAGGAGGGGTGGCCTCCTGAATCTAAAATGGAGTTGAAGGCAAAACGTTGGGCAAGTAGATTTGCTTTCAGTAGCTGTCCAAAAAAATTAAATGTTGTTGGATAGTGAGGGATTTGTCGATTGTGTATTATTTACTACACTGTTATAAATTCTCCAGAAATTACGAGTTCCTAGTTTCTGCGACTCGATGCGTTGTCTGTTGACTCCAAAATGCCTTGTTTTGGCTGCAGCTATTTCTCTCTTACAATTTTTCTAACTTCTACAAAATGTTGCCTATTTGTATTGGACTAATAGAAACTAAAATTACAACATCCTATGGGTCATAAGCATGCAAACAGATAAACTCATCCAAACAAGAAGACCGAATGTCACAATAGTTAACATAACGAAAAGTTCAGCCACATCGTAGATTTCATCGTTCCAGCAGATCACAGTTTTAATATCAGGGACTTCAGGGAAAGCCACAGTTGTTGACAGATAGGACTCTTTGATTATTGCCTACTGAAATTACCTAGTGAGAACAAAAAAATAATAATAATAATAATAAATATAATAATAGGTATTATGTGTAAGGGAGGATTGAACGTCTGAAGAGAAAAAGAACTAATCAGCTTTCTACTGCATGATCACGAAAAGTATGAAGACCTTGGGTGAACTTAAATCCCAATGAAGACTAATAACCATTGCTATGAAAAAGTCAATGGCCCACATTCGTATCGATAAAGAAAAATCAGTATTTATCTACCTCTCGAAACCATCGTTTGTTATCGGTGAGTAAT
Source organism: Euprymna scolopes (assembly GCF_053919585.1). Classification (NCBI taxonomy): domain Eukaryota; kingdom Metazoa; phylum Mollusca; class Cephalopoda; order Sepiida; family Sepiolidae; genus Euprymna; species Euprymna scolopes. Next base: position 42,843,390 of record NC_136498.1, on the reverse strand, counting down.
CTCTGATCATGACCATTGTGAGAACTCTTAGTAAGTACAAAATAATAATAATAATAATAATAATAATAATAATAATAATAATAATAATAATAATAATAATAATTTCTGATAAAATATTTTAATTACAGAAATTCCCCTCTATACAAAAGTACCGTAGGTTTCCAATAACTGATGTCACATACAAATTTATTCTGTCGAGACTATTAGCCACTAACTTTAGAACTTTAGTCACATTTAGTCGTTATAATAAAATTCTACATTGCACCCTGGGGGCAACATCATCACAATCGTATCCACCTTAAGAGGAAGCAGTTTCTTTTTTCCTTTCTAAATAACAAGTTATCCTATCTCTCCCAGTCATTACCAGGAGGTATTCTGCACTTGGGAAAAATATGGGGTTTCAACTTTCGTAACTTGATCATAAACTCATTAACATAATATAATCTTTCCCTTTTTCGTTACAAAAATAATAAAGTCTCTCCAGAATAATCCCGGTCCTTCTGATTGTATGATCCCTGACCATTCCTATATTCCGGAGTAACGGTATTAGTATGCTAAACAAACGGTAATGTACCAATCAAAGATGGCGTCGCAATGATACCTACTTATGCCCTAAAATAAATTGCTCGCTCGATTTGTTCTTTTTCCGGTAATTAATTATTTATTTTTACAAACATGTTTGCGTTTTTTTTAGGTAATTCATTTATATATAATTTATTTAAACCTTCACGATCTACTGGATTTTCTCGCTGTATATATATATTCTTCCTAATTCTCTCTCTCCCTTTCTTTCTCTCTCTCTCCCTTTCTTTCTCTCTCTCTCTCTATCTTTCTCCTTCTCGCTTCAAAGACAAAGCAACATTTTCCTCTCTCTCCCTCTCTCTCCTTATTAATCGCTCACCTAACAATTTACGATTTTCGTAAACACAACATTTAGCTTTTCTAAAGCAACAAAAAAAAAAACTTCTGTTAAGCCAAAAAATAAAAGTTAATGATAAAAATCTTTCAAAAATAAAAACTGTACTTATCTCTAACAATTACCGGTAAAAATAAAACATTCATATTTTCTTGAAAAATATTTCGTTAATAAATAAGTTGCAAAAAAACTTAGAAAAATTAATCATAACATTTATATTCAATCACTATACGGTAGTTTTTTGTGTGTATTTCTTCTTTTTTGGGGATTGTTTCTTTGTTGGGAAATTAGTCAGCATCTGCTACTGCACTAGGCTTAATCCGATAAGTGCCGGATGAGCCCGATCCATGATTGACGGGATATCCCGAAAATCCGGGTAAAATTCTGCTAGATTACCTGTTTTGATATTTTACATAAGGAATTGAATCCCCCCCCCCATAATTTTCTTTAGAATGACTAATTTTTTTGTTTTCGACTATGCTAAATAAAAAAAATGTCATTCAAATTTGGAGGAGACAAATATTATAGTATTAATTCACTGGTTTCCAGGTTTGTACGCACGCATGATAAACAAATCTATTTCTTTTTTACCGACACTGCCTACAATTTTTTTTTTTTAGCATTTGTGGATGGATATGCTGATAACGATTATCACGGTTAAATTTGGGATAATTATTTTTCCAAAACCCCTTAATAATAAGGCATTTTTTGTTAACGTCACTCCGAAAGCCGTTCTTTACATGCGGATGTTGGGGGTGTCTATTCCGAACGCAATTCTTAGCATGGAAAGGTTGGTGGTGTCTATTCCGAAAGCCGTTCTTAACATGGAGAGTTTGGGATGTCTATTCTAAACGCCATTCTTAACATGACAATACTCAAAGAAGTGAAGTTAACAAAAAATGCGTAGTTGTTTTGTTTTACACGTTAAAAAAAGACGACATGCGAATGGAATTTCCTTTAATACTATTGGTGGAAGAGTTAAAAAGAATAGGAATACTGGAACGACAAACAGAAACAGCTAGAACTGCTACCACTGATTTCGATCACTCTTAATAGTCCATATACTGTGAGAATCCCTAACCTCTAAAACTTCTGTTTTTACTTTCCATTATTATTATTCTAATGGACCATTTTTCGTACTTCTATTAATTCATGCTGATTTTGCGTATTCCCTTAATTCTTTTTTTAGATTCGAACAGTACCTGCATGTTATTACCCCAAACTATCACTAATCGCCAGTGAAAACCATGTTATTTCGTTTCAGCCACGTGTCCGCAATTGTTCCGAGACGGCAATGGCCACCAACAACAACCGTAGTTTACTTTGTTTGCGAGGCGGAGGGGGGGGGGTTCCATTGGGAAACGCCAGTTAACGGGTCCTGCTAGTAATAAAAAAGTTAAACAGGAAGAAAATATGCAAGACGAAAAAGAAACGAAAGACTGTAGTACGTAGAGTAATTACAAATATGTGATTGTGTTTCGACTTCCGTCGTCTGTCGAAATCTCTATGCTATCAAATAAAGGGTTCCGTTCGAAAATCTGTGCAAATTCTACAGTTAGACAGAAAGTTGTTGGTTGTTTTTGTTTTACGGCATATCAACCCTTATCGGGTTATTTAATGCCGAATCCAAAGATTTTGTAGAACATTTTTTTTTAATAGAATATATTTGTTTTCACGACGGTTTCTATTTAACCCATAGTTGGGACCCTAACAGGTACTACCACTCCGGGTCAGAGTGGACCTTGGAGCAATGGTAATTAAAGGGTGACTCCACACTCCCCAAAGCCCACAAGCTGGGGCCCTCACCACTGGATATAGTTTAAGGTCATATCCAGGACCCCCATTGAGGGACTTTTACCCTCTGCAGGGGGGCAGTCGGCGTATTCTAATGCCCCACCGACAGGGCCTAGACAGAAAAATTGGTGAGTTCGTCATATACATACGTGATATAAGATACACCGGAAGAAGGTCGTACGTTACATCGACCGAAACGTTGTGAAAAATAACACTGTAGATGATAACAGTTGTCTGAAGAATCCAAATAATACGGTTATAGAATCGTCATCTAAAACTTTTAGAACTATGATAAGCATCTTAGTCTATATAGCAGTGTCTATAAGTGTGTATATATGTATTTGTTTGTTGAATCGCTCATGTACAAGTTCCTTAGACCAAAGTAAAGCACATTAATAAACGACAAATAGAAAAGCAAATAAGAATATGTAAATAATGGCCAAGTGAGAATAAGTATGTTTGCCTCAATACGAACACTGACATTGTGGGCATTGCAAAAACATACACATTTCCTTAGATGATGCTGAACCTTTTTCATCGCCCGAAGCTTGATGTGTTCATCTTCTTTTAAGGATTTCTAATTTATCATATTTATAGGTTTTCAGACAATTTTTCTTTGTCAATTTTTATATACCATCTTCAAAGAGAAACACTGGGTTTTATAATTTATATGGTTTTACTCGATGTATACATTTCTTTCTGTCGTGTTGAATTTTTTTTTTTTTTTTTTTTGCTTTCTTTTAATTTCTTTCTATTATAAGAATTTTGCCAGCCGTGTTACTCGGCCATTTCAAGTATTTTTTTCTTGTGGTTGAGGATAGAACCATTTTTCATTTTCCTTTATATCAACCACTTTAGTGTTTACATTATCAGCTATACAATAAAAAGGAATCGTTGTATTTATCTTTCTTACACGTACACTTTCTCTCTTATTATCTCTCCTCTCTTTCACTCTCTCTCTCTCTATATATATATATATATATAGAGAGAGAGAGAGAGAGATAGAGAGAGAGAGATAGATAGATTTATATGCCTTCTATCTACCTATAAAGTTGAGTTTTTCTTCTCGCTCTGATACTGATATTAAAAATCTACCTTTTCTATTTAAAATTATTAATACATTTTTTTAATATGCTCAGTCATTGATATGCGGGCAACTATATGAAAGTAAACAAATCTGCATATTCCTTCTTTATTTACTTATTCATATTTTATGGTTTCTTATAAGTTGATTGATTTCATTTCACTATTATGCCGAATTCTATTTATGCATAGTTTCTACATTCTGTATAGTTGCTTATAATTTTAGAAAAAAACATTCTAACAAACTGATATATATATATGTGTGTGTATGCGTGTGTATGTGCGTATGTGCGAAAAGGCTATACTTTACTCATCTTTGAGTATGTGCGAAAAGGCTATACTTTACTCATCTTTGAATATTTCGTTAACAGATTTTAATAAATAGAAAAATGGGTTTATAATATGAATATCAATACACAAAAACCTAGTTTATAGGAGTATATATATATATATATATATATATATATATATATATATACCCATAGGAGTATATATACATATGTATATATATACATATATATACATATATATAGGAGTATATATGCACACGCATATATATACTTTATAGGAGTATATATATAAATATATATATTTTTTAAAAAAACTATACATACAAATTCCAAAGGCCAAACAGCGATTTCATTGTATTGACAGAACAGCCTTCTGTGGCCGATAAAACCCAATACAAATCATCAACGTCTCATGAACAGAAGGAAAAACAAACGTTTGTTTTTTCCTCCTTTCATCTGGCGCTGATTATTTGTATTGGGTTTTATCGACTAGAGGATGCTGTTATAATACCATGAAACAGCTGGTTCGTCTTTGGAATATGTATGTATAGTTTTAAAATAAGCTCTCTAATTCAAGATCGACCACTTTATTGATTTCCTTTCATAGCATTCTGTCACCCCACTCTCTCTCTCTCTCTCTCTCTCTCTCTCTCTCTATATATATATATATATATATATATATATATATATATATATATATATATATAGTATAATACGACTGACAAACTAGTTTTCGTTAGATTCCCAAAATTAAGCAATGTTGAGCCTGGTCAATACTAGATGGGTTAACCTTGGAGAAAATAATGTGATGTATGTAGGATTACTTCGACACCACCCTTTCATGTATATATATATATATATATATATATATATATATATATATATATATACCACATAATGATAAAAAATGAAAACAAAGGCTAGCTAACCAGGTTTCGTTCCTTTATATATCAGCATTGAAATTCGTTGCGCACGTATGCGTATGTACGACCACCTTATAAATAATCAAAAGAACTCAGTCTTCCCTTTTTCATAAAGTTTTGCACACACCCAAATAATTATATATATATATATATATATATATATATATATATATATATATATATATATATATATATTCAAATTTTCCGATTTTGTATTTAGGCCCAAATGCGTTTTATTTACTATTAGCGGATTGATAGTTGCTATTGCTTTTGATGAATTAAGGGCAAAATAGATTCATTGATTGATATAATAGTTAAATGAATGATTTTGCGCTACGAAACAGTTACTGTGAAGAATTGTAAGTGTCAACGACATTAAATGAAAAAATTGTAAGATAGTAAACATCATGAAATTTGGATTATTGACTTTTGTCAATTATTTCGTATATGCTGTGTAATCACATTCAGCTTCTTAAATTATGGATTTTTATATATAAAAAGTAAAATATAATTTTTTTTAATTATATTTCCACAGAAATATATATATATATATATATATATATATATATATACATATATACACATACAAATGTATATAAATATGTACATAAATATGTGTATTTATAGAGAGAGAGGGAGAGAGAGACAGATTTAAAAAAAAAAAAACAGAATAGGAAAAACCTTAATACTTGACGTTTCGCCCGTTTGAGGCGGCTTTTTCAAGAGTAAAAATGTAAATTGCTCAATTAACGAGAGGATTAATTAAGCGTATATATAAAGGGAGTGAGGGCAGTATATTTACATATTTATATGCGTATATACAATATGTGACTTGAAAATTAAGTTTTAAGCATATATTGTATATACACATGTAAATATGTATAACATGCTGTCTCCGCCTCCCTCTATATATACTCGTAATTAATCTTCTTGTCAATTGAGCATTTTAAATTTTACTTGAAAAAGCCCGCACTGAATGGACGAAAGGTCGTTGAGTATTTAGTTCTTTCCACCTCCGTTTATATCATACTGTCGGATTTTAATCCTATTTTATCATTTTATTATATATATATATATATATATATATATATATAATCATCCACATACAGTACTGCTTCGCTGTTTTACAGGTCATCAGTGTGGCTAGACAGGCAACAACCTCAAGCCAGGATTGAAACCCGACCGCCTGTACGACAGTCAAGGCTCCTAACCATTACGCTAATCGGCTGCTGCTGTGCGAGTCGTGAATTAACGATGTTATGAGATCGTCCGAAATACCTAAGCTCGATTTGTTTACACAAAGAGCATCGCTTTCTACGCTAATGGTAATTCGTGTATGACTTCTCAATATGCTCAACTCAAGATGAGGAGCATTATATCTATACTATATATATATATATATATATATATATATATATATTATACAGATAGAGATGTGAGAATGAGAGAGTATAAAAGAGTAAACATACAATAAAATCAATATATACTCTCTATTATATATTCATTCCTCTTTAATATATGTGCAGTGACCTTTCGGTAAACATTCTCGTCTTGGCTTCTAAATATTTACCAACTTCCTTCTACTACCGAAAATGGTTCTTGACACTTCTTAAAAGCTCTTGTCAAAAACGATCCATATATTCTTAGGCATACGAAGTTCTTAATGTATGCTAAACCTATAACAAAAGATGTATAGGCACGGATAATTCAAGTCCTACCAGCTGCAAAATTACTTAATGCTTTTCAATAAAATTATTGATCTAGTTTCATTGAAATAGTAAAAATGGCTTTAAGATAACATCGTATAAAGGGGCGTTCTAACGCGTTAATATATTTCAGAACTTCCAATAGATGTTTCTGTCTGGAAATTCTGTCATTTGACTTATTTTCCTTGTGTGATACTCGGTCCTGTTTTGATGTAAATAAATTATAGTTTTATTGTATTTTACTGTAAATAAGTATAGTTTTGTTTTGGTTATACTAGCAGACCGCCTGGCGTTACCCGGCCTTAAGATATGCTTTAATATGATATTTTACTTAATGCAAAGTATGGATTTATTAGGTATGACTTATAAAGTTTGAATTATCGGTAAAATCGGTGAATTTTCTAAGAATTCCCCCAAATTCTAAAAATGGGAAAAATGGAACCGAATGTTATTTCTACATATCTTTACGTAAACAATGAAAACAAAACAATATTTTTAATTCTCTCACAAATCAAATAATTGATTAACTTTGTTAATTTGTTACAGACTTATTTATAAAAAAAAAAAAAGCTGAATTATACAGAAACTAAAATAAAATAATATATAAAAAATATTGTCATATTTTTCCCAGTCTAACACGATCCTATCAGAATTTTGTTTTGGCGGGGTGGGGGCACATTATAATTGTTTACATATTAAAATAGACCGGAATGATGAAATAAAATATATTTTAGGTCACAAATATTGCCGATTTATACGTTTTTTCTCGGTGTTTTGGGAAAAGAGGTAGGAAAATATATCAAAATTATTTAAGTTTTACGAATCCTTAAAAAATATTTATCATTTACATTTGACAATTTTTACTTTCAAACAACTTCCGAAATTATTTCTTATTTTTGAATGCTTGAATTTTTCAAGGTTTGTGAAAAAATGTAGAAGATTTGCTCTGAAAACATATTATGAATAGACAGATAATCTTACTGTTAACAATTTACAAACATTTTTAATCGATGGCGTTTTTGAATAGTGAATAATTAAAAAGTATATTAAGAAATCGATTTTTTTTATAATAAAGACGGATGGTACTGTTCGCACTTCGCTGATAAAAATCCTAGCATTACTAGTTTTTGTCAAAACAATATAAGTTCTCAACCAAGTAACTGGACTGATTATGATTTCAGAGTTAAGCTTATTTGTGTACAGCATGTTCTACAATCTGTTAATCTTCTATTACATAAATTTCACATGTCTGTTTAAATGTATGTATGTATGTATTCCACAAAGGGCGAATGAACTCTTTTCTGGGTCAACGGCCAACTAGCACCGTGTATATTTGTGTTTGTGTATATGTGTATTGGGGTGGAGAGGGCTCCCGTAAGCCGTGGTGAAGGCAACCTTTCTAGGAGAAGAAAATCTCTGATTTAAAAAACCATAAAGCGGAAGACCAGTAC
>NC_136498.1:42790227-42830227 GCF_053919585.1 Euprymna scolopes | reverse complement strand
TTTAATAGAGAAAAAAATGCATTGTGGATGCATTGTCGGCAGCTCCCGTTACTCTCGCTTCTCTTTAGTGGTTACTCAGTCCTCATTTTTAATGAGTGATTTTGCTGACAAAGGGAGAAGAAAAGGCTGTATTCTAGGTTGGCAGTATTTTGCGTGAACAGCCGTCAGAGATATCGAATATTTTCTATTTCTATGTCTATCCTTGTAGCCATGTCACTAGTATGGGTGCTGGAGGTAAACGTTTTATCTGGGCTGACGTTATCCACCTGATTGTCAGGGACCCGAACCTTGGATTAACCATTAAGGAGGTTGACCTATCAGCAGGTGCAAAGTACTGGGGCTGCTGTATTGCAATTTTGGTGAATGGATTCTCGACCATGCAGTAGCTTCTGGTGGGGCCTATCGATGCCATATTAGTGGGTAATTGTTACGGCTTTACCTTTTCATGTGCTACCAAAAATGTCTTCATTTCAATTTCTCTCTTTCTTTCCCTCTCTGCCCTACTTCAAGCAAGTAGTCGGCCTGCTCCACAAATCCCAAAACTCCATCATGAAAGGTTTCAAGAAAAAATACACAATTAAACCCGGATCTCCAACTTCTAACGTACACCCTCCACTACCAGGTCTCCTTCTCGAACATCAGGGGTATACGTTCTAACCTTTCAGGGATTGAAACCCAATTACATGAGACTAAACCTGACATATTAATTCTAAGTAAAACTGGCACTGGATTGATTATTTCCCTAGATGAGTTCGTAATTAAAGGATATTCTAATTTAACTTCCAAATCTGACTCCCAAGATCGCCATGGGCATGGAATATATGCCTATATTAAAGATGGTTTTCCATGTGGTAGGGACATCTCCAGAGAAGATCCAACTTACCATGTATGTGCTTCCGGGTTGCACTTGCTCATACTACTGCATTTATATTTGCTCTCTGTCGACCCCACAACAGCGGAGTTACTATCTTTAAAAACATATCTGAGAAAATTGACCACGTCCTATCTGCTTATCCTTCAGCTAATATTCATGTCTGTAGAGACTTCAATGTTCACAACGTGGAATGGTTAACTCACTCAAACAAAACTGATAATGAGGGGAGGTTCTGTCATGATTTCTCCATTACTTATGCTCTCACTCAGATTGTTCTCGAAGCCATCCGTATGCCAGATACTGGCGGCCTCTCCTAGACCTTTTTCTCACAACTTGCCCTGAACTGTGTTAAGCTTCAGTTCTGTCTTCACTTGGATCTTTCGACCATTCTGTTGTATCAGTTAAGATAAAAATGAAATGTAATAAGTCCTCAGATGTACCTCTCCGTCATACAGTATATTAATACTCTATGGCTGACTGGGATAGCTTCCGTACATTTATATCAGATCTACCTCTGCATTCCAAACGGATGTGTCCTCTATAGTATCAGACCTGACGGAATGGTTAGTTCTAGTTATAGACCGTTTCATACCCTCGAAAATGTTTCAGCAGAAACCTAATAGCAAGCCATGGTTCTCCCAGAATGTGCTGCTGCCATTGCGCACAGAAATCACCTTTTCCATTGCTTCCAACATAATAGATGTACTGAGACTAAAGCCGCTTTCAGGACTGCCAGCAACTACTGTGAAAAAGTAATAAAGAATACAAGTCCGTTAAGTCCAAAGTAGCTGAGCAGCTGAGCGGCGGTATAGCTGGAAATTTCTTCTCAATTATTAAATCATTTCTCTCTGATAGGTTCATAAGAGTAGTGGTTGATGGGCAGAAATCAGAAGCTCACAATATTAATGCTGGAGTCCTTCAGAGGTCCATCTTGGGCCCAACTCTCATCCTGATCTACATATATTAAAATACACTTCATTTTGTTATTTTAGAATACGTTTCTTTTTTGTCTTTCAAAATACGTTTCGTTTATTGTCATTTTAGAATACACTTCCTTTTCTTATTTCCAAATAGTCATTTTCTCATTCCTATATACACTTATTTTAATCATTTCAAGATACACTTCATCTTCCTATTTGCAAAACGCACTTCCATTGGTCATTTCAAAATGCACTTTCTTTTGTCATTTAATAATACACTTCGGTTTCTCATTTCTAAAATACACTTCGTTTTCTCATTCGAAAATACATTTATTTTTAAGGTTCTAATTCATCACCAGACATCAGATAAAATGTATTTTTCGCTGTTCCTCCTGATGAATTAATAAAACAATTTTTTTTCATTATTCTAACCTCATGATTATATTTGTTTGTTTTTTATCATATGTTATATATTGGAACTGCCCGGTATGAGACAGCTAGTATAAATTTTAAGAGCGTTTAACAAGTGCATTTCGACATGGCCGGTGACGAGAGTGACTACTCAGTGCACCCAGCGAGTAGATAAACAAAGATGAAAGGTTAACTCTATTGATAAAACAACCTAAAAGCAAATGCGAATTGTAAGATAAGAATAACGTCACGTGTTCGACCGATTCGAGTCTGAAACAGTATTTTCGGTCAGTTTGTGTCGAAGAAAAGCCAGAGAGTAGACCTGTCGACCATATATAGACTTAAGAGAAATTTCTTAAAGATTTTCACGTTCACCGACAAATTCTTATATCAGATAAGAAAGAATGAATAGTAATTTATATAACTACTTCCTTTAATCACATAAATTTATATACAAAAGTATGAATTTATGCTTAAACTAAGTAATTACTTCAACAGTGCTCAATACGTAGGTAGTAAGTTATAAAATATATATGGCGATTAAGCTACACAGACTATTCTGCGTTTCATCCACGCTAGGATTTTCTAATTTATATATTTTAAGAATGAAAATAATCTTAGACTATCTTCTTATGAGGAATAATTTTACTGTCACTTCCGTTTTTTTAAACCTTCCCTGCTAATAAAAACCTTTAAATTGTCAACAAGTATATTTTTATTCTGTTATCATACGTGAAGTGTGTTGGCAACAGAGGATGAAGCCACTGGAGGACCAATGGTACAAATCAACTACCATACACAGCAGCAAGCGACAATGAAAAGGATGAAGTCAGACAAATGGGTGCACAAAAAACTTTGTTTAATCTTATTGTGTTTTCTGATTGGTTACCGGTGATAATAAGCACATGGTGTGAGTGCATGTTTGTTGAACGCATATACAAACACGGGTGCATGAATCACTATGTGCTGTTGTGTGTTCTTATATGTTGTCATGCGGCCCATATGCTTCCCTTAATTGAACTAAAATAAACTTATAGTTTCAGCAAAGTATTGCAGCGAAATGAATAGCCTCTGGTTTTGGTTTTGCTTATCTCTTTTATCAATTAATTGGCGGTGTATAACTATCTATATAACAATACGCTTGAGCATCTTATGTTTGTGTCTACGTCATCACCTTTCACCCACATTTGGCAAATAAAACCGATGGATTAGAAACGAAGGCAACTGATGATTAATCTGATGTGACTAACCTAAAAAAATTAAACTTTATAAATTTTAAAGTGAATTGTTCCGAAATAACTTTATCTCGAACAAGTAAAAATAAAAATAAACACGTGTCAATGAATAACATAGTTGTTATTGATTTGAATAATATTTAGTGAAGAGTTATACCTATAATAAAAAGACAGAGTATAATAATTGTTTTGAATTGAATTACACTACTGAAATTATACATGATAATAAATTATATATTTAAAGTTTATGTAAGAGCCTATGATAACTAGTTTTACGGAAGAAGAAATAGTCATTGTGATTTTTTTAAGTTATTAGCTTTGAAAGATATCTATTATTACTAAAGTAACACCTCTTTCCCACAGAAGAGACGTTGCGAGCCTGTCTCTGCTTTATCATTGGTTCCATGGCAAATGCTCAGCTGAGCTACAATCTATGGTCCCTCCTCGCCAAACTTTCACGAAAAACACTCGTCTAGCCAAAACCACTATCAATAATTTCCAATAATCTTTATCTGTGCCTAAACCTAAATGCAGATTCCATGTACAAAGCTTCTTTCTTAGAACTGCACGCCTGTGGAACTGACTTCCGGTTGTCAGCTTTCTAGCAGACTACAATCTGGTTGTCTTCAAGTCCAATGTAAACAAGTTCTTGATGAACCGTCCCCCTAAGTAATCCAATTTACACAATTTACACTACTTATGTTTACTACACTATAATCACCTTGACTTATGTATACACATTAACTCTTATATTTGAGTGATCTCCGGGCCGTGATAAGTGGTGATTGCTGTGTAAAAAAAAAATTAACAATCAATTCTATATATTGATGTAAAAGGCACCGTGAAATTTCCCCAGAGTCCCGCTAGTGTAGTATAATATAATAGTGCTTGTTGTTTAAACTTTTTCCGTAGAAAGGCATTAAACTGTGATAACAATTGTTGCATTAACAGATAAATAAATGCATGCACAAATAAATTAAACACACGTCGAGAATTAGTGTGTAGTTCGAAACTAAAATTACTTAACGTTAAATATGAATGGAAGTTCCAAGCTTTATTTGCAATTCTTCAGGGAATTGACTTAAACCTTAAGCTGGACCGCTGGACTAAAATGCTTTTATTACAATGGATCTAGTGACATAAGCCTAATACGTCAATTATGTCGAGGTAAAACTGATTCAAAAAGGTAAACTCAATAGGCCTAAATTTACCTGCCAACGAAAGATAGACAACGTGACCTCGATTATATGTTATAGCTTTCTCGTCTCTTGTCTTTGAGACATAGGCGCTAAGTCTTTATTTCTTTCTCTCTTTTTCTTCCCTTATATTCACGATTTGATCGATAGACACGCCTTTTTTGGAGACGCCTTCAACGAGTTAGTGTTTTGACAGGAGCCATGTTTAATTATAGTCTAGGTGCCAAAATGGTGACTCAGCAATGTTAACTACCGAAAAACTTTTTCAACAAAACTGTGTTCTATATAGATAGGTAAGTCAAATTTGATTTCGTATTACTTGAACTAGTTGAGCAACATTCAAAATGGCGTTTGCCACTGTAATGAATATTTTCTACTTTTGATCTCGATGACATTGGTGTTGCATAATACCCTTATATGTGTTTTAAGAATATGGAATTCATTTCTGGCTGGTGTTAGTTTTTCATGTGTACTGAAACTAATGATCGAAGAAAAGATCAAGTATATGGCTACCAATGTTTCATATGTTATTGTTCAAAATTGTGAAAATCATAAAACGCTCATACACAATGCAATGATATTGATAACTATTTTTTACCAGTTTTGGTTGTCATTTTCGTGAATAAGCCATTATACACACGTTGTAGTCGTTAACCATATTCCTGATTATCTGCGAATAAAATAACTCGGACACCGGTCTTTTTTTGTGTGTGTGGTCGGAAAAATTATTTTCATAGAAGGCTGATTAATTAGTAAATTACAGTCACGGAGCAACACACAGAGATGGGTTACTTGAATATGCGAGGGAAGACAGATTGACAGACAGATAGATAGCTTGTCTAGTTAGTTTTAGCTACAGGTATTATCTCATTGGGTACAGCGCCTCTTATAAGTCTGCTGTGCTTGAAATGTCGTGAGGAATAGGTCGAATTATTGCTGCCATGAAGTCACATGTTTTCCTCGACGCATTTGTGAGGTCACCTCTGAACCTCTAGATTTCACTCAAACTATTTTATTCAAATAAAAGCTTCAGTTATGTAGTATATTGAGCCAGTTAGAATCAGTTATTAGATATTGTATTGCTCAAATATTTCTTTTTCTTACAATATGTCATCAGAATTTATTTTTACATAGTCTAAGTCGATATGTATTTGCTCGATAAACTACAACAATTAACTCGTCGTTCAAATGTGCAGCAAAAGTTTGAGCTGTTGAATCGCTTTCTTAATCAATCAAATTCTGCCCAATCACAACCCTCAGTAAACTGATGTGTGGCTTAATTAACGATACAGACTGGCAACCTTCGTGTGTCAAGTCCGAATCCAGATCGTTCCACAGAAATACTTTCACTTGCGGAACGTTGGCAGCTTTCACTTAATTCCTCCCGTAAGTACTCGATATGTTTCTGAAAAAACTGTAATTAGAAATAGATTCCGGAGAAAAAAAACAACAAAATCATCATGAATGATCCTAAACAACAATAACAACGGCAACACAGTCTACCTGATACACATGTAGCAATTATGCTCGATTGAACTTTCGACCTTGGTAAGAGGTGACACCTTAGTAAATAAAAAAGCTAGTACATGTGCTGGCACAGTCATTTATAGATGTGGTCAGCTGCACCCAATTAGGGTTGACCGGACAACTATTTTAATGTGCGTTTGTTATTATAACCAGAAATAAATAGTATATTTTTTTAATAGATTGCTTTCCCTTGATAGTGATCGCATTTTTGAGTGCCATCATTGCCACAGTGGTGAATATCAGAACTGTCTATTTTACTCTTCCCTTCTCTCTCTTCCCCTCTCTCTCTCTCTTTCTCTATCTCTCTCTTTCTCTCTCTCTCACTCTTTCTCTCTCTCTCTCTCTCTTTCTCAACGGCTATTACATTCTGAACATGTGCTGTATGTAACGTGGGGGATCTGGTTACATTGCGTGTTAGTTCACTTTAACTGCACATAAGCCCTTTTGAGGAGTTTATAAAAACGAAGCAGAACGTACCTTTTATATCCTCTTTCGTACCTCTTCACCGTTTCTTTAAGTGGTTTGTGTCCCGACGTTCGGCGCACCTGGTAGAAATGTTCTATCGTGTATAGAAACAGGCGCAGGTCTCATTTGTCTGGACAATTGGATTTTTATTCAGTTTTCACAGTCAAAGGCACATCCGTTTTTTTCTCTGCGTCATCATCCGTAGAAGGAGGATGAGAATTTTGCTATCGGTTTGGCTTACATCCACTCCTATCTCGTCATTCTCATCTACTCGGAATCAGACAGACTTATTGACTGTAATACTGACTTACTGCGATTCTCTGATTAATTGCACAGAAACGCATGTGCGTCGTCTATGTATTTTAAGGTGTATATGTGGGGAACGTACAATCTCGTTAACCGCTTCGCACTCAAAATGCACTGACCTGCCTCGTGATCCCTGCTAGCATGCAGATCTAAAGCGTTGTCACTGAAAGTCAATGAGTTTGAAGCCTGCCAATATTAAGTTTTCGACTTTATTGCACTTAACTTGAACACATGCAAGTTGGTCCAAGCTAGTACAGCGTTAACCGCGTTATTGATACACAATACTGTATGGGACGACACTTGTCTCTAACACATAATATAGACATCTGCCTGCAGCTTATTGAGGCATGGATTGTACTTCTATACATCTGTAATGATCTTCTTTAGATATGTTTCGCTCAATCGGTGTCTTGCTTGTATTTACTCATTGTGTTTCTTATTTACCCTCTTTTTATTAGCCAGCAGCTTAGATGTGTAACGCCTCACTCGAGAAGGTGGTTAAGGACTCTTATTTCTCTAGAATTGTTGGCTCGTGTCGTCTAGACTTGTCTGAGGTTGTTACATGAAATCTGGTATGCTGAAAGCGAATATCGAAGCAGCAGGCAGGAAGGAAGACAAATAATTATAGTCTATCTACAGAAGCTTAATTTTCACAAAATTATGTACAAAGATGTTTTTACAATTCTCATTCAGATGTTGTAAGTTCTTTTCAAAGTCTCAAATCTCTTCACAGACAGCGACAGACGGATGGATGAGGTGGGGAGGGGTCACGTCTCTTCTCGGATTCACCAAGCAATCTGCTTCAACTCCCAACTCTACTCTGCGACTCAGTTCTATCTCTGACTAATTTTCGCACGACAGTCCTATATATAGTAAGGAATGTGGATGGGGTGGAAATCCTCCCAGCCAATAAGATTTCGCCACGAAATCGAAAGCTTTTAGGGTTTTGCGTGGGTACAATTCCCACACTGAAATCTAAATTACTTATTCTCCCCGATTTCCAAGGCCAGGTGTCAATTGTGACATCCTACCCTGAGTTCATGTAAGGCCAGACAAGGTTCGAAGTGAAATTTCCTGTTGTCAACTTTTAGCCGTAAAAATATATTTCTCTGGTTTTCAAAAAATATCTATTTTGACATGAAATAAAATATATATATTTATCTTCTCTATCTTACATCATTGGGTTATCTGGCGTCACCCGGGAATAAAAAGCTACTTCAGCGTAGTTCTAACGTTCCTCAATGGGGGATTACGTTACAGATGTTTATATCATCTACCCATAAAAATGTCGATGTGGATTCTTATACTGAAATTGTTGATCTACACAGCAAGTTTTGGCGTTTCATACTTTTAACTCTATATCTACGCTTGTTAAGCAAACACTGATATCCACATTTCCTCGTATCGATAAGCCGGTGCGCCTACTTGTACGACCTCTTTAATATGCCGTGGAAGTGCACTATCTGTCACATACCAGGTCAATTACAGTGACTTGTTTCGATGAAATCTCTCAGTAACTGAGTGGACTGATGATATATTCAGACTCTCATCACTGTTGCCTTTATAGCCTTTCGCGTAGCCTTTGCACTCCAGCAGCGAGAAGTAAAAACACTTGCTTGAAGTTAGAAAAACAAAGTTTTTCTAAGCAGCAACTTAAGCTTACAAGTTCATTTTTCCTACTTTTCAATTTATATCTATGGTAAAAAAATGAAAAATGCTAATTGGCGTAACAGAGTCACTGAGATGTATGCAGATAACCAAGGTCAAAGCGGATAAAGAGAAGAGGATAAAAGAGAAAAAATTCACCATGTGGCATGGATTAAAATAAGTGCATGCCGGCGTAAGATAAACATCTGGCTGTTTGCAGTGATAGATTTTAAGCCCGTGTCGAGACGGCAGAATGTTGTTAACTACATAGCAGGCGGAATAGGCTAAGAGACTTTTAAACCAAGATGTAATGCATCATTGTAAAAAGTACCGTAAATAAATTACTTTTATTTCAACTAAAAAGAGGAAGTCAATTTTCTTTCCTTTCTTTTGCGACTGTTTCAGATACAACGCGTGGCCCCTAGTGTTAAAATGTAACGACATCGTTTAGGAAGATTAACGATCGCGTTGAATTGGATCTCACTTTGCTTGCAGCAATAAGCTTCAGACACGAGAATAAAGGAATTGGTATAGTGGCATAACGACCGAGAATAGCCACTTCCGGCGAAGAATGTTTTCATTCGTAAACGATGAAGTGTGAAAATCAGCCTCTAATATATTATGTTCTCACCAAGAGTTTTGTTAACTATTCTTATTTTCGGACAAAAACACATTTTCTTCAATTTATCACGATGTTCGTCCATCGGAATACCGAGGAGCATCTCATTATACTTGAAAGATGATACGCATTGAATTGTGTCGTTACTGTTGATTCCATTGAAAAGGAGAAGTCCAGCACGACTGAAAATACTACCTCGATAAGCGGGGAGTACATACAGCACCTAGTGTTCATGAATGGTCACCCATTTTAGTACTGACCAGACTCAACGTTGTTTAACTTCAGTGATCTAACAGAAATCGCTGAGCCAACGTGCTGACGCCGCATATTGATTATTAATTTTTTTAAATAGTTAGGCTAAAATAAAAAAATATATATAATAAAGTCTACCTCACGTCATAAGAATGGCTTTCTAAATAATTACGTTACTATTTAGAAAGCCATTCTTACAACGTGGATGAGGGCTATGTTAGACTTTTTATTTCAGTATTTGTTTAAAAAAAAGGAAAACATTTCGATTATAATAAATAAATTTGTATAAAAATTTCAATATTTTCAATGAAACAATTAGACTTTTACAAGTTTTGATGTGTTGTCTTAGATTTTCGTATGCGTAAAATGATCATGAAATTGATTTTCACAATTTTCCACGGACTGCTGAACACATTCTCATCGGGAGTGACAATAGTCGGTTTTTATACCGTTATACCAAAGGTTTATTTTTCTTTGCCTACAATAGTAACTGAAAGTTGAGGAATATTTATTAATTAATGTCTAATACGCATTATTCAATCATAAAAATGTTCATATATATCAGGACTTTCTAAATTTTATCGACAGACTTTCATCTCCTTTTCTCTTTTATGAATGGAACTTAATTCAACTCGATATACCCATCATTATTACGATCAATATTGCTTCAAAAATAATAATGACCTGTTAATTAATCTATAAGTTAATCATTTACATACCGGTTTTCGTCAGATCACAGAAGTTAAGCAACGTTGAGCCTAATAAATACCAGATGGGTGACCATTTGGGAATTCTAGGCGCTGTATGTGCTCTCCGCTTATCTCGGCATTTGTTTCCAGTTGCCTTGTACATACACTTCACTTGCCACTGTTATTTAACAATGTCGACTCAAGAGAGGCGTAGTTGGAGATTGCGCACCTCTTGTCACAAAAATTTCACGCGCAGGCAACCCTTCGTGAGTATCCATAGTCTGTTAAAGACTGAAGGAACCCACTATATACGACACACTCATGTTGACACATTAAAGTTAAGCAACGTTGAGTCTGGTTATTACCAAATAAGTGACCTTTTAGGAACACTAAGCGCTGTATGTACCACCCCGAGTCTTAGAAATTTCCAGGTTGCTATCTGAGGGTGTATTAATTCACTGAGAGATGCACCTCCAGTCTTCGTTACGACATGCATCAAGAAGAAGGAAACTCAGATGTAAAAACAAAAAGTCTGATTGATTCTACACGAAGCTTTCACTACTATAAAGAAACCATCTGTGTGTATTTCTTTGTTGTGGTGGAAGACCATACTTCGAAATCGACGGGATAGTCCATCATTATATTTATTCGCATCTTCATTATTCTATGCAGTAATTTCCTATTCTGCTTCTTACAAGATGAAATCAGTAAAGAATCCCCTCCTATCATATCCCAGCAATTGAGAACTTTAAATTGAAACTTCTCTATATTGGAAAAAACACAGTGAAATAAGAAAGAAAGATGAATACTTGAACACTGTTTTGAACAATATTAACAAAATTTTAAAAAAAAGGAACCTTAATATAATAGTACCGGTAGATAAGACTCTTAACATTTATAGGATGCCTTTGAAATATTCAATAAATTATGCTAAAAGAAATATATAAGGACTGAAAAAATAGCTAATTATACAGACATCAAGATTATGAATTCTGCAGCTTTAGAAATTTGCTCCAACTTAAATATAATTAAGAGCATATAAATTTATATACCCAAAAGACCAAGATTTAAATTTAGGGGCCATAATATTAACTTTAATAATAGCCTCACTATTAGATTAATATATACGTGTGTGTATAATCAGTAAAATAATATTATACAGAATAATATCAGCAATAAAATCAGAAACTTATGAAGTTCAACAAATGAAGTTATTTCTTGGTTTAAAAAAATCTGGAAATCATAGCAATTTTAAATATGGATATGTTGTTTGATGAGGCTTTTAACATAATTAAGATTGATTTTAATATAATTAACTTAAAATTAATATAATTAAGCTAACCAGAAGAATATCAACTGCCTCTAATAAAAAGCTATGGACTAAGAAACTTAGTTACTGATTTGGTGGGACTTTATATACTGGGATGATCGACTAAAGACACTTCTGAATTAGAAGTAGGGCCATATAGGGATGATGCTTTGTTTTTGTTAATTCCAACAATAAGAGCTTAGATTAAGAGGAAAGAGCCTGCAGAAAATCTTTAGAAAAATAAGTCTTAAAATATTTATTGACATCAATAATTGTGTTGTTAATTTTCTAGATGTTACATTGAATTTCGTAAATAATACATATGAGTCTTGCCACAAACCGAAGCATACTTTATTGTATATAGATAACAATTCTAACCTTCCACCTTCTTTACATGGAAGTCACCACTTATCGGGCCTAGAAGCCACTCGGGATAAGGGTTATTACGTGTACAGTAATCAATGGGATAGTATCGTAGTAATCGTTAGTATTGGAGATTTGATAAAGTGTCTTACAGGGGCAGTTCGTCAGGAATTTGTTTATGTTGGATTTGAAGACATCCAAGTTGTAATCAGGTGGGAAACAGACAGACGGAAGAGAGTTCCACTGGCGTGCACTTCTAAGAAAAAGTCTTTGTTTATGGAATCTACGTTTTGGTTTTGGCACAGTTAAAGAGTGAGGAAAATTTTTTACAGTGATTTCAGCTAGACGGGTGTTTGTCGTGATATAGAAATTGCATAAATTTACAGATTGTAAACATAAAGTCTAAATGAATATTAGTATCACTATTTATAAGACGATCCTAAGCAGATGACCGCATCGTAATTAATGAATTCATAACTATACATGACTTGGATTTTAATTTCTAGCATAGGATATTTACTAAAAAGCTACAATTCATTCTAAAATATAGATGTATTCATTAGATTTTATAACTGTTCTTTTATATTCATTGCTTTTTACTTTGGGTATTTTTCCACATTATCACTTCAGTTTTAATTCTCGGTTCATGTGCTAATAAACAAGGTTTAAATATACCCACGTCTATTTTGCTAACGATATTTCCTCGCATGAGATGAGTGATTTATTGAAGATCCGTGGGTTAAGGAAAAACATCATATGCGTATATAAATATCCTTTTTAAACTATCACTTCAAATTTGATTTTAAATTCATGTATTAATAATCAAAATTTATAATTACTCATAATTTCCTCCGATATTGAAGATGTATTCATTAAAGATCCATTCATTAAACATCCATGAGTTAAGGAAAATTTTTAATAATTATTTGATACTCCTTTGTCAAACCATAATTGTTTATTGTAATTCTACATAATGTAACTCAGAATTTCCATATATATATATATATATATAGAGAGAGAGAGAGAGAGAGCGAGAGAAAGAGAGAGAGAGAGAGAGATTACGAGAGACATAGACGTGTTGAAAGACGTAAAAATAATGAGAAAATTAAAATAAAAAAGGAACACTGTATCGCATACAAAGGATATAAGATATATAGATACTCATTTATTTTTGAGTGTAAGAAACCTGCATTGAAACCTATGACCTCTCAGTTGTCAATCTAATAGTTTGTCAAAAAATCAGCAAAGAGAAAAATTCCAAAGGAAAACAAAACAAAAACTGTGTGATACATTGCATCTTTGTATGCAAATAATCCAGTCAATTTTCTCTGCCTCCACTACCCCTTTTCTTTCTGTCTCTGTCTCAGTCTCTCTCGTTCTCTCTCTCTTTTTCTCTCTCTCCTTCTCTCTCTCTCTCTTCTGTTCCTGTTCCTGACTTTACAGAACCGATCATTTGATGTTTTCTTTGTACAGAATTTGAATTCTTTTTGGCAAGCCTTTGTGGTCGCCATTTTTTGTTCATCGAGGATTCTGGGATAGTAGCTGGCAAGTATCGATGTATCTTTATAGCAATCAATCACCTTCCCCATTTTATCCCGTTCTCGGTGAAACGCTGCATTCTACCCACTACAACCTCCTGCCTTTCTTCTGGCCTCTAGCTTACTCTTTTGTTCGAGGCATTATGATTGATGGGGTCAAGAAGAAGAACAAGAAGAAGAAAAAGAGAAAACGGAAGAGGAAATCAGAGGATATAAGTAGGAAAAAGAAGAAAAGAAAATATCTGAGAAAAAAAGAAAATACAAAGAAAATGAAATAAGAGAAAAGGAATACAAAGAGAATATGAGAAAAATAAAAGTAGGAAGGACAAAGAAAGAAAGATGAAAAAAAAGAATAGAACATTGACAGGAACAATAAGAAGAAAATGTGTATGAAAAATAGAAAACAACGATATAAAGAAAAAGACTAAAGACTTAAAAAGGAAAAATATTGAAAAAAATTCCAAAATAGAAAAAAAACAGGGTATAAGAAAAAAAGATTAAAACATTAAAAAATGATATATAAGAAGTAAAAAGGAGGAAAAGAATATATTAGTTAAAAGGAAAAATTAATATAAAAGAAAAATTAAAAAGGGGAAAAGAATATATAAGAAAAGTAAAAATAAAAAAAGAATATATAAGAAAAAGTAAAAAGAAAAAAATTAATATATAATAAAAAGTAAAAAGAAAAAATTAATATATAAGAAAAGTAAAAAGAAAAAAATTAATATATAAGAAAAAGTAAAAAGGATGAAAAGAATATATAAGAAAAGTAAAAACAAAAAAAGAATATATAAGAAAAAGTAAAAAGAAAAAATTAATATATAAGAAAAGTAAAAAGAAAAAAATTTATATATAAGAAAAAGTAAAAAAGGGGAAAATAATATGTTAGAAAAGTAAAAACAAAAATTAATATATAAGAAAAGTAAAAAAAGGAAATAAATATATAAGAAGAGTAAAAAAAGAAATAAATATATAAGAAAAAGTAAAAAGAAGGAGATCTATATATAAGAAAAGTAAAAAAGAAAGAAATATATAAGAAAAGTAAAAAAGAAAGAAATATATAAGAAAAGTAAAAAGAAGGAAATTAATATATAAGAAAAATAGAAATGGTTGAAATAAGGAAGAACACATTAGAGAAACACCTAGTATAAGTAGACAACAAACATCCGATACCTCGGTTCAGTCTCAAAAGACAAAGGATATCCCTTGTTGGGGCAGCTGTTCATGTAATTGTGTTGCAAAGGTTGCACAATCACCAACAATACCTCTCCTGAAACGGCATTGCTTGAGTCCAGTGGAAAGGAGAGGTTCAGGACGACTGGAAACAATGCCCAGATAAGCAGAGAGCACTTACAGCACCTGGAAGTCCGAAACATCCACCCATCTGGTACTAGCTAGACTCATCGTTGCTTACCTTCTGTGATCTGACGGGAAACGGTGTGTCAACGTGATTGTGCCGTATAAAAAGAATGATATATGAGAAAAGAATAAAAAGTAGAAAAGAAAAAAGAGGAGGAGGGACAAGAAAAATGGGTATATATGATTGGAAATATCTATGATGTGTGAAGTGATATTTCGAAATAGGAAGACATCACCGAAGAAGTCTAATACATCAACTGAAAGAATAAAAATTGTAGGAAACAAAGGATTCTGAAATTAACCTAGCGGCAAAGAGATATGATATACATGAGAACAAATGACACAACACAGGCAGTAAAAAACGAAAGAATGAACAAAATAGAAGAAAATAGTGCGAGGATTATTCAAAAGAAAGAAAAGGCTGCGAAATGACATATTGATGGAAATAACGAAACCGTATGACATAATGACACAACAAAATCAAACAAATAAAAGGTCATAATTCCAAGAAATTGAAACAGCTGATAGAAGAAAATATAACATTCTAAACACATTCTCATTGATACTTTAGCTTAGAACAAAGCGCAGTATCTGTATTGATGCTATGCTTATTCTATTCTAATAATGAAAGAGAATTTCCTTTAAACTGAGACAATTTTTGCTTTGTTTCAATCAAGATTGCCTCTCTTTTGTGCTCGTTTTTTCGCCACATTAAAACTGACCTTGTGTCTACCTTTGCTCTTGTGTAAAGGCAAGTCAGTAAGGACATAGAAAGGTAATCGAAGAAAAAAATCAGCTGCAAGATGAATGTGCAGAAAGAAAGAAATCGGAAGAAGGAAAAATAAAAAGAAGAAAGTGAGAAAACGTGAAATAAAGGACGAGGTCATACAATGAATTCGAGAATGTGACAAAAAAAGAGAATGATATACGAAATAAAATGAAAAAAAAAAACAAGAAAAAATGTCCCCAGAAGAAATTGAAAACGACGTTAATGAAACGGGATAAATAAAAAATTAAGAAAAATAAAAAAATTGGAACAATAAAACATGTTAAGGCATTCAAAAAATAAGTAAACATGAATTAAAACAGAATATGTTAAAGAAAGATACGACAAATTTATTTTTTAAAAAACATGCGTAAAAAGAAAAAAACAAATTATTAAAAGAAAAATATAAAGAAAAATGGAAAGGCGAGTGTATGAAAAAAGCGAAGGATCCGTGAAATAAAGTAAAATGATCATAAAAATGATTTAAGAAGGAGAAATGCATGCAAAAAAGATAAATGGCAGGAAAACACGAAAAAGGAAAACGAAAGAATTTTTTTTAAATGCAAAACATAGAAAAAAAGAGAAAGAAAGATTTAACAGACGAACAAAATTGAGCATGCGTAACAATAAAAGTAGGCAAATAAAAGTAAGAACAAAAAAGAAAAAGATGAAGGAAGAACATGTAAAATAAAGAAATACGAAGAAAACAAAAAAGAAAAGAAAAAGTAAACGAATAAAAAGTTAACATTCAGATGAAAAGATAAGAAATAATATAACTTGCTAAGAAGGCGCGAAAGAATTAAATTATAGAAAAAATGAAGACATGAATGTAACTTCTAAAAATAGGATCTTTCAACGTTGGCCTGAATATCATTCAAGCTGATATATATTCCAACTATAATTTAGCTAATTTCCATTTGTTATTGTTGTGCCATGTTTCCTGTATTTTTTTTTAAATAATAGCAGTTTTCTAATATGTAATGATTCTTAGTTACCTTAAAAGAAAACCACCTAGGGCGACTGTTATTTTTTTTAAGAAAATTGATAATTCCTGACTTTCTTTTACTCTAATTTAAGGTTCATTAGTATTTCTGTTTGCTCATATTTTGTTCACAAATAAAATCAAATGTGTTTGTATTCGAAACACCAATTGATTAATTATCTATTCATTAATTTACATATGTCTTGGTACTTTTTATTAAATCAAACGAAAAAGTATAATTTCATTTGTGATTTAGCGTCTGATTATTGACCAGTTCATTTATATTACGTACGTTTTTCTTCATTATTATTAAATATAAATACATTTCTCTTGTAGCTTATATATTTAACATAATGAGGCGTAGTTATAGAACGTGGATATATATTACAAAAGTGTTTTAAAGTAAAAGATTCTGGCAACGTCGTGTCTATGGAGATGTTAATATGAAATGATTCAAGATAAAAGAGAGCATAAAAGAATACATGACACGTGAAAGAAGGATGAGGGAAATAAACAGACCAAAGTAGAATAAAGAAAAGAAGCAATGTATCACAGAAAAGTAAGAAGGGATGAAAGGAAAATGGCCATTTTCAAAAAAGCAATAGTAAAAAAAGAAAAGTGAAATCTTTTTAAAAAATTGTGAACGAACGAGAGGAAGAATACACAACATATACAAAATAATATGCGAAAGAAACTTTAAAAAAAAATAATGCTTTATAAAGCTGCAGAAGAAAAACAAAATACGTTTCGGATTATTTTTTTTTTAATTTGTATTATTCTGAATACTCTTCCCCTTTAGGTTTTTCTATATTCATAATGTTTTGGATAATATACTATTCCAAAAGTTTAAGATGTATCTTTTGAAATTAGAAAACTAAAACTCGAACAATTAAATCTTTAAGTCGAAGTCGGGAATTGAATTTGGAATAGAACCTATCATTTAATGTATGGCAGTAGATTGTTCTTTGTCTATCAATTATGACCGGGTAGAATTTTCAATATTGTAGGCGGGTTTGAAAAGAGTTATCAGATAGGTACGCCATATTTTATCAAAAAATTATTCAAGTCTCCTGCAGCAAACACCATGATTAAGAAATGATTAAGAAATAATCAACAAAGGTTGACAATTATTAAAATAATCCAGCCTTTGGATAAAATAAAGATTTCAGGTTGACAATTATTATAGGTTCCCGACTGTGATATGAAGTGGTTTTGTAATTTTCCAGATGAGGATTAATAATTTAGATTATTTGGATTATCCTGACGTTCCTGGTGATACAAGGGTTTGCCATGATCGTAGATTAAATCAATGTTCTTTCGAAATGTGTTGCAGACTCCTGAGTTCGACAAAAAGATCCCAAGGTACAACAAGCCACATATGAAAAAAAATTAAGAGATTATATCAGCTGAATCGTTGTGAGCGTTAAACTGAAATTTGTGAACAGTAATCCGGATTATCCAAACAAAAAATTATATATGTGTGTGTGTGTGTGTGTGTGTGTGTGTGTGTGTGTGTGTGTGTGTGTGTGTGTGTGTGTGTGTTCGCTAGTTCAACTATTAGGTCCTTAAATTCCAAAGATGCATATGTTATAGCTCAGGGATTACCCAAACGTTGTTACTATGACAACCAAGATAATAATACTATAAAACGAAGAAAGTACTAAAAGACATGCTAGAGAAAGAACAAAGAATGAAAGGAAAAAAGAGCGATGGAACAAAAAACATGGCGAAATAAAAATAAAGAACAAAACAAAAGGAACATCGAAAGAAGCAAAGTTGTAAGGAGATCAAAGTACAATGGTAAGTGATAACCACCAAGAGAGAATAGCGACAACAAAACGGAACGAATCGAACCAATTTTGCTCTTTTACTCTAATTCTAGATGATTACCAGAAATCTTTGAGAGCAAAAAAATTACCAAGTTTTTTTTTCGAAGATTTGTTTTCAATATTGGCAATTCTGTCAATAACGAGTTGTCTCCCCTAAAATCATTCGCAATGTTTTTGTTCTTGTGTTCGCTTATAACTTTTATTGCAGTTTTTTTCTGAAAAAGCTTTTGTTGGGAGGTGAGAATGGCTAAGTAGTTAACAACACGGATTGATAACCTGTGCGTGCCAAGTTTGAATCTAGTCCCTCCTATAGCAGATTTTTACGTCTCTCCTGTAATAACCCGATGTCTTCCTAGAAGAGAATTTAAACTAGGGAAAACTAATGTCAATAATTGAATCAAATGATTCATACAAAGTGAATGAATGAATGATTAATGGCGTCTACTGTGCAAAATGAATTCCGGAACACTCCTCCAAACGTTAACCAACAATGTAACAATATTTGACCCTACTTGTTTTTAGAACGGAATTGTTTAAGTAACAAAAGGAAATTCCCATTAGAATTAAAGTTAATGATTTCATGGATATAAAGTACATAGCGACATGTGACGAAGGAGATAGTAGAATATTTCTCTTTGGCTGACGGATTGATCAAATTCAGATGTCTTTTGCGAAATTCTACTTTGTTAACTTCAGCTGGGAAGTAGGACTGGGAAATACTAACATAAAACTGATCTAAGAACAAGAAAATTGATTTGTCTTTAAGTGATACATTCTTCTATAACCAACAAACGGAAAAGCAGCTTTGCCTGGTCGTAAAATACGCTTAAATATGATATTTTAGTTCATCCAGATTTGGTATATATTATTATGAATTCGTGATTTCAAAAGTAAAACAAAAACATATTTGGTTGCCATCAGCTAGAATCGAAACCGAACGTAAAATTGTAACATTAAAAGCTGGTAACGTTACTAGCGCATCAACGTGACACGCATATAAACTGACTAAACACTAATTAAGATGAATGATTTTTTTTCAATGTTGACCCCTTTTTGGCCCTTTAAAAACAATTTTACTTGCTACAGGCCCATAAAAGAACGGTGCATAAAATATCCAATACTTCCAGGCACCTACCGCTGCTCTGTGACTTTTAGTTTTAGAAGAAATAGATTTGAAAATATTTTTATTTTCAAGATTGCGTATATATTACTAACCTGGGTGCCCGGCATTGCCTCGGTGTTTGGAGGTGTGAGTTGAGAGAAAAAAAAAGTTGTAGTAGGCAGGCAGGCTCGAATCTGTACCAAAAAGGAGGAGCGGAACGTGCAAAAAACAAACCTGACGTCTTTGCCATTGCGTCCATCGCAAAACCGGAAGTGACGAAGGTTTAAATAAGGCTAGTCAATCGAAAAGAGGAGATGACTTCTGAAAATATGGACGAAAAAGGCAACCTTCCCTGTAGAAAATGCCCAGTTAAGAGTGAAGGATTTAATGTTTTTAGCCAATTTTTCGATATTTGACGTCCGAAGGGTCGACTTTCAAAATGTCTTTTTGAGATAAAGAATTGGAAACTTTACTTTTGTAATGACCTTCTTATGTATTATTGTTAATACACATTTCCATTTGCACGATGCTGAAGGCAACAGACAAGTCTTTTCATTACATTATATGGATGGTGAAAGTTGAAATTGAGATATTTTCCAGTGAATGATGGATTTCAATATACGAGTCTCAAACTGTAGAACCAATGCTACAAACAAGTTCACCTCAAAAATGCAAAAGGCATGTTTTTTTTTATTTCTAGCGCGGGAAAAAAGAAGAAAATGTAAGAGGCATAATGTGTTGAATAGAGGGGGACAAAAGGAGGCGCATAGGAATAGTAAATGTTGGAGTACATAAATGGCCAAACTCTTAGGAAAGAAGTCAGTTTTCGCACACGTTTGATGGGTAAACCTTCGTAAGCAAGAGATGCGTATGCGTATGGTACAAAACGTAATACTTAATAACTACGACGTAAGCCTATTAACCTAAAGAATTTGCATTTATCGGGACGAAATAATCGTGTAAATTTTTATCGACATCCGAAGTGCTTTCAATAAGTTTCCAGACTTTCTTCGCACTTTTATGGATAGTATACATACAACTCTAGTCCCTTTCGAAGTAATCTCCTCGATTGGAATGCACTTGTTCTACCGTTCCAACAACTTCTGAAAAGCTCCATTAAAGTCCTCTTGTGTGGACGTGTCCTGATGACCATGATAGTCGTTTTTTTATCTTCTTTGGGCACCCTTGGGACAAACTTCGCGCAAATTTTCCGCCTCTTAAGTTCTTCGCGAATAAATGTGGGTACAGTTCCCGCATTAACATCAACCTGTGCATTTATTGTTTCTATAGACACACGACGTTACTTATCCATTAAAATCTTTATTTGGCCAATCAACTCTGTTCTAACTTCTTTACTCCTCCCACATCTCTCATTAACCCTCACAGACTCCTTGCTTTCATTGAATCTATTATGCCACTCAAGAACTGATTTCTCGACTCATACAAAATGGTCTGAAACAAGTTTGAAGCATTTCATATGTTTCTGTGGATTTGTTGCCAAGTTTAAGTCAGACTTTTATTTCATATCTTTTTTTCTAATGTGTCCTAACGTCCAGATTATATTTTTGGAGTTCACCAGCTTTAACAATCAGGTTTTAGTATGGTGTATTCCAATTCCTGCTTTAGCTGTTCGTTTGAACCTGAAATTATAAATATTGGTCATAAGATGTATAGTAATAGAATAATGAATTTTCAATAGTCTACGACAATTTTAAAGACCTGTACCAAAATGTCTGGAAACTTATTGAAGGCACTTTTTTAGTATCGACTAGATGCACATGAATGATATCGGACGAAAAGTTGTAAGCATAACATCCAAGATGACACCAGTAATCCGAATAGTCTAAATAATGCAAATTATCAACGGCTATCTAAAAAAAAAAAAATTAAAAATGGTTTACGAACAACCTTGTAGCGAAAATCAGGTTCAAACCTAGACGATTATTTAATTTTGTTAGTTCTTTATTTGCTATTCGATTTAGTGAAATCAATTGTTCGCGGACCCGATGGTGACCTCTGAAAACAGAAGAAATAAGCGTCATGAACATTAACCCCATTACCATCCAGAAACGTTTTCAGGATTGTTCTTGCACTTAAGCCCCATGCACCTTCAACCCCGCACACAACAAATGGACCTGCTCCTGTCTTATATCCTGATGAGGAAGAATCGCGGGCGGGCAGAAAATCGAAAAAGAGTCGAACGGATTTTTTTCGTCTTCTCTTTAATCGATTTAGAAAGTTCTGCTCGGCAAATTGAATTTTAAAACCGCAAATGCAAGTTGTCAGAAGAATTCAAATTAAAGAATGAAAGGTGAATACTATTTTCTTGTCTCCAACTCTTGCGCGCGCGGAACTCGCTCGCTTTCTCGCGATCCTAACTTTGTCTCCTTTCTTTAGTTTTGCTTTGTCTTTCCTTCGATGTCTCTTCATTACTTTTTTATCTGCCTATTTCTTTCCTGTAAATCTCTCGTTCCATATCTCTCTGTCAACTGTTTCTCTTTCACACATTTTACTATATTTTGTACCTCTCTTTCACACCTTCTCTCTCTTTCTTTCTCTCTCTCTCTCTCTCACAATATCTTTCATTCCACATCTCTATCACTGTTTTTTTTTACTTTATCTTTGTCTTCTGTTATCTATATCTTATTGTCAAGTAGTAACAAAATATGGTGGTCCTGCGTGATCGGAACAGCCGTTTACCATTGATTTCTTCTCTGTAGCGACCATTGGTCTTCATTGGAATTTTGATGGCAATACCTTCCCAAGCCCCCAGTCTTCTTTGAACTCATTCAGTGGAGGTCTGGTTAGTGCTTTCTCTCGCCGACCTTTCTAACCTACTTGACCCTCCACGACTATTTGATGTTATGCTAGTTGATGCCGACATGTTTTTACAATTATACATCTTCAGTCAACTATTACCGTTCGCACATTTTACTATATTTAGTACCTCTCTTTACCTGTTTCTGCTCTCTCTCTCTCTCTCTCTCTCTCTCTCTCTCTCTCTCTCTCTCGCTCTCGCTCTCTCTGTCTCTCTCTCTCTCAACATCTATTTTGATTCCCACCACTGTTTTTCCATTTATCTTTCTCGTCTGATATTTGTATCTTTTTGTCAAGCACTAATAAAAGTATGAGGATCCTGCGTGTTTGTCTGCAGGCTTTTATATATCTGTGCACACTAGAAGACATCATTAGAATGAAATAAAATGATGAAATCTGTAGAGGATGGGATAAAAAAAATACAGTAAATGACGTCATAAATGATATTATCCCTTAAATAAGAAAATTGAAGAAATACCCATAAACGTCTCCTTGACAAACGCTTTCACCTCTGGGGATATAGCAGGCATACACACACACACACACACACACACACACATAACTGACTAGAAAATATTATTTACTAGTTTCTAACGCCCGATAAACTGTGATTAACTTTTAGATGTGAGTTTTGATATTGTTACAAATGGGCAATTCTTAAAAGAAACGCATGATTTAAATTTGTCAATAGAAAAATTAAGGAACAAAAGTAAAAGAATCTAGATGAGATCTATGATTGAAACACGATTATATTTGTGTAGGCAATTAGTACGAGTAATATTATTATAAAGCTCTCTTTGTAAATATAAAGTTGGATAATAATAATAATAATAATAATAATAATAATAATAATAATCTATATAAATAAAACAATAGACGTGCGTGTGTGTGTAAATATCTAACAGGTAAACTCTTAAACTACTGGTCATATAGCCCAGAAATTCTCAAGAAATAATATTCATGCATCAAAGGTGTTTGATAGCGAATAATATCTTTGCTTACATGCATGTATATCGCATACAGGCATCGGTAAATTTACATATAAAATGTTCATTAACCATTACCTGGCATTTTCGTTTTTTGCGCATGCGCGTACAATTTTTTATCAGGCTGGAACGCTCGGTTTTTTATTTATTTATTTATTTCAATTCTAACTGATGACACAACACTCATAGTTTTATATCTTTGTATTTAAAAAAAACAACAAGGAATGGAATCATTCGTGCAGATTACTCGCAGTTTAAAATGTGTAAATATGAAAACAAACCTATATATCTTTTTTACGACCTCATATTTACTTTATTTCATACATATTTTTAAGACAGGGTGGGGGAATGACATAAGGAATACGGACCGTGCTGAAATAATTATTTAATATATCTGTTGTAAATTGTCCGTGCTAGGAATTGTAAAATTATTTAATATCCGTGCTGTTAATCACGAACCTAATAAACTATATAAATACATGAGCAGTATTACTAATATAAAAATATGGATCGTTCATATGCTGGCCCAAAGAACTTAGATCGACCTGAATACCATTAAACTTGTGACCATGCACAATACATTACATCCAAAGGATGATGGTGTCCGATTTTACATAAAAAGAAAAGATGGAGAAAGATGGCTGATTTGTAAGGAAGACTGTGTGAAAAGAACAAAAAAAAGAATTGGAAAGATGCATAACGCAGGACACAAAAAGGCTAATCACAGCAGCCAAAAACACTGAAAAATGAAAAAGACAGCGGATGAAGAAGAAAAGAAATAAAGCGAGCAAATCTAGTTTGGAAGAAACCCATCTATAACGATGATTCATTAGGGTGACAAAAGATGAGACTCATGGAAACACTTGAATGTATCTACGAAAATGACACTTTAACAGAGAAAATGAATCACTTTTAACAGCTGCACAAGAAAACTAAATTAGAATCCCTACATCCAAGCAAAAATCGAAACACAAAAACAGCAAGTGTAGACTCTGAGCAAATGGATGAAACATAATACATAAATGCAGCAAACTAGCCCCAAAATAATATAGGGATAGATATGAACAGATGGGCAAAGTAATACACTGGGAACTATGCGAACATTTGCATCTTGAACTTCCGGAACATCGTACAAGCAAAACTCAGTAGCAGTACTTGAAAGCAGAAACCATAAGATCCTATGGGACACGGACGTGCACCCAGATAAACCTATTCAAGTAAGAAGATTAGATGACATAATAGTTAACAAAAATGAAAAGTCCTGGCAGATTGTAGATTTTGTCGTTCCATCAGATCACAGGGCATATATCAAGAAGACGAGATATCAAAACAAATATAATCAACTGACCAAAGAACTGAAAGGCATATAGAAGATGAAAAAGTCAAGATGTCACCAATAATCGCGGAAACACTAAAGACAATCTCGAAAAAACTTCGAAAAAAGAATGGAAGAAATTAAAATCAGGGAAATTGCTGTGAATGTATAACGGATAGCAATAGTGAAAACTGCTGAAATATTTTTAAAAAAATCTTTGAATGCGGAAACTAATATACATAATCTACAAACGTGAAACGATCATATAGTAACTGCAACAGAAGTAAAATAAAAACATAGAGGAACACAGCATGGAACCATGAAAACTGAAACTGTATATTTGTAAGTTACCTCCTTTCTAAAAAATGTTATGTTGGTATCTAGTGGTGCAAAAGGGTCGAGGGCGATGGAAACATCGTGGACAGAAAGCACTAACCAGAACTGCACGATGAATCTGAAGAGAACTTGGATATGGGAGAGGTTTATTGCCACACAAATTCCATTGATGACCAATGGGCATTGCAAGTGAGAAGTGAATGGAAAACGGTTGTTGCCATGATGCAAATTCATTCGAAAGATTCTAAAAAGGGGTGGAGAGTATTGGAAATCTGTGGAGACTCGTTGTCACCCGGGCTCAAAAGAATACCACCAGTTGTTGTCATGTGGTAATCTCTGATTATTGTCGTGTGCTAACTCCTCAATAATAATAATAATAATAATAATAATAATAATAATTACTCAGGGAAATGTGGAACATAAAGAATATAATATTAATAATTGTAGGAGCACTAGGAACAGTCCCAAAAGACTTTGGTAAAAAAAAAAACTGCCAAAAATCGGAATCACGAGTAAAGCTCAGAGCGGAAGTTTACATCACATAAAAACTTTGAGTGAATACAACCAAAAGCCAGAGGAGCATCACAAAAAACAAGAAAACTGAATCATAAAATTGTAAGCTACCCCTGCGTCCACTGTACTCCATAAAAGTGTAGTGTGAACATCGACTGGTACCACAGCAAATGTCGAGGAGAAAAAGCGTTAACAAGACTATTGGATGAGTGCGAAAGGGATAAGGGCCTTAGCGAGGCTTATTGCCTTCCAAACGTCGGCGAAGGTCGATGCTCATTACCAGTGATAAATCAATGACAGACGTCTGTTGCGGCAATGCAAATGCATTTGCAAATCGTGTCGAAAGCGGTAGAGAGTACTGTAAATCTGTAGGGACTTGTCACCTAGACTCCAGGGAACACCATCGGTTGTATCAGCGATCGATTTCAGATGATGACCTGTGTGAAAACTCTTAGTGAATGCAAATACAAAAATAATACCAAAAATAAGAAGGAAAAGAAGAAGAAGAAGAAGAAAACGAAGCCGAAGATGACTAAGAAGAAGACGATGAAAACGGAAAAGAAGAAGAAAAAGAAAACGAAGTAGAACAAGAAGAAAAAGAAGAAAGAACTGAATGATTACATGACTATAGTAAACAAATATTCACAAATTATCTGATAAACTATTTACTATTTGATCAGTGTTTTCATATAAAATATTCTGATATTTTATCTGTTTTAAAGTTGAGGCCATTTTGAAGTAAGCATTGATGCCATTATGTGCAAAAGATAAACGGATATATTACTCTTGATGTCTTCAAATTGAAATAAACTTCATTTGTATGAATAAATATTTGCATACATGAACACAAATTTAGTTGAAATATTGTTTTTTAACTGAATTAAATCAGGCGTTTTCCGTGCTACGTGTAGTGATGTGTCCGTGTGTGTAGTGATTTACTCTGGGTATGTTTAGTAAACTTCCGTCTAAGGAAGAAGTTTTGAGGTAATATTAAATCCACACGGACATTAATAGCAGAGGAAGATGATTTGGTTGATGTTAATTTTACTAGGAAGATGTTTTCATTTTTCGACATACAGCTACGAGTCCGCATATGCTATACTATTCTGTATCGACCAAACTTACCGTGCGTGATTTAACGAAAACCTGCAAACATGATTCTGCCGTATATTAAATACTAGCCTGGGTGCCCGGCGTTGCCCGGGTGCTTGGAGGTGTGTGTTGGGCAAAAAAACAGTGGTATTAGGCAGGCAGGTTCGAACCCGTACTGCGAAGGAGGAAAAAAACGTGACGTCTTTGTCGTTGCGTCCATCGCCAAACTGGAAGTGGCGAAGGTTTAAATTAAGCCGTGTCAATCGAAAAGAGGAGATGACTTTCGAAAATATCGCGAAAAAAGCGACCCCTCCTTGTAGAAAAGTTTCCAGTTGAGGGTGAAGGAATTAATGTTTTTAGTTAATTCTTCGATATGTGTCACCCGAAGTGTCAAGCTTCAAAACGATATCGATGTTGCAAAAAGTTGTCGAAAGTTTTAGGCAAACATACATTTAAACAGACAGGTGAGATTTATATTATAGATAATGCTCACACGTGATAATATCTTATATTTCTACAATGCTGCTACTCGTCCATCATCGAATATTGCTGCCACATATGGATCAATGCATTAATCACTATACTATCTCTATTGGAAAGAGTCCAAAATAATCTTCAATTTACACTTTCAATGTCAATAAAGTTCTGAATCCTGACCCATCGTCACAATGTTTAATCACTTTACTTAATTTAGAAGTTGGTTGGTTGGTTGTTTTTGTTTTACGGCATATCAACCCTTTTCGGGTTATTTAATGCCGAATTCAAAGATTATGAAGAAAAAATTTTTAATAGAATATATTTGTTATTTTTCAAGTCGGTTTCTATTTAACCCATAGTTGGAATCCTAACAGGTACTACTGCTCCGGGTCAGAGTGGACCTGGAAGCAATGGTAATTAAAGGGTGGCTCCACACTCCCCAAAGCCCACAAGCTGGGGCCTCACCACTGGATATAGTTTAAGGTCATATCCAGGATCATAATTTAGAAGTACTTTAATAGAATGTGCTCTGACAAACTCGTTTCATGTATATATCGATATACAGCAAATTTCACGCGTTCTGTGTAGAGAGAACACCCGATGCTGGAGAGCGATTTACTCTGAAAGTTTTTTTAGCCCTTAAACTGCTAGATTTTGGAATTCTGTTTCTGCATGCTGCTTCCCGTACTGTACTAACATGTAGAAGTTTAAATGTAATCTGAAAAAAACACATTGCTGCTCGACTCCCTACTTAGAGTTCCCCTAATTCATAATATCCCTTTACGTCTCAGTGGCAAGTTGATATATTTTGGATGAATATGAGTAAAAATAATGCAATGTAAATATTTTTTAGTTCTGAAACATAAATTATAACGTTATGATTGCGTATATTTAATTGAATAGAAAATTATTGAATAAATATTATCCTATTTATTCTTGCTTCAATTGTTTACTCATATACGGAAAACTAGTGCTTAAACATGAAACGTGATGGTTACGCTGGAACCATGTTCGTTACAGTTACAAACCTCTCTCAGACTCCCACGCTGTTCGGCACCGTCTGAAAGGAAAAAACAAACAAAAATAAATCCGAATCGTTTTTTTTTTGTTTGTTTTGTTTTTTTAACAAATCGTTTATTACAGTTTCATACTAGTTTAAAAGTCTATCGCTGCTTCTGCTGGGCCATATGTCCATCTCACCTGAAACGCGTTTTTCTTTTTGCTCAATACACGCCATCGGTAGACAGTCAGTTCTCGTCTTTGACTTTACACTCCATTTTTTTCAACCGCACGTTTTCTTCTGCCTATCACATGGCGTCTTTTTTTTTTCTTCGTTTTTGTTCTTTTGGTGCAAGCCCACGCTCACATCCTTATTTGCATATGTGTCTTTTTTGGCTACTGCTCCTATTATCCTCGCAAGCCAGCTATCTCACAACTTTTGCGTATATTTCCCCACGCGCTCATACGCGCTCTGTTACATGTAAATAAATGTTACAATAAAATATGATGAAAATGTATTTATTAAAAAACAGTATTTCATAAGCCTTTTATAATCCTGTTTTATATAAAGTCTTGGCACGCGTTCTTTATATAGAAAACACTCTCAAATTACGTATCAATAATGGTAATGCAGGTCTCAGTAGAATTGTAGTATGAGTAGAGCCTGGTCGTTATCCATACACATTATAAGCGATTTGCCCAACTCATAATAATATATTTCATTGCTTGATTACGAAATAAAACATGTTTTTATATGTGTATGCTGACTGCTCGAGTTATAATTAAATAATTTGAGCTAATATTACAATGTACTTTTGCAGTTTATAAAATATTCTGAAGTAATAGTGTTATTATTTAGAAAACCATTCTTAACATGGGGAGTCTTTTTTAACTATTATGGACTTTCATCTAATAATTAAATATACAAGAGTTACCATCAAACTTGAATTTAACTCGAAAATCATATCTAAAAATGTAACACCGATTGTACACGGGCAAGCACCTATTACAACGAATGTTCCTTTGCCTTTAACATCTCTAGTGGTTTCTGTGTGTCCAAGTTGTGTCTGTAAGTCGTGTGTGTTAGTCTCCACATCCAAGGATATCCCTTAATATTTCTGCAGTTGTCATTATTGTTATCCGTCGTATGTTCTCAGCCACCCCTCTAATTTTAATCTCCCCCATTCTCTTTTCAAAGTTTTTCGATATCATTCCTAGCACCCCTAGTGTCGTTATCATAACTTTCTTCATTTTCTAGATCTCTTTGAGCTCTCTGTTCAGTTCCGTGTATTTGCTCATCTTTTCCGTGTCCTGCATGTTTACTTTGTGGGCTACTGGAACTGAAAAATTACAATCTGGTAGGACTTTTTCTTCTTGCTAACTATTATGATATCCGTTCTTCTTGCTTGGGTGGGTTTATCAGTTTATCTCTGCCCTATAGGTTCTCGTGGCTTTCATTTTCCAGTACTGCGGCGGTGTGTGTTTGTACCATTTGTCTGAGTGTTCAAGATGCAATCATCTTCATAATTGCTAACTTGATCGTATCTATTTTATATTTTGGGGCGTTTGCTGCATTCACTTATTATGTGGTTTGTTGTTCCATCTCTTTGTCTGCAGAGTCTGTATTTGCTGTTTCCTTGTGTCTTTCGATTTTTACTTTGATTTATTTTGTTCTAATCGCATTATCTTGTGCGGCTGTTATTAGTTTCTCCGTTTAGGTTTCCTTTTGTAGTCATTTCCAAGGGTTTTTGTTAGTCTAATCTTTTGTTATCCTTATGAATCGTCCGTGTAGCTGTTTCTCTTCCCATTTTTCTTTCCTTATCTTATAACTCGTCTCTTTTGTATTTTTTAATTTTTAATTTTTTTTTTATTCTTTCTTATCTCCTACGGCAGTAATTATTCTTTCGATGTTCTGTATTTGTATTTTTCTCATTCTTTTTTTGTGTGTGTTCTTGGCACAGTCTTCTATAAAAACCACCCCTCTTCCTCCGTCCTTCCTTTTCACATATCGTCGGTTAGTATCATACTTTGGATGTAATGCATTGTGCATCGTCATGAGTTTCCTCGTCTTCTGGTCGAGATTCCTTAGTTCTTCTTTGGTTCAGCTTATAAATTGTCCAGATTGTCTTACTAATGTCACTGCCCACGTATTTATTTCTTCAATTACGTTTCTACTATATAGTTTAGGGTCGAGGAGTTTTCTTGTTCTTCTGAGGTAATCGTTGACTAATTATTATTATTATTATTATTATTATTATTATTATTATTATTATTATTATTATTATTATTAGAAATTCACACAATTAATCATTTAAAATTACTCACTCATAACTGATGATGTCTCCCGGAGTAACAAGTCTCCCCAGATTTCTAGTAATCAACACCTCTTTCGATAACCTTTGCAAATAAATTTGCATTATGGGAACAGCCGTTTACAACTGACTTCTCGCTAGCAATGAGCATTGTTCTTATCCTCAGCCTTTCCATCCCTTTTGATCTTTCTCGTATTAGCTTTTTGCCAGACGATGCCAACACTACACTTATTTTAGTGAGAGCGAACTTAACTTAACATATTCCGTTTTCGGTGTTCTTGATTTTCTGTGGTCGTATTCTGTTTCTATTTAATTTTTATTTCAGATTATTATAATTATTATTATTATTATTATTATTATTATTATTATTATTATTATTATTATTATTATTATTGCTGGCGTATCAACACCTTAAAAATAAGAATACGATCCCTGAGATGATATCATTACTAAAAACAAGTACTACGCTACCTCCTCTCAAAAAGAAGATACATGCGAGTGTCGTAGCATGAGAGAAGACATTTCCTTCACGACCAAATAAAGCGGATTCATGCCAACAAAACAGATACTTCACCACCCAGCAAATGAGAACAGAATGGCTGTGGTCCTGGATATGACCTTAAACTATATCCAGTGGTGGGGCCCCAGCTTGCGGGCTTTAGGGGGTGTGGAGTCACCCTTTAATTACCATTGCTCCCAGGTCCACTCTGAGTGGTACTACCAGTTAGGGTCCCAACTATGGGTTAAATAGAAACCGACTTGAAAACAACAAATATATTCTATTAAAAACATTTCTTCAAAATCTTTGGATTCGCTATTAAATAACCCGAAAATGATTGATATGCCGTAAAACAAAAACAACCAACCAACCAGAATGGGTGTGAGGATTGTTTCATAACTAAAAAAAAAAACAGATATTTACTTTCAAAAATTTCTATTTGGGTGGGTAGGTAAATTATCACCGTTTTAGTGAGTTTCTTTAGAGATTCCGGTTTGGCGAAGTATTTTTCAGATGAGCCAGCTTCCAGTGAAAATGTGAAGAAAACGAGAGACATGTGAAACGATTAACACAAGTAAAATAATGAGTTGCAAAACATAAATTCACAAAATAGATATTTTATATACGTTTAAAATGAGACATTGCAGAAATAGGCATAACATAGAATGTTCGTTAAATTTTTAGAGTCCTTATAAAAAGGGGGGTTTCGTTAGCTGAAATATCGAGGAAATCAGAGTCGATAGTTTGAGGGCCGTGCGTTACATGGGTTTGAAAATCGTAATCAAAAATTTTTACACTCACTTATACCAATAATATTTCACCAAAAGTTGATAATAAAGGTCAAGGTACATTTGTTTTCATAAAGGTTCAGTAGGAAAAGGTTGAGAATATTTCAAGTAGTAAGTTTATACACATTGGCAGAAGATAATGTGTCAATGCGTTCTGTGTCTGTGTATTCGATAATGTTTGAGTGCGAATATTGTGTGAGTTTAGACGTGGCAGCAAACTCAAGGCCCGAGAAAGGGACGCAGAGTGAACGCTAGTCAATGTGGTATATATTGACTGGACAACGCCGAGTAACATGGTTGATTATTTTTATTAGAAAAATAAACCAATTCAAGTTTGGAAAATGTGAATTTACAGCTTGGAATGTTTTTTTCATGAATTTAAGCAGACATTAAATAAACAAATTCGATTTAGGAATTTTAAAGTAGATTGGGAATTTTGGTTAGAAGTGAACAGATTTAGGCTTACGTGAGAGATCATGTTTTGTCGCCTTGAACACGCGGTCGTGGTTTTGCTGACGTAATAGTTAGTCAGCAGAGATCAAACCGATGAGTTGAAGAGAAACGCGTTAGCAACCAAACGCGCAGAGGACTCCATCGAAAGCAAAGAGGAAAACGAGGAAAATGTTGGAAGAGACTCAGTTTGCGAAACTCCAACAAGGAAATAAATAGGGCAAATAAAACCCATGTTAATAGAACTCGTTATTATGACGTTCTTTCGGGGTTTTGACAAATAATAAAGTATATAATTTTCTGTCTGAAATAAGCAGGCATAGTGTTATCGTTTGATTGTAAAATGCTGTCTATAAAGGTTTATGTGTTACATTTATAAACTTACGTGTATTTGTGTAGAAGCGCTCGCACACATTGTTTTATATACATTCAGGACACAAGTAATATTTTTACATCCTGTATACGTACATCTGTTATATCAGAGATACAGTTATTTTATAGTACTAGATTATACACAAATTCAGACACGTATATATATATATATATATATATATATATATATATATATATGTAAAAATATTTTTAATCTTTATATATCTAATTTTAAATAGGAATGTAAATATACTAAATACTACTCATAGTGGGGGTGATAAAGTAGTTAAATGGAGTCATTCTAATCTTATAAATACAAGACTGATAAATTAAAAATTAAAAAATGTATCCATTTTAAATGTGGAAATTGATGAATCGCACAGGTAAGAAATTCATTTTTATAGTATGAAAAGGTTAGTAATTGCAATTAAGAATAGAAAACTGGATCAAATGTTGGAAACATGTCTTCTTCCTAAGATTAAGGGTGGTGGTGTTTGATCAACACTGCTGGGGAGCCATGATGTAATATACTGTTTTGTTTTTAAATCCCCGAAACAGTGTTTCATGGTAAACAACTGATGATCCCTTGAAAAATAAATTATTGGTATTATAGTAAATTCGAGAGCGAGTTGATGCAGTGATTGCAGGTGATTAAATTACTTACTGACTAGATGGTTTTCTAACGAATGATAAAAAATATTTTTTTGTATAGTTTTAAAGGTTAAAGACTTCCAAGACTATATATTTATATATATATATATATATATATATATATATATATATATATATATATCCATCGACCGGTTATATAGCATATGTACTACGGCTCAACTGGTTTATTAAAGAAAAGGCTGTCTTTTTATGAAATCAAGGTAACGTCAATAAGGCCATTTCGAATAAATTCAAAAAAATCCTCTGATTGGTCCAAAATATAATTATTTGTCTTTTTTAAATTCAGGTGGGTTTTTGCACAAATCTGACTGCCCAGAAAGGATTTTTACATGCTTACATTTTTAACTCTGAGATTTAAATATCAGTGGCCGCAATACTAGTTCCTACCTAAAAGGGAGGAAAATGGGCTCATGATAACAGAATAGATACTACACTGTTCTCTGTGTTGCGAATTGCAATATAGTACAGTAGTACAACCATTAAAAGTAGTAGTATATTTTTGTGTTTTTACACACACACACACACACACACACACACATATATATATATATATATATATATATATATATTACATTAGTAATTGATGATTATTAGTTTCGTTGTTGTGTTTCATTCATTCATTTCGTAGGAAACAGATGACTTATTGACACTTGTTTCCCCGATATCTTTCTAGTTAGAACTTGTACATCCAGTTTCTCAGTCCGTGTTATCGTCACCTTTCTGATCATATTGATGATGGTTATAATGATGGTGATGATAATGATGGTGATGATGATGATGATGATCATCATCATCATCATCATCACCATCATATTTCTTCTTTTGCTTTTTCCTTTTCACTTTGATTCATTCTCATTCCTTCCCTTCCTTATATTCATGTTTTCGTTTTCATTGTTGTTTTCCAAGACAATTACTGCGTCTATCTTCTTTATATTTAACCGCCGTATTTTCTCCCCTCGTTTCTTTATTCCACTTGTTCCTTCTTGTGATGTAAAAAAAAGTATTTTCGTACTGTTTTATTCCATTTAATTGGAACGCACAAACACGTTTCCATGGAAATTTCACTGAGTTTATTCTAGCAGTTCATTCTCCCCGACTAGCGCTATTTTCCAAACGAC
Organism: Euprymna scolopes; assembly: GCF_053919585.1. Lineage (NCBI taxonomy): Eukaryota > Metazoa > Mollusca > Cephalopoda > Sepiida > Sepiolidae > Euprymna > Euprymna scolopes. Next base: position 42,796,092 of record NC_136498.1, on the reverse strand, counting down.
TACACAAACAAAAAATATGACTTGAATACAACGTCGCTTTTCCGCTAATAAGAATCGACATGGCAAATTAAGGGGAGTTAATCCATAACGTTATTGAACTAAAAGAAATAGATTTGACATTAAATTCTTTAAAGTATTGAATACGAACAACGCATCGGTGTGATTGTCACTGTGTGTATAGTTACTCGTGTGCATGTGTTAAAATATGCTCATTCATGCGTACTTTTGCGGGTTTAGCTTGTTTAATACATCTAGAACAGTTTACTAAGAACAGAAAAAGTATTCCCAAATTTGATGCATAATTCACTGCCTTTGAATACTAATATATTTATATATTATATATTTATATGTTATATATATATATATTTATACTTATATATATATATATATATATATATTTATACTTATATATATATATATATATATATATATATATATATATATATATATCATACCCAGAAGATCCCTAGATGTAAAAGAGCTTTCTACTCCAGTAGTTTCTTCCCCAGAATCGCTAGACTTTGGAATTCTATTCCAAGTCCCTGCTTCCCAAACTGTACTGACATGCAGAAGTTTAAGTGTAACGTGAACCGACATCTTGCTGCCCAACTTCCTACATAGTACACCAGTAGCTGTTGCCCCTGATAGTAGCCCCCTACACCAAATTGTCAATGTGCCTTTTTGGGGTAAAAATGTAATAAAAAATATTTTGTTTTAAATATTTCTCAGGTCGATGATAGAACACAGATTAAAGACGCTGTACAAAATGCATTTCTGAGTCATGGATTTCTTCATGATCTAAAGTATCTGTATTTCTTTTGTAAATGTCTTTGCAAGATTAATTTTTAAAAATATCCATAATAGTATCATATCATACTAGCGGGAAATTCCACAGGGGACTCATTCATATGTAATATATTGACCTTGTCATTCTGTGGATGTTCAGTGTAAACGGACCCGCTCTGATATTATTGTAGCTTTTTTGTTAAAACTGCAAAAGTATTTATCGAAGCTAGCACGAACGCCCGGTAAAGCCCGGTCATATAGTACGCTTAAATGTTATATTTTAATTATTGCAGATTTCGTATATATTATTATAGAGTTAGTGTTCTATCGATTTTTATATATTATAAAGTTGCGATTTCAAAAATAAAAAATATATCCATATGACTTGGGTGCATTAGCTTGAATCGAAACCGAAATAAAAACTTATGAAAAAAAAAGTATATGTATATATATATATATATATATATAACTTATGAATAATTCTTGATGAAATTATTTATAAAAAAATAGGTTATTTAAGTGCCATCAGCTATAGTCGAAACCGAATCCAAAACTTATGAAGAATTCTTAGTAAAATTATTTATGACAACAAATGGAAGAACATAACAATTAAACGATCCGGAAATAAGCGTGGCACACAGTAGAACACCCACGCTATCGTATTAATATATAGATTATAAAAGACTCTAGTTAAAATGATTATAATTTTCCTTTTTCCCCTTTTAAACATGGGGGTTGATATGCCGTTACACAACCTCAAGAAAATGAAATGTATACATATGCATATATATATTAAAAAGAATTAAGTGTTATAGAATTCTTTACAATGACAATTTTACATAAAATAGCATAAGTCAAGTCTTATTGAGTCATTAATATGCATATTTTTCTTTTAGATATTTCGAGAATAAAACCTCTTTTTCAAGGAAAATTGTCGTTATTGTGTTCGGTATTGTTTTCCTTTCCTAATTAGTTCGTTATACTAAGATAATTGGGACATTGTACTTATCCTATTTATTATACTCACAACTATTCAACCATTGTAATCTCCGACCATATTCAGGTATATTGTTGAAGTCCAGAATCTTTTTGTCAACTCGGGAATCTGCACAGAATCGGGAACAGAACATTTTGTTAAATCGTTCTGCTAGCCGTTGAAGTGTTAAATAATTCGCTATTGTATTTTGACTATTGCCCACACTAGGGAATGAACTTTACCCATAAGAAGTGTTACACTAAGAATATTTCTTAACTGGACATATAGTTTAAAAGTGCATGTGTGCATTCAATAGATAGGAGATCCTTGCGACTAAAGGTTGAAAATGCATAACGAACACACAAACGAACATTTTTCTCTCATATCTATATAGATAAGACATTCTCAAATAACATGGCTTTTTATCAACTACGTTTGAGAATTTATTGAAAACTATTTAAAACAAAACTCCCCTGATACCATCCTGGTTCGATACATTACTTCTATAAATGAATAATATATAATTGAAAAGTATTAAAACTTTCAATGTTGTCATTTATTCTGTTTACCTTGTCTCGTACTGGACGGCGTTTCTCTAGCAAACTGCATTGTCATAAATATAACTTCTTACACACTTCTTTCAAATATACCTCCTTACACATTGCGCACAATAATTCGACAAACTATAACATCCTTCTATTTTGTATATATTATAAGTGAATCCACCTATCTAGGTGTCTAAAACATTACTTTTATGATATCGTAACTTTCTCAAATTCATACAAGAATAGCAAATATTAAGAGGAACTTCCTCTGTATTTGCAAGAAAATGTAAGTGTGCGTCTCTTGTGATAACTTGATTGATTTCGAACTTGAAGATATAGTAATGGCTATTTTATAATAAAACTTGAAAATATTTTTATAATTATTTCCAGACAACATTTTACGAATTTTACAAAAGCCGAAATGAACTAGCCTTACTTAAAGTCTCGACATTGGCCAAAATAAATACCTAATTCTTAGGTCTATCATGTCTAACATCAGATTTTTGTATCTTCTGTTCGGATCCCAGGCAGTATATCCTCTTTATATGAAGGGATTGCCTTATATTTAGCCGCCTAAAGTGCAACTATATAGTTCTGCTAATGAGTTAAAACAACCACATATGAAAGCTGAAATTAAGAGTTTTCTTGACCCGGAACTTATAAATCAAAATGCAGTCTTTATTTTCAGGCATGTGTTTACCATAGAAACATGTATTTTGAAGTCAGAATTTTTTAGATGAGGGCTGATAGTTTTTATTGCTTGTTTTGTATCGGACTGTTGTTCTCATATACGGCATAATCACGTCGACATATATATATATATATATATATATATATATATATATATATATATATATATGTTCTCATATACGGTATAATTACGTCGACATATATATATATATATATATATATATATATATATATATATATATATATATATATATATATGTTCTCATATACGGCATATAAGCCTGAGGAATCCTAGAGTGGATGAAACGCCGAATATTCAGTGTAGCTTAATCGCCATATATATTTTATAACTTACTAACTAGCTCTAACTACGTATTGAGCACTTTTGAAGTAAATACTAAAAGTTTACGCATAAATCTATACTTTCGTATATTAATTTTATGTGAGTAAATGAAGTAGTTATATATATATATATATATATATATATATATATATATATATATATATATATATATATATATACGGCATAATCACGTCGACACACTGGTTCCCGTCAGATCACCGAAGTTAAGCAACGTTTACTAAAATGGGTGACCAATTTGGGAAGTCCAGGTGCTGTATGTAGGAGGGCGTCGATACCTCCCATCAAAAAGTTGTAAAAACCTAACGTCGTCATCTCCCCTAACGGGGATATACATGCGACTGGGGACCGTTTATGAATTTCATACTCCCATAAAACTTCCTCCGAAGGAGGAAGCCGGTTAAACCCTGAATAGGGTTCGTGTTGACTGCACACACACACACACACACACATATATATGTATATATATATATATATATATATATATATATATATATATTATATCTTTATATATTGATTTTAAACAAGTAAATACTTGTTTATTTTTATTGCGACGTAATTCAGCCTTCAAACGTATTTCATACGTATTTCAATTTAATATAATTATATATATATATATATATATATATATATATATATTATGTATATGTTTCTTTGTCTTCGAGTCTGTTCAGTCTTGTTTTGACGTGTTCCTTTGTTTCTTACCGTTTCTATTTTTTTTTCGTTCGTTCAGTAAAAGAGGAAAAGAAACAATCGTCATCATCATCCATGTTTGAAAAAAATATATATTTATCGAACTATTTATATGAACTGAGTTAATTTAGCCGGTCAGTCTTTACAATAATAATAATAGTGGCAATTCTCGTCAATTCTATGCGTTTTGAATAAGAGTCCGTAGACTTTAAATATAATTTCTCAAACTGGTAATTACGTTATTTAAGTGTTGAATAAATTTTGATTGAGTTTGAATAAAAGTAATTAAGTGAAATTGTAGCCAGCAGAAAATAAAATAGATGACGTCCTAAGTCGTATTAATTCATGATATTTTTACTTTATAAGTGATGTTTGCATTATGATGTACACGTGAATGGATGCTGAGGGACAAATCAGTTTAAAGTGAATGCATCTTTAATGATATTTGTGAGATGGTGTATTCATTAGGAACCCGTCGCCGACCGGATAAAATATTAAGTAAAATTCACTTATAATTGACACTCTTCTGGAGTTTTCTATAGTTTCTGGTGATACTAAATATTATATTGCGAATTACTTTAGATGTCTCTCTGATAGTGTTCATGCGGATTAAATAAAGAGTTCCGTTTTAAATTCCGTTCAGAATCAAGTCTTCGACGGAAGGATTTCAGAATTCAAAAATATACTTAAATAAAGTCGGGGGTTACATTTACTGAAACATTGCAACAATAATATTCAAGATCAAAACAGTAATTTGAATAATCCAAAGAGTGTATTCTTATTTATGTAATTTACAAATTGCCGGCACTTTTCTCATTTTAATCACTGCCATTTTCACAACGTTCCATACGTTATTCGCTTTGTCGCAATCAAATAGAGAACCGTTGCCCTAATAAACTACAGTAAGGATTCATTTCGAAATCCGTAAAAGGTTATCGACTACAAAAAAAAGCACTGAACGAAATTTAGATATTACACCCGCTGAAACGATTGAACGCAAAATGAAGCTCTCTATAGCTCGATGGTCTTAGCACTCTGAGTGCTAAAACGTCACTGACCACCTCCATTAAGTCCAACTTTTTATGGACGGTCAATATATGAAGCCCTCAAAACCATACAGTATCAAGCACAATATAGGGAAAACACGTTATGTATACCATTGCGTTCGCCAAACTCTGCTCTACATGTAAATTCTTTTATTGCAAAATATTGTGATTACTTATCATCATCATATCATAGGACTCTCTTGTTAGCATTGTTTTCTCGGATATTTTTCTAATCAGAATTCTTTCTAAAGAGCGTAAGCTACTTACCTGAGGGAGTACGTGAAAAGCATCCGAAGAGAAAGATATTTTGCGGAACGAACTGAAATCGAACTTGGGACACCTAGGTCGTCAGTTCGTGTCGTAAACCACTAAACTATCTCCTATTGTTTTGCTATGCCCGATGACATTCCGACAGTTGAAACGGGTAAATGGTGTTGAAACAAAAATTTACGTTACGGTTCATCCGCCGAGTTGAAACAGAACTCTCATTTCTTCACCCTTTGGTGTCTTTTCCCAATAATAAAAAAGTATTTCTAAATGTCACGTGACTATAAAGTGCCAGAAGTATTTCTCCTCACATTCTTACTTTTCTAATGTCACCACCTAAATGCATTTCATTCTTAGAATAAAATATATAAAGCTAAAAAAATAAGGTCTGATTACGGTACCAAAAAATTACGTTAGAAAACAAAAATAGAAATGAGTAGGCGCAGGTGAAATGTGAACAAATTCTGCAGAATTTTTCACGTTTTATTTTCTAATGGCTGT